>NC_065598.1:51552399-51873292 GCF_024542745.1 Macaca thibetana thibetana | reverse complement strand
ACCTGTAGGCTTTCTTACTTATCACCAGGAGAAAAATCTAAATGACCACCAATAGGGGAGTGTTTAAATAAATTATGGTACATCCATATGGCATTGTAGTATACAGGCATTAATAAATATATACTTAAAGATTATGTACAAATATCCAATATGTCAGTAATACATAGAATATAAAATTTACAAAAGGTTTTATGGAGTATTATTTTGATATTTTTTCAAAAAATAAAAATTAAGGCGTCTAGTCAGCAATAATTTTTGGTGGCTTTTAGTTAGAAATGACTTGTTTCAGGCAGTCCTTAATGTACCTTCTTTGACCATACCACTTAAATAACTATTAATAGATGTGTCACTTCCACTTCTGAGGTAGAATATCTTTTTTTATTCTTTTTTTTTTTATATACTTTAAGGTCTAGGGTACATGTGCACAACGTGCAGGTTTGTTACATATGTATACATGTGCCATGTTGGTGTGCTGCACCCATCAACTCATCAGCACCCATCAACTCATCATTTACAGCAGGTATAACTGCCAATGCCATCCTTCCCCACTCCCCGCTCCCCACAATAGGCCCCGGTGTGTGATGTTCCCCTCACTGTGTCCAAGTGATCTCATTGTTCAATTCCCACCTATGAGTGAGAACATGCAGTGTTTGGTTTTCTGTTCTTGTGATAGTTTGCTGAGAATGATGGTTTCCAGCTGCATCCATGTCCCTACAAAGGACACAAACTCATCCTTTTTTATGGCTGCACAGTATTCCATGGTGTATATATGCCACTTTTTCTTAATCCAGTCTGTCACTGATGGACATTTGGGTTGATTCCAAGTCTTTGCTATTGTGAATAGTGCCACAATAAACATATGTGTGCATGTGTCTTTATAGCAGCAAGATTTATAATCCTTTGGGTATATACCCAGTAATGGGATGGCTGGGTCGAATGGTATTTCTAATTCTAGATCCTTGAGGAATGGCCACACTGTCTTCCACAATGGTTGAACTAGTTTACAGTCCCACCAACCGTGTAAAAGTGTTCCTATTTCTCCACATCCTCTCCAGCACCTGTTGTTTCCTGACTTTTTAATGACCACCATTCTAACTGGTGTGAGATGGTATCCCATTGTGGTTTTGATTTGCATTTCTCTGATGGCCAGTGATGATGAGCATTTTTTCATGTGTCTGTTGGCTGTATGAATGTCTTCTTTTGAGAAATATCTGTTCATATCTTTGCCCACTTTTCGATGGGGTTGTTTGTTTTTTTCTTGTAAATTTGTTTGAGTTCTTTGTAGGTTCTGGATATTAGCCCTTTGTCAGATGAGTAGATTGCAAAAATTTTCTCCCATTGTGTAGGTTGCCTGTTCACTCAGATGGTAGTTTCTTTTGCTGTGCAGAAGCTCTTTAGTTTAATTAGATCCCATTTGTCAATTTTGGCTTTTGTTGCCATTGCTTTTGGTGTTTTAGACATGAAGTCCTTGCCCATGCCTGTGTCCTGATTGGTATTACCTAGGTTTTCCTCTAGGGTTTTTATGGTATTAGGTCTAACATTTAAGTCTCTAATCCATCTTGAATTAATTTTCGTATAAGGAGTAAGGAAAGGATCCAGTTTCAGCTTTCTACTTATGGCTAGCCAATTTTCCCAGCACCATTTATTCAATAGGGAATCCTTTCCCCATTTCTGTTTTTTCTCAGGTTTGTCAAAGATCAGATGGCTGTAGATGTGTGGTATTATTTCTGAGGGCTCTGTTCTGTTCCATTGGTCTATATCTCTGTTTTGGTACCAGTACCATGCTGTTTTGGTTACTGTAGCCTTGTAGTAGAGTTTGAAGTCAGGTAGCGTGATGCCTCCAGCTTTGTTCTTTTGACTTAGGATTGTCTTCACAATGTGGGCTCTTTTTTGGTTTCATATGAACTTTAAAGTAGTTTTCTCCAATTCTGTGAAGAAAGTCATTGGTAGCTTGATGGGGATGGCATTGAATCTATAAATTACCTTGGGCAGTATGGCCATTTTCATGATATTGATTCTTCCTATCCATGAGCATGGTATGTTCTTCCATTTGTTTGTGTCCTCTTTTATTTCACTGAGCAGTGGTTTGTAGTTCTCCTTGAAGAGGTCCTTTACATCCCTAGTAAGTTGGATTCCTAGGTATTTTATTCTCTTTGAAGCTATTGTGAATGGGAGTTCATTCATGATTTGGCTCTCTGTTTGTCTGTTACCGGTGTATAAGAATGCTTGTGATTTTTGCACATTGATTTTGTATCCTGAGACTTTGCTGAAGTTGCTTATCAGCTTAAGGAGATTTTGGGCTGAGATGATGGGGTTTTCTAAATATACAATCATGTCATCTGCAAACAGGGACAATTTGACTTCTTCTTTTCCTATCTGAATATCCTTTATTTCTTTCTCTTGCCTGATTGCCCTAGGCAGAACTTCCAACACTATGTTGAATAGGAGTGATGAGAGAGGGCATCCCTGTCTTGTGCCAGTTTTCAAAGGCAATGCTTCCAGTTTTTGCCCATTCAGTATGATATTGGCTGAGGGTTTGTCATAAATAGCTCTTATTATTTTGAGATACATTCCATCAATACCGAATTTATTAGGAGTTGTTAGCATGAATGGCTGTTGAATTTTGTCAAAGGCCTTTTCTGCATCTATTGAGATAATCATGTGATTTTTGTCTTTGGTTCTATTTATATGCTGGATTACATTTATTGATTTGAGTATGTCGAACCAGCCTTGCATCCCAGGGATGAATATCATGACAGACCATTGTGACGATTGTATCAACTAAGACAAAAAAGTGACAAAATAAAAGAAAACGCAAAAAGGTACTCATTTAGAAAGACACAAAAGAGCTGTGTAAACAAATAAATTTATTGAAACTAAATTCCATAACAGGACATGTCCTTGTTTGGTGAACAAAGATCACTAGCTGCTAGAGTTGTGTGATGAGTCTGTGCAATGGTGGACAAGGTATCAGAACAATCATAGGCAAAGGAACTTTACTGGAGTAAGAAAAAGCCAGTAGAACTTTTAAGAGCATGTAGAGTAACTTGCCAGATTGATGTCTTCAAGAGGCCCAAACAGTGGATAGTAATAAGATAAGGATGTACAATCATGTGTTGTTTAATGATGGGGATATGTTCTGAGAAATGCATTGTTAGGCAATTTCATAATTGTGCAAATATCATAGAGTGTGCTCACATGACCCTAGATGGTATAACCTACTACACACCTAGAGTATATGGCTTGCTGTACACCTAACCATATTTCTCCTGGGCTACACACCTGTACAGTGTAATACTGTACTGAATATTATAACTGATTGTAACACAGTGGCAAGTATCTGTATACATAAACGTATATAAACATATAAAAGGTACAATAAAAATACTGTATTATAATCTTATGGGTCCACCATTATATATGTGGTCTGTCATTGACTGAAATATTGCTATTTGGTGAAGGACCATATATGAAGTCTGATAGGGATCGAGGATCAAATTTCTTTTCATATTGATATTCAACTGATCAGCACCATCTTTTAAAAAGATTTTTGCTGAGCGTTTATGGTTTGAGCTCAGAAATGCCCAAAACTGTCAGGAGCATCATTCCTACTCATAAAACAAGAAAAAGAGGTGGAAAAACTGCAAATTAATGACTTCTTGGGAACCCTTCAGAGAACTGAGGTCTCATGAGATACATTTCACTTAAAAATTAGTGAAACTCAGGTGCTTGCAGGTGGAAAGAGGACATGAGCATTTGCTTGCCTGGGACAGACACTGCCCAAATGCCATATAAGCCAGGGGTCCCTAACCCCTGGGCCACGGACTGGTACTGGTCCCTGGCCTGTTAGGAACAGGGCTGCACAGCAGGAGGTAAGTGGAGAGTGAGTGAGCAAAGCTTCATCTGTGTTTACATCCACTCCCCATCACTTGTGTTACGCCTGAGCTCCACTTCCTGTCAGATCAGTGGTGGCATTAGATTCTCATAGGAATGCGAACCTTATTGTGAACTGTGCATGCCAGGGATTTGGTTGCACGCTCCTTATGAGAATCTAATTCCTGATGCTCTGTCACTATCTCCCATCACCTCCAGAAGGGACTGTCTAGTTGCGGGAGAACAAGATTAGAGTTCCCACTGATCCCACATTATGGTGAGTTGTATAATTATTTCATTATATATTACAATGTAATAACAGAAATAAAGTGCACAATAAATGTAATGCACTTGAATCATCCTGAAACCATACCCCATGCCCAGTCCGTGAAAAATTGTCTTCCGGCCAGGCACAGTGGCTCATGCCTGTAATGCCAGCACTTTGCGAGGCCGAGGCAGGCGGATCATGAGGTCAGGAGTTCGAGACCAGCCTGACCAACATGGGGAAACCTGTCTCTACTGAAAATATGAAAATTAGGCATGGTGGCACGCACCTGTTATCCCAGCTACTCGGGAGGCTGGGGCAGGAGAATCTCTTGAACTCAGGAGATGGAGGTTGCAGTGAGTCAAGATCACGTCATTGCACTCCAGCCTCGGTGACAGAACGAGACTCCATCTCAACAACAACAACAACAAGAACTATATATATATATGTGTATATATGTATTGTCTTCCATGAAACTGGTCCCTGGTGCCAAAAAGGTTGAGGACCACTGACACTGACATAAGACATTAAGAAGATTAAAATAGAAAATTTCAAGAAATGGCTAAAATTTCAAGACAAGGCTGAGTGTGGGCTACCAGGAGAGTATGAAGTCCCTGGAGGGGTCTCACATTGTCTCCTGAGCTTTTTCTCCAAGAACCTCTCTAGATGCCCACAAAAAGATCTGAGAGGATCCTTAGAAAGAACACCAATAGAGTTTGCTGGGAGAGAGAAACAGAAGCCCCTACCAAAAGTTCCAGCTGACTCGTCTTCCCTATTTTCCTTATAGTAAAAAAGGTTTAATCTACAGAGAAAGAGGTATCAAAACTATAACCTGGCTGTACGAGGGGAACATGGAAAAAAGAAAAGCAGTGCTACTCCTTGGGAAGGAGCAGGAGGAGAAGTTTTTTTGTCTTGTTTTTGTCTCCCTACTCCCCTTTTCTTTGCATCTTCCCTTTGTCCTGCTTCCCCCAGAAGGTGTCTCAATGTATCAATCTTAAATCTCTGGTTCATGTAGAGTAACCATTGCAACAAGGAACTTCAAACCCAAGTCAACTCCTTACTATATTAGCAAACTCCCCATAATAAAGTTCTAGTAAAACGAAAGCCATACTCATGTCCAAGCATAAAATGTAGTATTTATGTTCATATCTCCTGTCCTATTTACATGTCCTGCTTTTAACAAAAATTATGAGGTATACAAAAATCTCACATTCTGAAGAGACAAAGCAATAATTAGAACCAGACCCAGGTATGAAACACATATTGTAACTATCAAATAATTAAAAATAACTGTGATTAATGTATCAAAATCTCTAATGAGAAATGTAGACAACATGCAAGATCAGACAGATTATTTTAGCAGAGAGATGAAAATGATGATAACAGGTCAAATGTAAATGGTAGAAATAAGAAACATAGTAGCAAAGATGAAGAATGCCTTCAGTGGGTGTATCAGTAGACTTAATATAGCCAAGGGAAGAATCACTGAGCTTGAAAAAATATCATGCAAAATTTCATAAACTGAAACATAGAATAAAGAGTGAAAACAAAGCAGAATAGAGTTTCCAACATCTGTTAGACAATATCAAATAGGTCAATATATGCATAATTGAAATCTTAGAAGAAGGAAAGGGCCATAAGATAAATCTGAGCAGAAAAATAGCCCCAAATTTTCCAAAATTAATGACAAACAACCCCTCCCCACACAGGTCCAAGAAGCTCAGAAAACATCAAACAGGATAAATACCAAAATAAAACCACATACAGTCAAGTCATATTCAAGTTTTTGAGAACCAAAGAAAGACATTCTCGAAAGTAGCCAATGGATAGGAAGGGGCACATTATCTATAGATAAACTATAATAACAATTACAGCAGACTTCTCATCAGAAATCATACAAGCCAGAAGACAATGAAGTTAAATATTTAAAGTGCTGAAAGAAAAAAAATACCCTTTCAACCCAGAATTCTATCCTTCATGAAACTATTCTTCAAAAGTAAAAGAGAAATAAAGGCTTTCTCAGATAAATGTAAGTTGAGATAAGTTATTGTTAGCAGACCATTTGTAGAAATGTTAAGATAAATTCTTCAGGCAAAAGGAAAATGATAAGGCCAGAAACTTGTATCTACACAAAGAAATGTAGAACAATGAAAATGGAATAATACATGAGGATAAAATATAATCTTCCTTTTCTTATATTTACTAGAAAATAGGACAGATTATTTAAAACAACAATAGTAACAAAACACTATGTGTTGATAGCTTATGTAAAATTGAAACATAAACAATGCCACGAGGTATGAGAGGGGACAATAGGGAATATACTGTTATAAGTTTCTTACACTACACAACAATTCATATAATAGTATTTGAAATTGGACTTAGGTTATTTAAAAACGTTCATTGCAAATATAAGAACAATCATGTAGAAAGCAAAATAGAGGTATAAATAATAATTCAATAAAGCATATAGAAAAGTCATAAACACATCAGTTAAACCCAGAGAAGGTAGATATAAAAGGAAAAAGGCAACAAAAAACAAATGAAACAAATAGTAAAGATCTAGAAAGGTTACATATTTTAATCCAACTGTATCAATAACCACTTCAAATGAGAATGATCTAAATATACCAATTAAAAGATGGAGATTAAGACCTTAAAAGCACAAGCAACAAAACCAAAAATAGACAATGGGACTTAATTAAACTAAAGAGCTTCTACATAGCAAAAGAAATAATCTTAAAAATATTCTCAGTGTCTTTTGTGTGCATGCAGCATGTACATTTGGTGTTATGTGAATGTTAAGAGTCATTTCTTCTAATTTTCACTTCAGCAGTGTTTAGGGCTTTCAGATGCCTTATTCCAGTGGGAACAGAAAAAGTTCATATTTTATGTGGTTAATGCTTTGATGTGTCACATAAAGAGTAGTTTGTAGAAAATGTTGGCAGAATTTTAACTGCTTAGTGACTTGTGACATTATTTTACATATATATATATATGTACATATATCTTTATAACATTCCTGTGTTTAGTAGTGTAAATGTTCTGGGCAAGTTTTAACATTTTGAATGCCTTTGGATATTCCAGTGATAAAGGCTTTATGTTCTGCAATAGGATTTCTTACTCATTTACCTATTTTAACACTAAAATAAGCCATAACTGAGCACAAATTCTTTTTATAAATGTTACAGAAGCAGGGAAGAATAATAAACAAATTTGTGAATTGTGGTTCAGTTTATCTTTAGGGAAGGCTGATCATTTATCTTATAGCAGATATACCAGCCTCTTATTCATTAAGGTTAACTTTTATAATTTATATTATTTTATAATTTAAGAATGTAGTACATATCAGTTGGGTTTGGTTTTAGTCATTGAGACCAAAAGTTCCATCAAAACAGAACTTTGTGTTTTCTGCTGACTTATTTAATGACACAAGTTTTAAGAGAACCACAATTCATTGATTCACTTATTCTTTTCCCTAATTGTGAATTTTAGTGATAAATACACTTGTACTACTGAGAAAAATATTTTGACACCTCACATGTGCAAAGTATAGAATTGACAGTGTCAGTTTCAGATTTTGTAAGTACGATTTCTGGCTTATATATCCAATTGTGCAGATTTTGAAATTTGTAAGAACAAAATCTGTTAAGAAAAACAACTTGCTCTAGTTTTGTGACCTTGTGTACTTTTGAAATAAAATCAAAAAAAAAAAAAAAAGAAATAATCAACAAAGTGAACAGAAAATTTGCAGAATGGGAGAAAACTGCAAACTGTGAATCTGAAAGGGGACTGATATCCAGAATTTACAAGGAACTCAACTCAACATAAACCCCCAAATAACTCCATTAAAAAGTGGACAAAGGACATGAACACATATTTTTTAAATTATACTTTAAGTTCTAGGGTACATGTGCACAACGTGCGGGTTTGTTACATATGTATACATGTGCCATGTTGGTGTGCTGCACCCTTTAACTCATCATTTACACTAGGTATATCTCCTAATGCTATCCCTCCCCCAGCCCCCCACCCCACAACAGGCCCCAGTGTGTGATGTTCCCCTTCCTGTGTCCAAGTGTTCTCATTGTTCAATTCCCACCTATAAGTGAGAACATGCAGTGTTAGGTTTTCTGTTCTTGCGATAGTTTGCTGAGAGTGATGGTTTCCAGCTGCATCCATGTGCCTACAAAGGACATGAACTCATCCATTTCTATGACTGCATAGTATTCCATGATGTATATGTACCACATTTTCTTAATACAGTCTGTCATTGATGGACATTTGGGTAGATTCCAAGTCTTTGCTATTGTGAATAGTGCCGCAATAAACATACGTGTGCATGTGTCTTTATAGCAGCATGACTTATAATCCTTTGGGTATATACCCAGTAATGAGATGGCTGGGTCGAATGGAATTTCTAGTTCTAGATCCTTGAGGAATGGCCACACTGTCTTCCACAATGATTGAACTAGTTTGCAGTCCCACCAACCGTGTAAAAGTGTTCCTATTTCTCCACATCCTCTCCAGCACCTGTTGTTTCCTGACTTTTTAATGATCGCCATTCTAACTGGTGTGAGATGGTATGTCAATGTGGTTTTGATTTGCATTTCTCTGATGGCCAGTGATGATGAGCATTTTTTCATGTGTCTGTTGGCTGCATAAATGTCTTCTTTTGAGAAGTGTCTGTTCATATCCTTTGCCCACTTTTTGATGGGGTTGTTTGTTTTCTTCTTGTAAATTTGTTTGAGTTTTTTGTAGGTTCTGGATATTAGCCCTTTGTCAGAGAGTAGATTGCAAAAATTTTCTCCCATTCTGTAGGTTGCCTGTGAACACACATTTTTAAAAGAAGACATAAAAATGGCCAATAAGCATGTGAAAAAATGCTCAACATCACTAATTATCAGAGAAACGCAAATTAAAATCATAATGAGATATCACCTTACACTACTCACAATAGCTATTATTAAAAAGACAAAAAAGAAAACCCACAGATGTTGGCGAGGATGCAAAAAAAAGGGAACACTTATACACTGTTGGTGGGAATGTAAATTAGTACAGCCTCTATGGAAAACAACATGGAGATTCCTCAAAAAACTAAAGTATCATTTGATGCAGAAAAATCCCACTACTGAGTATCTACCCAAAGAAAATGAAATCATCATTTCAAAAAGATACCTGCACTCATATGTTTATCACAACATTATTTACAATAGCAAAGATATGGAATCAACCTACATGTCCATCAATGGATGATTGGGTAAAGAAAATGTGATATATATACATACACATATACATATATATCTCACAAATATATGTATATATAAAACTGTGATATATACATATACATATATATACATACACACACATAATGGAGTACTACTCTGCAATAATAAAAAGAATAAAATCATGTTTTTAGCAGCAATGTGAATGGAATTGGAGGCCCTAATCTTAAGTGAAACAATTCGGAAACAGAAAGTCAAATAACACATGTTCTCCCTCATAAGTGGGAGCTAAATAACATGTACAAATGGACAAAGAGTGTGAAATGATAGTCACTGGAGACTTGAATGATGGGAGGGTGAGGGGGGGATGAGGGATGAGAAATGAGAAATTACTTAATGGGTACAATATACACTGTTCAGGTGATGGTTACACTGAAAGCCCAGACTTCATTGCTATACAATATATCTATGTAACAAAATTGCACTTGTATCTCTTAACTTTTTACAAATAAAACAAGATAGAGATTATCAGATTGAATTAAAAGCCAATACCCAGCTATTTGTTGTCTACAGAGAGCCACTTTAAGTATAAAAACTTAGGTTAAAAGTAAAGGGATCAAGAAAGGTATGCAGTGCTAATACTAAAAGGAAACTGGAATAGCTATATTAATTTTGGATAAGTAGACTTCAGGTCACATAAGATTATAACAGATAAAGAGGAACATTGCATAGTGATAATGATGTTGCTTCTCCAAGAAGACATAACAATCCTAATATGTGTGTGCCTAACAACAGAGCTTTATGTAAAATACATGAGGCAAAAATGGATAGATCTGAAAGGAGAAACAGACAATTTTGGAGTAATAGTTGGGGAGTTTAAAACTCATTTCTCTGTAATCAATAGAACAAGTAGGCAGAAAATTAATAAAGGTATAGATTACCTGAATGACACTTCTAACCAACTTGACCAATTGAACATTTTATAGAGCACTCTACACAACATCAGGACAATATATATTCTTCACCAAGAGACATCACATTCCAGGCCATAAGTCTTAACAAACTTAAGAGAATAGAGATCACACAAAATACATTTTGTAAAGTAGGGGAAAAAAAAACTAAACAAGCTGATTGTTTTTCCCCCTATTATACTCCCAAGACAGATCACTTCTGTGACCAGATGTGTAGGGGCTTACCCCCACACCAAACAGTTCTTCAGTGGACACTAATCATGTGTCCTATGATTTAATTCAATTCTGACATTATCCACCTGGAGTTAGATTCAGATCCCTCAGATTGAGGGCATGCCTTAACACTGGTCATGAAAGGAGAAGTTCACTTCTCATTGCATTACATCAAGCGTGATGTTAACATTGATCACTTGTTTAAGGTGTTGTCTGCCATGTTTCTTCACTGTAAAGTTGCTATTTCCCTTTTCCATAATCTGCTGTTAGGAAGCAAGTCAAAAAATTCAGCCCACACTCTGAGGGAAGAAATTAAGCTCCAGCTTCTGGAGAGAAAGATGCAATAGAAGGAAACCTCACTTTTTCTGATATTCTTCTCCCAAAATTATAACCCCATTTAATCATGAGAAAACATCAGTTATATTCAAATTGAGGAACATGCTGCAAATTACCTTAACAGTATGCTTCAATTGTATCAAGGCCATAAAAAAAGAGAAACAATAAAAACTATCACTGAGAAGAATACAGAGACACAATAACAAAATGTAATGTGATATACTGTATAGTATCAGGAAAAGGATATTAGTGGTGTTAAGGCTCAGAAAATAATACCCCAAAGTATGGTGCTTTTGCATGATGAGTACTTTGAACTAAAGGAGATCAGAAGACCTCAGAAGTAGCCTCAGAAGCAAAGTCTCTCTGACCTTCTCCTGCCCTGTCTCTCACCCTTCTTTCTCCCCCCAAACAAGTTATAGAAACAAAATTATTCTTCCCCAAGGATAGTTATAGAAATTACACCTCCTCTCCCCCAAAGTCAGCCATAAAACCTAGAAATTCTACTCTAACCTACCCCCTCCTTTCTGTGTAAGGGCTGGCCATAAAGAAATTCTCTGAACTAATTTGTCTGATGGTAGGTCATAAGACCTCCATTCCAGAAGGGTCTTGCCCCATACCCTGGAGGAAGGAATGCTAAACAGAGAGGCCAAGAAGAATCTGGACAGGCCTTGCCAGGTTCCCCCTATTGGCCTATTATCATTAGGTTATACCTTTTTGTCCACTCATGTTTCCATATGGCTGTCCATTATTCATAGAATCTAAGCATAAATGTGGGCAGTTTTCCCTGGGTCTTTGAGCCTTCATTTCTGATTTCTCCCATGTCATGTAAAACTTTGATTAAATAAACTTGTTATGCATTTCTTTTGCTAATCTGTCTTTGTTATAAGAATGTTGGCCATGACTGTTATGATGGTTGAAGAAAGGTATCACACCTTTTCTGCCCCTACATTAGAAAATTAGTGAAATCTGATAATGTCTATAGCTATTGATATTGTACCAATGTTAATTTCTTAGTTCTGACAAATGTATCATTGATATGTTAACATTAAAGGAAACTTGGTAGAGGCTATACAAGAATTCTTTGTACTATCTTTGGAACTTTTATGTAAACTTAAAATTATTCACCCCAAAAGATTATTAAAACTAAGACTTTCTTTAAGAAAGATACAAATAGTAGCTCCTAACATCTAGAAATTGGTTTTAAGAAATCACATGTGTGTCTTAAATTGTGTCAAAAGTTTTCTCTTAATCTACTGAGATAGTTACACTATCTTTCCTTTATTCTGTTAATGAGATATATTACATTGCTTGATTTGGAAATACTTAAGAAACTTTACATTTTATCTAGTTGATGCTGGTCTCATCGAATGAGTTGGGAAGTTTTAAATTCTATTCAATTTTCTGAAAGAAATTCTGTAGAACTGGCATTGTTTTCCTACTTATTATCAAGAGAATACACTGGTGAAGCTAACTAGGATAGAAGGCTTTTGACTAAGTTCTATATGGGACCATTTACATGTTCTATATTTTCATGTGTAAGTTTGTTATTTCGTATTTTTAAAGAAATTTTGTTCATTTTATCCAAGTTTTCCAAATTTTTGTTATCCAGTTTTTATATGTTTTTACTTTCCTTTAATTTCACTGGAGTCTACAGTAATTTCCACTTTTACATTCCTTATGTTGGTATTTTGAGTCATTTTTGTTCTTAATCACTCTGGCTAGGGTTATATAAACTTTACTAATATTTTTTAAATGGCCTTTTGAATTTTTTTTATTTTTTATATTTTCTCATGATCACATCTACTGTTTTAATTATTTATTCTTTTATTTATTTTGGATTTAATTTTCTATTCCTTTTCTTGAGTCTTAAGGCATAAGATTATTGATTTGAGATCTGCCTCAAAAATTTGATAGCAATTCAGTAGAAAATATTTTATAAATTCCCTATGGTTTATTCCTGAATTGATTATTTATTTAAAAGTGGATTAATTTCCAAATAGATATTAATTGATATTATTATAGATAACTCATTTAATAATGATTTGATCAGAAAATATAATCTGAATTTCAGTCCTCTGATATTTACTGAGACATGCCTTATAGCTCAGAACACAGTCAATCTTGATAGATGTTTCTTATGGACTCACAAAGAATGTATTCTGAAGTTGTTAGGTGCTATGCTTTATAAGCATCAATTAGGTCAAGTTGGTTGGTAGTGTTTAGTTTTTAAAATGTTCTTTCTGGTTTTCTTTTGTCTACTTGTGTAAATTTTTGGCAGAAAGATGCTGAAAGTCTTCAGTTATATTTGTAGATTTGTCTATTTATTCTTTTATTACTGTCAATATTTTATTCATGTATTTTGAATCTCTGGAATTAGCTGATAACATATTTGGATGGTTATGTATTTTTGATGAAGTGACACAAGATTTCTTCCTGCTTCTAGATTTACTGAAGTACAATTGGTATATAAAAACTGTACCTAATTAACGTGTACAATTTGATGAGTTTGGACATATGTATACACTCATGTTGCCATCACTACAATTAATGGGGGTGGCATAAGAAAAGTTAACATGATATATACCCTTTTAACAAATGTTTAAGTGCACAATACCTCATTGTTAATTATAGACACTATGTTATGCAGGAAATCTCTGGAACCCACTCATCTTGTATAAATGTAACTTTATAACCACTGAAAAAAGAGCTCTTAATATCCCACATCCTCATCTCCTGGTAACCACCGCTCTATTTTCTACTTCTACATGTTTGACTATTTTTTGATGCCTCATAGAAGAGAAAGTATGCAGTATTTGTCCTTCTGCAACTGATTTATTTCACTTAGCTAGTATCTTCTGGGTCCATCCATGTTGTCATGACAGATAGAATTTCCTTTTTTTATTTTTAATTTTTGTGGGTATATAGGTAGGTGTGTATATTTATGGCATACGTGAGATGTTTTGGTACAGGCATGTGCTGTACAATGATCACATCATAGAGAATGGGATATGCATGCCCTCAAGCATTTATCCTTTGTGTTATAATAAAATAAACCAGTTATACTCTTTTAGTTATTTTTAAATGCACAATTAAGTTATTATTGACTACAGTCACCCTGTTGTACTATCAAATAGTAGGTGTTATAAATTCTTTTTATTTTTTTGCACCCAATAATGATCCTTACTCCTCACCAGCCCCCACTACCCTTCCCAGCCTCTGGTACTAGGCTTCTATTCTCTATGTCCATGAGTCAACTGTTTGGATTTTTAGATCCCACAGATAAGTGAGAACGTGCAATGTTTGTCTTTCTGTGCTTGGCTTATTTCACTTAATATAATCATCTCCAGTTCCCTCCATGTTGCAAACGACAGGATCTCATTCTTTTTATGGCTGAATAGTACTCCATTGTGTATATGTACCATTTTTTTTATCCATTCATCTCTTGATGGACACTTAGGTTGCTTCCAAATCTTAGCTATTGTGAATAGTGCGACAATGAATATGTGAGTGCAGATATCTCTCCGATATATTAATTTTCTTTCTTTGGGGGTGTATATCCAGCAGTGAAATTGCTGGATCATATGGTAGCTCAAGTTTTGGCTTTCTGAGGTACCTCCAAACTGTTCTCCATAGTGGTTGTACCAATTTATACTCCCACCAACAGTGCACAAGAGTTCCCTTTACTCCACATCCTCACCAGCATTTGTTATTACCTGTCTTTTGGATAGAAGCCATTTGAACTGGGGTGAGATGGTATCTCATTGTAGTTTTGATGTTTGCATTTCTATGATGATCAGTAATGTCGAGCATCTTTTCATATGACTGTTTGCCATTTGTATGTCTTCTTTTGAGAAATGTCTATTCAAAGCTTTTGCCCATTTTTTGATCGGATCATTAGAAGTTTTCCTGTAGAGTTGTTTGACCTCCTTATATATTCTGGTTATTAATCCCTTGTCAGATGGGTAGTTTGCAAATATTTTCTCCCATTCCATGGGTTGTCTCTTCACTTTCTTGATTGTTTTCTTTGATGTGCAAAAGAAGCCTTTTAACTTGATGCGATCTCATTTGTCCATTTTTGCTTTGGTTGCCTGTGCTTGTGGGGTATTGCTCAAGAAATCTTTGCCCAGTCTGGTGTCCTGGAAATTTTCCCCAATGTTTTCTTGCAGTAGTCTCATAGTTTGAGGTCTTAGATTTAAGTCATTAATCCATTTTGATTTGATTTTTCTATGTGGTGACAGATAGGGGCCTAGTTTCATTCTTCTGTATATGGATATCCAGTTTTCCCAGCACCATTTATAGAACAGACTGTCTTTTTCCTACTGTAGGTACTTGGCACCTTTGTCAAAAATGAGTTCACTGTAGGTGTGTGGATTTGTTTATGGGTTCTCTATTCTGTTCTATCGGTCTCTGTGTGTCTTTTTATGCCAGTACCATGCTGTTTTGGTTATTATATCTCAGTAGTATAAATTTTAAGTTCATAATGTTTTATTTTTCTTTGTTTAAAATAGTGT
Source organism: Macaca thibetana thibetana (assembly GCF_024542745.1). NCBI lineage: Eukaryota > Metazoa > Chordata > Mammalia > Primates > Cercopithecidae > Macaca > Macaca thibetana. The sequence continues at coordinate 51,857,898 of NC_065598.1, read as the reverse complement.
TGCTATTCTTGGTCTTTTTTGGTTTCATATAAATTTTAGAATTGTTTTTCCTATTTTTGTGAAGAATGCCATTGGTATTTTGATAGGGATTGCACTGAATCTGTAAATTGCTTTGGGTGGTATGAAGATTTTAACAATACTGACTCTTCCAATCTATGAACATGGAATATTTTTCCATTTTTTCGTGTCCTCTTCAATTTCTTTCATCAGTATTTTATAGTTTTCTTTATAGAGATCTTTCACTTCTTTGGCTAATTCCTGGGTATTTAATTTTATGTGTGGCTATTGTTAATGGGATTACTGTTTTTATTTCTTTTTCAGATTGCTCACTGTTGGCATATACAAATGCTACTGATTTTTGTATATCGATTTTGTATCCTGCAACTTTACTGATATTGTTTATTAGCTCAAATAGTTTTTCGTGAAGTCTTTAGATTTTTTCATATATAAGATCATATTTTCTGCAAACGAGAATAATTAAACTTCTTCCTTTCCAACTTGGATGTCCATTATGTCTTTCTCTTGTCTGATGGCTCTAGCTAGGACATCTAGTACCATACTGAATAGCAGCGGTGAAAGTGGGCTTCCTTGTTGTGTTTCAGATCTTAGAAGAAATGCTTTCAGTTTTTCCCCATTCAGTATGATGCTAGTTGTGGTTGTGTCATAAATGACTTTAATTATGTTGAGGTATATTCCTTCTATTCCCAGTTTTTGAGGGTTTTTATCTTGAAGGGATGTTGGATATTATCAAATGCTTTACATAGAAATGATCAATTGAAATGGTTATATCGTTTTTATCCTTAATTCTGTTGATAGGATGTATCACATTGATTGATTGGCATATGTTGAATCATCCTTGCATCCCACAGAGAAATCCCAGTGGGTCGTGATGACTGATCTTTCTAATGTATTGTTGAATTCAGTTAGCTAGTATTTTGTTAAGGATTTTTGCGGTAATATTCCTAAGAGGTATTGGCCTGTAGTTTTCTTTTTTTGATTGCTGGTTTTGGTATCAGGGTAATACTGGCCTCGTAGAATGAGTTTGGAAGTAGTCCCTCCTCCTCTATTTTTCAGAATAGTTTTGAGTAGGATTAGTATTAGCTCTTCTTTAAATGTTCAGTAGAATTCAGCAGGGAAGCCATTGGGTCCCGGGCTTTTCTTTATTGGGAGACTTTATTATGGCCTCTATTTTGTTACTTGTTATTGGTCTGTTCAGGTTTTGGATTTCTTCCAGGTTCAATGTTGGTGAGTGTATGTGTCTAGGAATTTGCCCATTTCTTCTAGATTTTCCAGTTTATTGGCATTTAGTTGCTCATAGTAGCCACTAATAATCCTTTGAATTTCTACAGTATCAGTTGTAATGTCTCCTTTTTCATGTCTGATTTTCTTTATTTGGATCCTCTCTCTTAGGCTGGCTAGAGGTTGGTCAATTTTAAGTTTTCAAAAAAGCAACTTTTTAGTTCATTATTCTTTTGCCTTCTTTCTTCAACATTTTTTTCTGCTCTGATATTTATTATTCCTTTTCTTCTACTAATGTTGGTGTTTGGTTTGCTCTTGCAAACTGTTAGAGCCATTTGATCTATAGTAAAGATTAAATCTGATGTTTCTTTCTTGATTCTCTGACTGGAAGATCTATCCAGTGCTGAAAATGGGGTGTTGAAGTTTCCAGCTATCATTGTATTGGGGCCTGTCTCTTTCACTCTAATAATATTTGTTTTATATATTTGGGTGCTCCAGTGTTGGGTGTATATATACTTGAAATTGTTATATCCTCTTGCTAAGTTGAACCCTTCAGCATTATACAGTAACATATTTCTTTTCTTATAGTTTTGGTCTTGACATCTATTTTGTCTGATGTAAGTATAGGGACTCCTGCTGCTTTTTGGTTTCCATTGCTATGGACTATCTTTTTCCACCCTTTTATTTGCAGTCTTTGTGCGTCTTTATAAGTGAAGTGTGTTTCTTGTAGGCAACAGACTGATGGGTGTTGTTTTTTTATCCATTCAACTAGTCTATGTCTTGTGATTGGAGATTTTAGTCCATTTTCATTCAATATTGATATGTCTTGGATGTGTCCACACCCAAATTTCACCTTGAATTGTAGTTCCCATAATCCCCATGTCATGGGAGGGATCTGGTGGGACATAATTGAATCATGAGGGTGATTACCACATGCTGTTCACATGATAGTGAGTGAGTTCTCACAAGATCTGATGGTTTTATAAGGGGCTTATCCATGTAATTTAACAATCTGAGTTCTCCCAATCCCTATCATAGTAGCAATTTGATCTAAATAAGGAGTTAGAGTCCGTGAATTAGTATGTGGAAGAAAAAGCCACTCTACTAAGTCCTGTTCTTGGACAATAACACCAGTAGGTGAATGCTGAGTTGAAAAAATTAGCAAATGTAGAGACTTTTCTGGATCTATTCTGTTTATTTGAGCTTTACGGATTTGCTTCTCAATCAGTTGTAATGTTGCCTCAGCCTCCTTTGTTAATTGTCGAGGGCTAGTGAGACTAGGATTTCCTCTAAGGATAGAAAACAGATTACTCATGGCATAGGTAGGAATGCCTAGAGCAGGTCATATCCAATTAATGTCCCCTAGTAATTTTTGAAAGTCATTTAATGTTTTTAATTTATCCCTACATAAGGTTACTTTCTGTGGCATAATGGTAGTGTCATTTACTAAGGTCCCCAAGTAGGAGTAAGGAGTAGTAGTCTGAATTTTGTCAGGAGCTATAATTAAACCAGCACGAGAAATCGAATTTTGCAAGTGATCATAACATTGGAGTAATATTTCTCGAGTGGGGGCAGCACAAATTATATCATCCATATAGTGAATAATGTAACACTGTGAAAAATTTTTATGAGTAGGCTCAATTGCTTGCCCCATATACGTCTGGCAAATGGTGGGACTGTTTAACATGCCCTGTGGCAACACTTTCCAATGATAACGCTTAGCAGGCTGCAGGTTGTTTACTGCAGGAATTGTAAATGTAAACTGTTCACAGACTTGCTCAGCTAAAGGGATAGTAAAGAAGCAGTCTTTTAAATCTATGACTATTAGAGGCCAATTTTTTGGAATTACAGCAGGAGAAGGCAATCCTGGCTGTAATGCTCCCATAGGTTGTATAACTGAATTGATAGCTCTTAAGTCAGGTAACATTCTCCATTTACCTGATTTTTTCTTAATTACAAAAACTGGAGAATTCCAAGAGGAAAATGTTGGAGCTATGTGCCCATTTTTTTAATTGTTCAGTAACTAATTTCTCTAAAGCCTCCAGTTTCTCTTTACTTAGTGGCCATTGTTCTATCCAAATTGGTTTATCTGTTAACCATTTTAAAGTTATAGGTTCTGGAGGCTTAACAATGGCCGCCATCAAAAATGATACCCTAATCTTTGGCAGGAACTTGTCTTTCTGCTTGAAGTGGTTCTTGAAAACCTTGCAAATTTTTTTCTAGTCCCATACCGGGACATACCCCATTTCATGCATTGTATGTTGATTTTGAGGGCTATATAATTGTTCTGGAATTAGAACTTGTGCTCCCCATTGTTGTAATAAATCTCTTCCCCATAAATTTATAGGTACAGAAGTTATAATTGGTTGAATAGTCCCAGGTTGTCCATCAGGCCCTTCACAATGCAAAAAAATAACTACTTTGGTATACTTCAGGGGCTTTACCAACTCCAACTATGTTCAATTGAGCGGGTTGAATTGGCCATGTGGATGGCCAGTGCTGTAGAGAAATGATTGAAATGTCCGCCTCCGAATTTCTTTTCCTGAATAGTTATTTCACAGGTAGGACGTTTATCAGTAATTTGATTTACCCAACAAGCTGCTTTGCCTTGTTTATCTGTGCTTCCAAATCCTCCTGTTCATTTAATTTCACTTTTACCCATTCCCACATACGGCACAATCAGGAGCTGTGCTATGCGCTCTCCTGGCTCTGCTTTCCAGGGAACAGAAGTAGATATAACAATTTGAATTACCCCATTATAATCTGAATCAATGACTCCTGTATGTATTTGTACGCCTTTTAAACTTGAACTAGACTTTCCTAAAAGTAATCCTATTGTCCCTGCTGACAAGGGTCCACAGACTCCTGTTGGGACCTTTTGCGGGCGTTCGCCAGGCAGAAGGCTCACAGCTTTTGTGCAGCATAAATCTACTGTGGCACTACCTGCTGTGGTGGGGGACAGACATTGTACAGGGGTGAGGGAATGGCCTGAGCTGGAAATACCCTGGTTTAGAATGGGGCCCGGGACGGGCCCCTCATGGCCTTTCCTGAAATCGGGTTCCCTTCTTTATCAAACTTATAGTGACACTGATTAGCCCAGTGTTTTCCTTTTTTACATTTTGGACATATTTCAGGCTCAGCAGTTTTCTTTTTTCCCCTATCTGGCGGCCTGACTCGCTGATTTTTTCTACATTCTTTTTCAGTATGACCCTGCTTCCCACAGTTAAAACAAGCTCCAGGAAATGGAGTATTTCCATTATCTACTCTCAGTCCTGCCATTGCCTGTGATAGCAGAGTAGCTTTATGGAGATTACCTCTGATACCATCACAGGCCTTGATATAATCAAATAAATGTGCTTTCCCTCTGATAGGTCGCAGAGCAGCCTGGCAATCGGGACTAGTATTGTCGAAAGCTAATAACTGCAACACTATAGCCTGAGCAGATGAATCTGCAATCATCTTTTTTTGAATCTCTTTTTTTTGAACCTTTTTTTTTTTTAAATATACTTTACGTTCTAAGGTACATGTTCACAACATGCAGGTTTGTTACATATGTATACATGTGTCATGTTGGTGTGCTGCACCCATTAACTTGTCATTTGCCTTAGGTATATCTCCTAATGTTATCCCTGCCCCTCTCCCCACCCCACGACAGGCCCTGGTGTGTGATGTTCCCCTTCCTGTGTCCAAGTGTTCTCATTGTTCAATTCCCACCTATGAGTGAGAACATGTGGTATTTGGTTTTCTGCCCTTGCGATACTTTCCTGAGAATGATGGCTTCCAGCTTCATCCATGTCCCTACAAAGGACTTGAACTCATCCTTTTTTATGACTGCATAGTATTCCATGGTGTATATGTGCCACATTTTCTTAATCCAGTCTATCATTGATGGGCATTTCGGGTGGTTCCAAGTCTTTGCTATTGTGAATAGTGCTACAGTAAACATATGTGTGCATGTGTGTTTATAGCAGCATGATTTATAATCCTTTGGGTATACACCCAGTAATGGGATGGCTGAGTCAAATGGTATTTCTAATTCTAGATCCTTGAGGAATTCCCACACTGTTTTCCATAATGGTTGAACTAGTTTACAGTCCCACCAACAGTGTAACAGTGTTCCTATTTCTCCATATCCTCTCCAGCACCTGTTGTTTCCTGACTTTTTAATGATCGCCATTCTAACTGGTGTGAGATGGTATGTCAATGTGGTTTTGATTTGCATTTCTCTGATGGCGAGTGATGATGAGCATTTTTTCATGTGTCTGTTGGCAGCATAAATGTCTTCTTTTGAGAAGTGTCTGTTCATATACTTCGACCACTTTTTGATGGGGTTGTTTGTTTTTTTCTTGTAAATTTGTTTGAGTTCTTTGTAGGTTCTGGATATTAGCCCTTTGTGAGATGAGTAGATTGCGTAAAATTTTCTCCCATTCTGTAGGTTGCCTGTTCACTCTGACGGTAGTTTCTTTTGCTATGCAGAAGCTGTTTAGTTTAATTAGATCCCATTAGTCAATTTTGGCTTTTGTTGCCATTGCTTTTGGTGTTTTAAGCATGAAGTCCTTGCCCATGCCTATGTCCTGAATGGTATTGCCTAGGTTTTCTTCCAGGGTTTTCATGGTATTAGGTCTAACATTTAAGTCTTTAATCCACCTTGAATTGATTTTTGTATAAGGTATAAGGAAGGGATCCAGTTTCAGCTTTCTACTTATGGCTAGCCATTTTTCCCCAGCACCACTTATTAAATAGGGAATCCTTTCCCCATTTCTTGTTTTTGTCAAGTTTGTCAAAGATCAGATGGCTGTAGATGTGTGGTATTATTTCTGAGGACTCTGTTCTGTTCCATTGGTCTATATCTCTGTTTTGGTACCAGTACCGTGCTGTTTTGGTTACTGTAGGCTTGGAGTATAGTTTGAAGTCAGGTAGTGTGATGCCTCCAGCTTTGTTCTTATGGCTTAGGATTGTCTTGGCAATGCGAGTTCTTTTTTGGTTCCATATGAACTTTAAAGTAGTTTTTTTCCAATTCTGTGAAGAAAGTCATTGGTGGCTTGATGGGGATGGCATTGAATCTATAAATTACCTTAGGCAGTATGGCCATTTTCACAATATTGATTCTTCCTATCCATGAGCATGGAATGTTCTTCTATTTGTTTGTGTCCTCTTTTGTTTCATTGAGCAGTGGTTTGTAGTTCTCCTTGAAGAGGTCCTTCACATCCCTTGTAAGTTGGATTCCTAGGTATTTTATTTTCTTTGAAGCAATTGTGAATGGGAGTTCATTCATGATTTGGCTCTCTGTTTGTCTGCAATCATCTTTTTAAGAGACTCCTGTAGCCGAGCTATAAAATCAATGTATGGTTCTCTTGGTCCCTGTTTTATAGCACTAAAGGAAGGGTATTGTTCTCCACGTGAACTGATTTTTTCCCAAACTCTAATACACACTCCACTAAGCTGTTCTACAGCATCATCCTGCATGACCACTTATGCATCTAAACCAGCCCAGCTGCCAACCCCCAAAAGTTGATCTGCAGTTATATTAATTTGAGGTTGGGCCTCTTTGTTGCAAGCAGCCTGAATGGATGCTTCCTCTGCCCACCAAGTTTTAAATTGTAAGAACTGAGCAGGAGTTAGACAAGCTCGAGTAAAAGCATCCCAGTCAGTAGGAATCATCCGACTGGAAACAGTAGCATTCTTTAACTGTCCCATTACAAAAGGAGAACCTGGTCCACACTGATTCATAGCTTGTTTAAATTATTTGAGTAATTTAAAAGGAAAAGGCTCAAATGTAGCTATAATATTTCCCTGTTGATCTGGGGGGTGTATTCTAATGGGGAACTGCCAAGCCTCTAAATCACCCTCTCGTCTAGCTTGCTGAATTCCTGCCTGAGTAGAACTAAGAGCAGTCACTTGAGGCGCTGCTCGAACAGTCACTGGGGCAACTACTTTTTGCCCAGAGTCCTCTGGAAAAGAAAGATCTGGGGGGTCTTTTTCCTCAAAATAATAATGAAGGGGGTGCAGAAGGGTAGGGATGAACCTCTCCCTCCTTTGCTTCTTTAGCTTTAGCTGACAAATAAACCTGGTCTGTAACCTCTTCTGTTACTTCATTATACTCTTGTTCCTCCTCATCATCAGTGTGAAAAAGTTCCAAGGTGAAACGAACCAGAGTCCACACTTGTCCCATTGTTACCCTCATGATTCTGAGCTCCCCTTCTTACTCACCACTGGGATTGCTTTAAGAGTACTCGGGTGTCCTCCAGCTAGTTTTCTGTTCCAACCATTGCTCCAGTGACCCTTCGACCTGGATTTGAGCCCCCATGATGGACACCACTTGCCGAGACAAGCTTGGTTGGGGAGACCCTAACCCAGTGGTGCTAGAGGAATTAAAGACACACACACAGAAATACAGAGGTGTGAAGTAGGAAATCAGAGGTCTCACAGCCTTCAGAGCTGAGAGCCCCAAACAGAGATTTACCCACATATTTATTAACAGCAAACCAGTCATGAGCATTGTTTTCATAGATGCTAAATTAACTGAAAGTATCCCTTATGGGAAACGAAAGGATGGGCCAAATTAAAGGAATAGGTTGGGCTAGTTAACTGCAGCAGGAGCATGTCCTTAAGGCACAGATCACTCATGCCATTGTTTGTGGCTTAAGAATATCTTTAAGCCGTTTTCTGCCCTGGGTGGGCCAGGTGTTCCTTGCCCTCATTCCTGTAAATCCACAACCTTCCAGCTTGGGTGTTAGGGCCATTATGAACATGTCACAGTGCTGCAGAGATTCTGTTTATGGCCAGTTTTGGGGCCAGTTTATGGCCAGATTTTGGGGGGCTTGCTCCCAACACTTCTCCCTCCTGCTGCCGTGTGTAAAAGGATGTGTTTCCTTCCCCTTCTGCTATGATCACAAGTTCTCTGAGGCCTCCCTAGCCCTCTGGAACTGTGAGTCAATTAAACTTCTTTTCTTATAAATTGCCCAGTCTCAGACAGTTCTTTAAAGCAGCATGAGAATGAACTAATATAGGTATTACTGATAAGTAAGAACTTATTCCTGCCCTTTTGTTATTTGTTTTCTGGTGTTTTTGTGGTCCTTTCTTCCTTCTTTCTTTCTTTCCTGTCTTCCTCAAGTGAGGGTGATTTTCACTGGTGATATAGGTCGGTTTCTTGATTTTTATCTTTTGTGTGTCCATTGTATACTTTTTTTGGTTTGAGGTTACCATGAGGCTTGCAGTTTCTATCTTGTTACCAATTGTTTTAAGCTGATAGCAACACTGTTTGCATAAATAAGCAAACATGCAAAAAGAAAGCTAATGAAAATGCTATGCCTTAACTTTGTCCCCCTACTTATTAAATTTTTCTTTTTTCTCTATATCTTATTGTACTGTTGATATCTTGAAAAACCATTGTAATTATTATTTTTGATTGGCTCATCATATAGTCCTTCTACTTAGGAAAAGAGTAGTTTATACACTGCAGTTACAGTGTTATAATATTCTGTGTTTTTCTGTGTATTTACTATTACCAGTGAGTTTTGTATCTTTAGATGATTACTTGTTGCTCATTATTGTCCTTTCCTTCCAGTTGAAGTACCTCTTTTAGCATTTCTTGTAGGACAGGTCTGGTGTTCATGAAATCTCTCAGCTTTTGTTTGTCTGGTAATGTCTTTATTTTTCTTTCATGTTTGAAGGATATTTTTTGCCAGATATACTATTCTAGGGTAAGAGTTTCTTTCCTTCAGCACTTTAAATATGCCACGCAACTCTCTCCTGGCCTGTAAAGTTTCTACTGAAAAGCCAGCTACCAGAGGTATTGGAGTTCCATTATATGTTATTTGTTTCTTGTCTCTTGCTGCTTTTAGAATGCCTTTATCCTTGATCTTTGGGAGTTTGATTATTAAATGCCTTGAACTAGTCTTCTTTGGTTTAAATCTACTTGGTACCCTATGATTTTCTAGTACTTGCATATTGATATCTTCCTCTAGGTTTGGGAAGTTCTCTGTTATGTTCCCTTTGAATAAACTTTCTACCCCTATCTCTTTCTCTACCTTCTTTTTAAGGCTAATAACTCTTAGCTTTGCTTTTGTGAGGCTATTTTCTAGATCCTTTAGGTGTGCTTCATTGTTTGTTTTTCTCTTCTGTGTATTTTCAAATAGCTTGTCTTCAAGCTTACTAATTCTTTGTTCTGCTTGATAAATTCTGGTGTTAAAAGACGCCGATCTATTCTTCAGTATGCCAATTGCATTATTCAACTCCAGAATTTCTGCTCAATTCATCTTAATTGTTTCAATATCTTTGTTAAGTTTACCCAATAAAATTCTGAATTCCTTCTCAGTGTTATCTTGAATTTCTTTGAGCTTCCTCAAAACAGCTATATTGAATTATCTGTCTGAAAGGTCACATATCTCTGTTTCTCCAGGATTGGTCTCTGGTGCCTTATTTAGTTCACTTGGTGAGGTAATGTTTTCCCTAATGATGTTGATGTTTGTAGATGTTCGTCAGTGTCTGTGCATTGGAAAGGTTTGGTATTTATTGTAGTTTTCATTGTCTGGGCTTGTTTGTACCTGTCCTTCTTGGTAAGGCTTTCCAACTATTTAAAAGGAGCTGGTGTTGTGATTTAAGCTGTATCTGCTTTAGGGGGCACCCCAAGCCCATTAATGCTATCGTTCTTGCAGATATGCAGAGGTACCACCCTGATGGTCTAGGACAGATTTTGGGAGAATTCTCTGAAATACCAGGCAGAGACTCTTATTTTCTTCCCTTACTTTCTCCCAAGCAAACGAAGTCTCTCTCTGTGTTCCAAGCCACCTAAAGCCGGTGGTAGACACAAGATGCCCTGTGGCCACCACCACTAGGACTGCACTGGGTCAGATCTGATGCCTGAACAACACTGAGTTTTGCCCAAGGCCTGATGTAACCACTCGCTGGCTACTGCCTATGTTCACTCAAAGCCCTGGGATTCCACAATCAGCAGGTGGCAAAGCCAGCCCGACTTCTGTCCTTTCCTTCAAGGCAGTGAGGTCCCCCAGGCTCCAAGTGGGTCCAGAGGTACCATCCAGGAATTAGGGATTAGAGTCAAAAACCTTAGAAGTCTACCTGGTGTTCTATTGTACTGTGGCTGAGCTGGCAATCAGACCACAAGATGCAGCCCTTCTCACTCTTTCCTCCTCTTTCCAAATGCAGAGGAGCCTCACCCTATAGCCAATACCACCACAGGCCACAGGGAGTGCTGCCAGACTATCACTGATGTTCCTGTAAGGCCCAGGGGCTCCTAAGTCAGCTTGTGGTGAATGCTGCCTGGCCTGGAACTCACCCTTCAGGGCAATGGGCTCCCATTTGCCCCAGGGTAGGTGCAGAAATGTCATCCAAGAGTCAAGTCCTAGAATCAGGAACCCCAAGAGCTTGCTTGGTCCTCAACTCCCCTGTAGCCAAGCTGGTACCTAAGGCAGAAGGAGTTTTGCTCTCTAGCCACCACAGCTAAGAATGTGCTGAGTCTCTCCTGAAGCCAGAAAGTCTCAGAGACTTTCCCAAGGCCCTCAACGTAGTACCTGGGTATCACTTCTGGTTTTTAAGGGCCCAAGCACACTTCAGTTAGCAGGTGATAAATGATGCCAGGACTGGATCCTTCCCTTTAAGACAGTGGGTTCCCTTCTGGCCCAGGGAGTGTCTAGACATGTTGTATGGGAGCTAGTGCCAGGAAGCCAGGAATGGGGGCCTTATGGCTCTGACTGGTACCCTATCCTGCTGTGGCTGAGCTGGTATCCAAGATGTAAGACAAGGTCCTCCCCAGTCTTCCCTCTCCTCTCCTCTCCTCTTTTGGAGCTGCAAGCTGTGCAGCCTGGAGTTCAGGGAGGGTGATGCCAACACTCCCTTAGCCATGCCAGCTAGTGTCTCAGTAGGTCACGTGCCCTCCCAGTCCACTGTCTCTGGGCCCAATTCAGCACTAGGACTCGCCTTAAGAGTTGCAGTTCTAGTGGCCTAGACTGCCTTCCAAGTTTACTTCGAGACTCAGAACATGTTACTCCTCAGTGGCGAGGTTTGTGGGAACTTGAGTTCTGACTGCTAGGATTGGCAATTCCCCTCTGGCTAGGCTGGTTTAAATGCTCCCTTTGTAGGTAGGCATCAGCTGAGTTGATGGTCCTGTTTTCCTTTCTGCTCTAACAGGACAGCATTCAGTTCAATGCCTCACAATTGCTGTGCTCTCCCTCCACCAGGATGCAAAAGTGCTCTCCACACTATACCACTGCTGTTGGGAGGTGTGTGATGGGTTGTGTCAGCAATTCAAGACAGTCCCGTTTACATCTTAAGTGCATCTTTCAGTGATACAAAATGAAAACCAGGTACTGTGATTTTTGGTTCTCATGAACATATTTTTGTGTGTAGATAAATTGATGTCCTTGTGGAGTAGGGGTTGAGGGGTCGATCAGAGGAGCCTTCTATTCGGCCATCTTGTCCTACCTCCTCCACAGGAAGTCTTCCTTCTTCAAGTCTGAATAATATCCCATTGTGTGTATCACCACATTTTCTTGATCCATTCAGCTGTCAATTGACATTTGCGTTGTTTCCATCACTTGATTATTGTAAATAATGCTGTAGCAAACATAGAGTGCAGATATCCCTTTGAGATCCTGTATTCATTTTTTTTTATATATCTAGAACTGGGATTGCTGGATCATATGGCAATTTTTTGTGGAACCCCATAATGTTTTTGATAATGACTGCATCATGTTATATACCTACCATATTTTAAAAGGGTTTCAATTTATCTGCAATATTATCAATACATATTGCCCTTAGTGTTTTTTTGTTATTACAACTATTCTAACAGGCATGAGGTGATATCTCCTTCTGGTTTTGATTTGCATTTTCCTGATGCTTAGTGTTATTAAGCATATTTTCATATACCTGTTGGCCATTTGTTTGTATTCTTTGAAGAAATGTCCATTCAAGTCTTTGCCATTTTTAAATTTTTAATATATGTTTTGCTATTGACTTTTAGAAGTTTCTATAGATATTGGAAATGTATAGAGCACAAGATGTCTTTCCATTAATCTCTGTCTTCTTTAATTTATTTCATCAGTGTTCTGTAATTTTCAGTGTACAGGTCTTAAACTTCTTCAGTTGGCTTTATTCCTAAGTATTTTATTATTTAATTATTTTTGTTACTGTTGTGAATGGGTTGTTTTCTTAACTTCGTTTTTAGATAGTTCATTGTTTGCATGTGGAAATGTGACTAATTTTTATATATTGATTTTATATCCTGCAATTATACCGAATTGGTTTATGAATTCTAATGTTACTTTTGGTTGAGTCTTTATGGTTTTCTTTGTTTATGATGATGTCAAAACATCATCGTTTTACAAACATTGTTTAAACAAAACATGTTTATGATGATGATGATGCTGAAAACAGAGATAATTTTACTTTTTCCTTTCCAATTTGGAAACATTTTATTTCTTTTTTGTATCTCGTTGTTCTGGCTAGAACTCTAAGACTTCCAGTACTCTGTTGAATAGAATTGGTGAGAGCGGGCATACTTGCCTAGTACCTGAACTTGGAGGGAAAGATTTTAGGTTTTCCCTATTGATTATAAAGTTTGCTGTGGGATTTTCATACATGGCCTTTATTGTGTTGAGGTAAGATCCTTCTACATCTATCTTGTTGAGAGTTTTAATCATGGATAGATTAATCAAATCAATGTTGAAATTTGCCAAATGCTTTTTGTACATCTATCAAGATAATCATATGGGGTATATTTATGTTCCTTTTGTTAATGTGATGTATCACACTGATTGACTTTAGCATGAAGAATCATTCTTGTATCCCAGAGATAAATCCTACTTGGTTGTGACGTATGTTGCTGTAGAATTCAATTTGTTAATATTTCATTGAGGATTTCTGCATCTATGTTTGTCAGGGGTATTGGTCGGCAGTCGTATTTTCTTTTGGTATCTTTGGTGATCAGGGAGATGCTAACTTTATAAGATGAGTTTGCCAGTATTCCATCTTCTATTTTTTGGAAGAGTTTGAGAAGGATTTTTAGAACTTTTTCTTTGAATGTTTGGTAGAGTTACCCACGAATCCATCTGCTTCTGGGGTTTTATTTGTTGGGCTATTTTTAATTAATAATGCAATACCCTTACATTTTTGGTCTGTTCAGGATTTCTACTTCATCTTTATTCAGTTTTGGAAGGTTTTATGTTTCTAAGAATGTATCCATTCTAGGTTATCTGATCTGTTGGTGTATATACATTGATAATCTTCCCTTATGATATTCTTTATTTCTGAGTCATCCATTGAAATGTCTTCTCTTTCATACCTGATTTTATTTATTAGTGGCTTCCAGCTATAGGCTTATCAATTTTGTTAATCTGTTCAAGAAGGAAACTCCTAATTTTGTTGATTTTCTTTACCATTTCTCTATTTGACTTGTTATTTATTTGACGTATTTCTGCTCTAATTTTTATTATTTTTTATCATTTCCTTTTGTTAACTTTGGACTTAGTTTGTACTTTTTATTCCAGTTCCTTGAAGTGTAAAGTTAAGTTGTTCATTTGTTATTTTTCTACTTTTTAATGTAGGCATTTATTACTATAAACTTTCCTCTAAGGATTGCTATTGCATTTATTTGCTAAAGACCATGAAGAAAGGCATGTTTAAAGGTCTGAAGGGGATACAAGACATTGAAGGTGGAGATGAGGAAGTGGTGACAACCAGTTTAGACAAGATATCAGAAAAGTTTTGCTGTGAACGGCAGCAAATATATGGAACAGTAAGTGGTGGGGAAGCGTCAACAAGGGAAGGTATTTAGGATAGAGGATGGCGGAATATGCTGATGTTAAGTATCAGTGGAGCAGAAGAAATTGAAGATGCAGAGAAACAATGGTCATCTTCAGAAATAAAACTTTTAAAACAGTGAGAGGTAAAGATGAGATCAACCGGAGAGGCTAGCTTTGTTTAATTAAAAAAAAAAAAAACAAAACTCACCCCACCAGCCCCACACTTCATGCTATTGGTTAAAGACATGCTGATAACCTGTATCCCCAGGGAGGGCCAAATTGAGAATGAGGGATTGGCAGGGCAGAGATGTCTAGAGAATGAGGAATTGAACTTTAAAGATTCTGAGACTCAGACTTAGTAATGGAGGTTAACCTATGCTGACAAATTCAGATTTTGCAAAGTGAATTAGGGATTATTGTGGTTAGGGATTATTATGTGACACTAACCCAAAGTGGTTAGGGATTATTGCGTGACACTCATCGTTTCTTAGCGTTTGTGTGAGTATCCCTGTGTGTACATATGTTCATAGGGAGGTAGAGATGTAGACAGATTCCATTGTTGAGACATAAAGAAATCTACAATGAAGCAGATTAATGAATGGGACTTTCTCCTTTACAGGGTGAGAAAAGGGCAGTGCTCAAAACAGGAAGAAAAGCCATGAACAGGGATTCACCCAAAATGAAGTGTCCCTAGAGAACCTTACCTTTTCTGTGAGATGGGTGGTTCTTTGTGGACTCCTGGGGCAATGATATTTAGCCATTGCTCACTAGTGGTTTGTCCCACTATCATTTCATATAGAAACTATTGACCCTTCACTGAAGTCTGTAACTGGCATAGAGTCTACAGTCTTGTAAACAAGTGGTGTTTTGGGGGGACTTAAGAGCAAAGCAGTCAAGTGAAGCATTACCTTCCTCACATAACCATTTCCCATTGGCCCTTCTCTAAGGGAGACTGGTCCTAGTCATCCAGACAGAGACCAACACAAAGTGGATCTGGGATTCCCTGAGAGGGGTGTGAAACACAGAGGAGTCACTGGTGGGTGGGTACCCAGGAGTGCATATGAGACAAAGCCCCTGATCAAAAGGAGACTGGACGTCACCTACTGTCCATGGAGGTCAGGAAGATGGGCAGACCTTCATGTGGTTCCTTCTGGTGGAGGGCACAGCTATGGGTGTGGGTTGCTCCATTGCAGTGAAGATGAGGGATATGGTTTGGACCTGTGTCTCTGCCAAAATCTCATGTCCGGTTATAATCCCCAGTGTTGGAGGTTGGGCCTGATAGGAGGTGATTGGATGATGGGGGTGGTTTCTAATGATTTAGCATCATTTCCCTAGTGCTGTTATCAAGATAGAATTCTCATGAGCGCAGGTTGTTTAACAGTGTGTAGCATCTCCGCCTGACTCTCTTCCTTCCGCCCCGCCCATGTGAAGTGCTCCCTCCCCCTGTGAAGTGCTCCCTCTTCCTTTGCCTTCCACTAGGATTGCAAGTTTCCTGAGGCCTTGCCAGAAGCCGAGCGGATGCCAAAAATCAGGCTTCCTGTACAGCCTGCAGAACTGTGAGCCAATTAAACCTTTTCTCTTTATAAATTACCCAGTCTCAGGTATTTCTTTACAGCAATGCAAGAAAGGAATAGTACAATGAAGTTACTTGGATATTTCGGGCCGAGAGTTTCCAGGACATGGGAAATGGCAGCTGGGTCCCAGGAAAGGAGAGTGCAGGTGGACAAAGGGATTTCAGAGACTCGCTGGAATAAATGGAAGGAAGGGAGTGGAAGTTGGGGGCCTATGCCCAGCTTTTGCGTGGTTTTTCTTCACAAATTTATGGTGTGGAATGTGTCATGTCCTGCCTGGAACCCTGTTTGTCCAGCCTCTGATACAGGGAGCCAATACAAAGGAGATAGCTACTCAGGAAAAAGGGATGGGGAAGAGGCCCCTCATTAGTTTGGCTGCTTCCCAAAGCAAGAGACTGTCAGAAACTTCCCTCCTTTGGGTCCCAGGCCCTGGTGGAATGGGAGTCTGGCAGGAAGGGGGAGCCCTAAGAACTGGTCCCATGATCTGGCTGAGGTCTCCCAGGCCACAGAGGAGAAAACGGAGGGAGTCTGTTCTGTTCTGTGTGATCTGGCAGGAAGGGTCAGGGAACCTTTCTGGGGCAGCATTTCTGAAATCGGGCTGGAACTATCTGACGTAAAATGGGGATGGCTGAAAACCTCCCATATTATGATAGAGGCTAGTGGGTGGGGAACCGGGCAAGTGGATTGGGATAGCAAGAATCCTAGATTCCACGGGCATGGTTTGGAGGTACAATACATTGTTGGTAAGATGGTGGCTAAGGGACAAGGAAGCCTGGATGTAAACCCTTAAGATTGGTATTGGATCCCTCTGCCTTTCCGTTCTCCTCCACCCAGCAGTGAGGGGAGGTCAGGGCAGAACTGAAGTGAATGTTCTTTTCATTTTCTGAATAGGGGCTTGTGTACCTCAGAGGAAGACAGAATGTGCACATTTCTCTGTGTTTCTCTTTGTCTCATTCTTAGTCCCGAGACCGTTAGTCCTAGTTACCATGGAAACTGAAGCTGAGTGTCTGACGCATTCATCGGACTCTGGGAGAAAATTCGAGTTGGTCCCTGATTTCAGTAATTATCCGTTTACTACCTTCACTCTTTTTGCCATATTTAATTGTGATAAAACTATTATAATACCAAATGCTTCCGATCTACATTAATACTTCACTTGCATTTCTTATAGTTTGCTTAGAATTTTAATTCATTAATATCACATGCTATCTTCATTGTCGTGTTTAGAAGGCATAGTGTTTTCCTTTGAACGAAATAGTTTTTCATCAGTAAGTATATTTTCAAAGGAAACCTAATATCACTACCATAAGTGGAAATCCAGCATCACTTGTCGTAAATAGAAAGTTACTGTAAAAAACAAACGCAAGTGAGGCAAAATGTATCATTTAGGAAAAATTATTTAACGTGTTTTAAAATTGTCAATGTTTCATTCAAATGATGCACCTGACCTCATTTTGTGTACCATATGGGTATAATTTTGGTAAATTTTATCAATGTGAGGCAGTCTTCTGTAGCCCAATTCCCTCTGGATGTGTGGACAATGTTTAATTGCTGGACCTACAAAACTGGGAATAATGGTGAAGGTAGCATGGTACTGACTTCCCCGGGGGGGACCTGACTGAATGACGAGATGGCCTTCCCCAGGCATCCCTGGAGTCATTATACCTTTTAAAATGATGAGAACTGGTTTGTGAATGTTTCCCTTGCCAGCTCAGGGTACATGGATTCATTAGTGATCTGGACAGAGGCATTGTTGATTTCCTCTCTAGCTCTCAAACCTTGCACAGTATTTGGGGAAGACAGAGTTCTCAAAAAATGTGTGTCCAATAAGCTTCCTTCTTTGCAAATTCTGTTCCTTCTTCCCGGAATGTCATTCCCACAGCTTTGATGGTTGATAACCTGCAACTCATCCCTTAAACTTGGAGTAAGTGCTTCTGACTCCCTCAGGAAGTTGTTTCTTCCCTCCTCTTTGTTCCTGTAAGAAAGGTAATACTGACTATGATAAGTATCATTGTCTATGAGCCTTATCTCTCCCACCAGACTCTGAACTTCTCAATGGCAGTGACTAATTCTCATCCATCTTTTCGAAGGCTCTTCAACTTATGTAGCACCTTTCATTATATTGAATAATGTCATGTATGAGTCCCCTTTTTCAAACCAGATTGGGAGTTCCCATGGTAAGAGGAAGCCTGATCATCCATTCTGTATGGCGTGTGATTCTACAGTCATCAGTCCTGCTCCTAGTGCCCCAGCAAGCCCTTCCTTAGCCAAAATGCTGAAGCCTCAGTGAAGCCTCTTCGTTGCCCCAGGTTTCATTTTCTGGACTCAGGGATTTTATTACCCACTATAAAGACTGAATAAGCTTTTCACTGTGTGGAAGAAAGAATAGAAGTTCAATGGCGGCACATTGTTTCTTCATCATCCTACGTTCTCTGAAAACTATTTGGGTTCAGAAATATTTTGTGCGCCTCTTATCCAATCCACTTTTGGAGAAAGAGAAATTTCACCTAAAGTCCCGCAAACTCCTTCGAATTCCTTGTGGTAGATGTAAATGGGGAGGGAGACAGGATGGGCAAGAAGGTGAAGGGAGGACCTGGGAGATAAGGGGTACACAAGATGATATCTTACCCCACTATCCATCTGCCCCGCATTCTACTCCTAGCAGGTGCCTCCGCCCCACCACCACCTGGAGAAGACCGCTTAGAGAAAAGAAAACCTTCCAGACTCAGCCCATTCACATCCCTCTTAGTCTTTGAGGTTCACGAAAGTTAAGTAACTTGCTCAAACTCACTTAAGTCAATCTATGAGACCAATATTACCCAGAAACCAAAGGCAGAAGAGGACATCACAAGAAGAGCATACCACAGAACAATATCTTTTATAAATGTAGGTGAAAATGCCCTCAACAAAACCAAAAGGAGAGATTGGCAGAACAGATTTTTTAAATGTTCCAATTACATGCTGTCTAGAAGAGGTGTGCTTTACTTTCAAAGACATAAATTGCTTAAAATAAAAGCATGAAAAAAGTATAGTGTGGAAACAATCATGAAAAGAGAGTTGGAGTGGCTCTACTAATATTCTCTGAGACAAAAATATACTTCGAGACAACAATTCGATTTAGATACAGAGAAGGACGTTTTAACATGGTAGAGTGCTCAATCCATCAAGAAGATGTAAAGATTGTTATAAAAATATATAGACACATAGCAATAGTGCCCCCACAATACATGAAGCAAAAATGGACACAACTGAAGGGAAAAAGATGCACACAAGATCCCAGCCTTGTAGGATGTGGCTAAATTAGCTCTTAGATGCAAATGTATAGCTATAAACGCCTATATTAAAAAAAAAGAGTAGTGCTCTCAAACAATTCTCCTAAATTTTTATGTTAAGATACAGGAGCAAGAAAATTAAACTAACCCCAAACAAGCAGAAGGAAGGAAATAAGGACTGTTAGAGTGATAGAAATAAAAAGAATATAGGAAATAATAGAGAAAATTAAAAAAACCAGCAGTTGGTTCATTAACAAAGATCAATAAAATTGACATGCTTTTGCCAGACTACAAAAGAATAGAAAAGATGCATATTACAAAACTCAAAACTAGAATATAGAATATTAATACAATCTTACAGAAATAAAAAGGTTATGGGAAATACTGTGAACAACAGCATATCAACAAATCAGATAATCTTGTGAAAAGGACAAATGTCCAGAAACACACAAATTACTGAAACTGCCTAAAGGAGAAGTAGAAGATTTGAACTGATTTACAACAAGTAAAGGGATTGAATTACTAACAGATATATTTCCCCAAAGAAAAGTCCAGAGGTAACTGGTGGAATTCTACCAAATATTTAAAGAATGCTTAACACCAAGGCTTCACAAGATTGCTCAAGAACAGAAGGGTAACCTTCCCAGCTAGTTTTTTGAGCCCAGCTTTAACCAAACTCCAAAATTAGACAAGGCATCAGAAGGAGATCACCAACATAATTACAGATGAATATCTGTTATGTATACACAAATCTCCTCCACAAATTACACACATACCTAATTCAGCAACACACACACGTGCGCGTGCGAACACACACACACACACAAAGATTTCACACAAAGACCAAGTGGAACTTGCTCCAGGAATGTAAAGTTGGTTCAACGTACAAAAATCAATCAATATAATATACCACACTAACCAAATAAAAATCCCATATCATCATTTCCATAGACACAGAAAAACTTGTGACAGATCCAAAACCATTTCACAATTAAAAAAAAAACGAAGAAACTGGAGAAAAAAGGCACTTCTGCAACTCAGTAGACTCTATGAAAAACCCGCAATTGCCATCATGATTAATGGTGAAAGGCTGAAAACTTTCACCCTCAACAAGCAACAATGTGTGCTCTCACCATTTCTATTTAACATTGTACAAGAGCTTCTAGCTAATGCATTTAGGCAAGAAAAAGAGATAGAAGACCTCCAGACTTGAAAGGAATAAGTAAAACTCTCTGCTCACAGATGACATTATCATGTATGTAGAAAACACTAAAGAAGCCAGAAAATAAAATACTATTAGGACGAGTCATTGAGTTTATTCTATATAATATCTATATCAATGTAAAGCACACAATTTTATTTCTTTATACTACCAATGAATAATCCAATAAAGGACATTTTAAAAACAATTCCATTTATCATAGCATCCAAAGAAACACAATAGTTAGAAATAAATTTCACAAAAGAAGTGTAAGACTTGTACAGAGAACACTACAAAACCTTATTGAAAGAAATTAAAGGAGACCTAAAGAAATGTGAAGGTGTCCCTTATGCATGGATGGGAAGACTGTGTATCATTAGAATAGCAGCAGTCCACAAGTGGATCTACAGATACAACGTACTCTCTGTTTAAAATCCCACCAGGATTTTCTTGCCATGATTGACAATCCGATTCTAGCATTCTCATGGCAATGCAAGGGACCCAGAAAAGCCAAAACAATCTTGAAAAAGAGCAACGACGGAGGACT
The DNA here is from genome assembly GCF_024542745.1 of Macaca thibetana thibetana. Taxonomy (NCBI): domain Eukaryota; kingdom Metazoa; phylum Chordata; class Mammalia; order Primates; family Cercopithecidae; genus Macaca; species Macaca thibetana. Next base: position 51,837,307 of record NC_065598.1, on the reverse strand, counting down.
CACACGTCTCTATTTCAAAACTTACTGCAAAGCTACAGTAATCAATGTGTTGTGGTACTGGCATAAATTTAGGCATATGTATCAGTGTCATAAAAATGCAAATTTCAGAAATAAACCTCTTCTTTTAAGTTCAATTGATTTTCGACAGGTGTCTCAAGGCAACTCAAAGTGAGAAAGAATAGCATTTTCCACAAAGGGTGCTGGGACAAATGGTTATGCCCATGGGGAAGAATGAAGCGGACCCACCATCTCATGCCATGTCTGAAAATTAATTCAAAATGAATGACAGACATAAACCTAAGGGGAAAAAACTATGTAACTTTTGGAAAAAAACTTTGGGGGTAATCTTCATGACCTTGAAATTGGAATTGGCTTTGTAGATATGGTACCCATATCACGGGTGAAGAACATGAAACACAGAGGAACTGTACTTCATTAAAATTAAATACTTTTGTGCTTCAAAGCCCACCATCAAGGACAAGGAAGACAACTTATGAGATGAGATGATTGAAAAGACTGGAAAATCATATATCTCATATTTGACTCTATTTGCAATATCTAATAAACACTTACGACTGCCTAATAAAAAAGACACAGCCCAAATAAAAGTGGGCAAAGGATTGTGATAGATGTTTCTCTAAAGAACATATACAAACGGCTAATAAGCTCAAGAAAAGATGCTCAGTGTCATTAGTCATTAGGGAAGTGCAAGTCAAATCCACGTTGTGATACCGCTTCCCACTCACTAAGATGGCTGAAATCAAACAGACAATGACAAATGTTGGCAAGGTTGTGGAGGAACTGGAATCTTAAGACATTTCTCATGGGATTGTAAGATGGTTCAATCACTTTGGGAGAGGGTGCAGCAGTTCCTCCAAAAGTTAGAGTTCCTTTAGGACCCAGCAAGTCCACTCTAGGTATTCACCCAGGAGATTTGAAAAAGTAACTCAGGTAAAATCCTGTACAAGAGTGTCCATACCAGCCTCATCCATAAAAGCCAAAAAGTGAAAGAATCTAAATGTCCATCAACAGTTGAATGAGTAACCATTATATGGTAGTTAATCAAATGTACGAGCCACAACATTGATTAATCTGGAAAACATAGTGCTTACTGAAAAAAGCCAGTCAAAAAGGTCATGTATTGTATGATCTGATTTATGGAAAACATTCACTACATGCAAAATCAGAGAGCCAGAAGATAGATCAGAGGGTACCAGTGGTTTGAAGAAGAGGGAAGATTAAGTCACTTAAATACATACAGTGTGTTTTTTTAAGTAAAACAGTTTTTAAGTTACATGGTTGTGATAGTTGCACAACTTTCTGTTTTCTAAATTTTATTTTATTGTACTAAGAACACGTAACATGAGATCAGCCCTCACTAAAATTTTAAGTGCAGAATGCCATATTGTTAACCATAGGCACAGGCTTGTACAGGAGATCTCAAGAATGTATTCCCCTTGCACAATGGAAACTTTATACCCATAGAACAGCAACTCCCTGTTTCCCCCTCCCTCAAGGTTCAAGCAGCCGACATTGCACTCTGGTTTTTAAGATTGACTATTTTAGACAGCTGAAATATTTAGAACCCACATTATTTGTGTGTGATGGCAGGAATTCCTTCTTCATGGAGGCTGAGTAATGTGCCATTTTATGTATATACCACATTTTTAATATGCATTCATCTGTCAATGAACATTTAGGTTGTTTCCATATTGTTTTAAAATTTTGACTGTTAGATGTAATGCTTCAATAAAGGTGGGAGTGCATATATTCCCTTCAAGGTCCTGATTTCAATTCTTTTGGTTATATACCCAAAAGTGGGATTGCCAGATCATATGGTCATTCTATTTTTAATTTTCTGAGGAACCACTATGGTGTATTCCATAGTGGCTGCACCATTTTACATGCCTACCCCAGTGTGCCCGTGTTGGAATTTTTACACATCTTCTCCAAAACAACACTTGTTGTTCTTTCTTTCTTTTTTCTTTCTTTCTTTCTTTTTCTTTCTTTCTTTCTTTCTTTCTTTCTTTCTTTCTTTCTTTCTTTCTTTCTTTCTTTCTTTCTTTCTTTCTCTCTCTTTTCTTTCTGTCTGTCTTTCGTTCGTTTGTTCTTTCTTTTTCTTTCTTTCTTCCTTCCTTCCTTCCTTTCTTCTTTCTTTCTTTTCTTTCTTTCTTTCTCTCTTTTTTTTCTTTTTCTTTCTTGTTTTGATAATAGCTATCTTTCGAAGTGTGAGGTGGTAGCTCATTGTGGTCTGTATTTGCATTTCTCTGATGAGTAGTGATGTTGAGCACTTTTTCATACACTGTTGGGCATGTGCATTTCCTCTCTGGAGAAACGTCTATTCAAGTCTTTTGCCCATTCTTTAGTCAGTTTGTTGTCTTCTTTTTTGGTATTGAGTTGTAGGAGTTCCTTGTATAGCTTGGATGTTAATCCTTTATCATATATATCCTTTTCAAATATCTTTTCCAATAAATCTCCTAGAAGAGAACATAGGTGAAAAGTTCCATGGCATTTGACTTGGAAATGACTTCTCGAATATGACAAAAAGCACAAGCAGCAAAAAGCCACATTAGATAGGTGAGACTATGCCGAACCAAAAACCTATGGCGAACCAAATGAAACAATCAACATGGTGAAAAGGCCACCTACAGAATGGGAGTTGCTCAACTTTTTGAATATACTAACAAACACTGCACTGTACTCTTTTAAAGGGTGAGCTTTGTGGTATCTGAATTATATCTCAGTAAAGCTGTTTCTTTTAACGAAGGAGGAAAGAATCGCTGAAGGAATTCAAAATGTTCATAACTTATTCCTAAGTTAACATACGTGCTAATATATTAGGATACAAGTTGGAGGGATATTTTTGAATTATTACAAAATGAAACCTATACGAAGACTTCCAGAAGGCTGAAAAATTAAATGTGGTAGGAGGCTTCCAAAGCGGCCTCTCTGGCAGAGTAGCAAGGTTCCAAGAACCATGTCAAGACAAAGCTATTTCTCAGGCATGACCTTCATGATTGTTTTTATGTCTCAGACTCCCATGAATCCTACCTGCTTTCCAATCCTGGTTATGCAGCCCTCTTACTGATTCCATGTGCAACCTGGTATTCTTGCAGCCGGTTTTTTCTTTTGGTTGAGCAATCGTGAGTGTTTTTCTGTTGTTTCTAACCAAACATACTGATGGATACAGGAGGTGGCAGATGTAGGTGTTATTTACGTCTATAAAGTGAAAGGAAATTTCTTAGAGAAAAAATGTAGAAAAGGAGGAAATAAGGCCACAATCTGGAGCATATCAACAAGTAGAGGAGTTTAGAAGAAGAGGAGACAGGAAATAACTCAAAGAATAGGATCTATCCTGGAAGGAAGATCACCAGAAGAGGATGGTTTCATGGAATCCACAAGATTTCAGGAGATCGATAGTGGCCAGCACGTTCAATGCTACTAAGAGGGCAAGCCAAATCAGAGGGATGATCATTGGATTTGACATCGTGTAAGTTACTAAAGAGCATGAAAAACAAAAAAAGCATATTGGAGGACAGAAGGCCATGCAAGACATCGGAGGTGGAGATGAGGAAGTGGTGACAACCTGTTCAGACAACTTACCAGAAAAGTTTTGCTGTGAAAGGCAGCAGGTATGTAGGAGAACAGCTGGTAGGGAAGTGTTGCCAAGGGAAGGTATTTGTTTAAAATGGAGGACAGTGGAGCATAATTATATGCTGATGGGAATAACCGCTGGAGCAGGAGAATGTGAAGATGCAGAGAAACAGTGGACATCTGCAGGAATACAAACTGTGAAACACTGAGGGGTAAAGATAGGATCAACCAGAGAGGCTGACTTTGTTGAAAATATGAGCCACCAGCCCCATGCGTCATGCTCTCAGTTAAAGCCATACTGATAACCTCCATCCCCGGGGATGGCCAAACTGAGAATGAGGGATTGGCAGGGCAGACATGTCCAGAGGATGAGAAAATGAAGTTTGAAGTCCACAGGATCCAGGCTGAGTAACGAAGGTTAATGTAAACTGACAAATTCAAATTTTGAGAAATGTATCGGTCAGAGATATTTTTAATTTTTTAAATTAAATTTTATTTTTTTCTGCAGATGGGGTCTCGCTGTGATGCCCAAGCTGGTCTTGAACTCATGGCTTCAAAGTGTAGCCTCCCAAAGCTCTATGCAGTGGTGCTGTCATAACTCACTGCAGCCTCAAACTCCTGGGCTCAAGTGATCCTCCCGCGTGAGTCTCCCGAGTAGCTGGGACCACAGATGCGTGCCACCATATAAGGCTAATTTTTTCGATTTTTATAATTTTAGAGATGAGGTCTCGCTACATAGACCAGGCTCGTGTCCAACTCCTGGCCTCAAACAATCCTCCTGCCTCAGTGTCTTGCATAGCTGGGGTTATAGGTGTGAGCCACTGCACAGAGCTAGGTGAGGGATTATGTGACACTCATAGCTCCTTAGTGTTTGGGGATTGTATCTGGCTGTTCATGTGTTCACAGTAAGGTGGAGAGATAGACAGATCCCATTACTGAGAAATAAAGAAATCCCTACAATGAAGCAGATTAATGGAGGGGACTTCCTCCTTTCCAGGGAGAGAAAAGGGCAGTGCTCAAAACCGGAAGAAAAGCCATGAACAGGAATTCACCGGAAATGGAATGTCCTCAGAAGATCTTATCTTTTCCGTGGGAGGCAGGGGGTGGGTGATTCTTTTTGGATTCTAGCAGCATGGATACTTAGCCATCGCTCGCCAGTAGTTTGTTCCACTGTCATTTCATGTAGTCACTGTTGATCCTTCACTGAAGTCTGTAACTGGCATAGCGTCTACAGTCCTGTGAGTGGTGTTTTTGGGGATTTAAGGAGCAGAGCAGACAAGCGAAGCGTTGCCTTCCTGGCATTGCCATTCCCCATTGGTCCTTCTCCAAGGGAAACTGGTCGTGGTCATCCAGACAGAGACCAGCAGCCGAGTGGATCTGAGATCCCCTGAGAGGGGTGTGAAACACAGGGGAGTCACTGGCAGGTGAGCACTCAGGAGTGCATATGAGACAAACCCCCTGACCCAGAGGAGACTGGATGTCGCGCAACATCCGTGGAGGTCGGGAAGATGGGCAGGACTTCATGTGGTTCCTTCTGGCGTAGGGCATGGCTATGGGTGTGGGTTGCACCATTGCAGTGAAGTGGAGTTTTTTTAGATATTTTGGACTGAGGGGTTCCAGGACATGGGAAATGGAGGGCGGCTGGGTCCCAGGAGAGGAGAGTACAGCTGGACAAAGGGACTTCTGAGACTTGCTGTAATAGACGGAAAGAAGAGAGGGGAAGTTGGGGGCATTTGCCCAGCTTTTGAGTTGTTGTTTATCACAAATTTATAGTGTGGGACGTCTCATGTCTTGCCTGGCACCCTGTTTGTCCAGCCTCTGGTAAGGGGAGCCAATACACAGGAGGTGGTGGGCTTCTCAGGAAGAGGGGCAGGGAAGAGGCCTCTCATTAGTTGGGCTGCTTCCAGAAGTGGGAGACTACCAGAAACCTCCCTCCTTGGAGTCTCCCCAAGGCTCGGCGGAACAGGAGTGTGGCAGGAAGGGGGAGTCCTAGGAACTGGTCCCATGGTATGGGCGGAGGTCTCCCAGGCCACAGAGGAGAAGAAGGAGGAGGTGTGTCCTATGTGACTCTGGCAGGAAGGATCAGGGAGCCCTTCTGAGACAGCGCTTCTGAAATCGGGCTGGCTGGAACTTTCTGTCAGAAAATCGGAATGACTGAAAAAACTCCGCTACTATGATAGAGGCCAGAGGGTGGGAAAGAGGAAAGTGAGTTGGGGTAGCGGGAATCCTAGGTTCCACAGGCATGGTTTACAGGTACAATACATTGTTGGTAACATGATGGCTCGGGGACAAACAAGCCTGTCTCCAAGCCGTGCAGGTGCATTGAGAGGATGTAGAAATTCTGGATTCATATCGGGCCCGTCTGCATTTCTGCCCTCCTCCACCCAGCATTGAGGGGAGGGCAGGGTAGAACTAAAGCAAATGTTCTTTTCAATCCCTGAATAGGGGCTTGCGTACCTCAGAGGAAGACAGAACACGCACATTTCTCTGCGTTTGTCTTTGTCTCATCCTTAGTCTCTAGACCATTAGCCCCTGTTGCCATGGGAACTGAAGCTGAGTGTCTGATGCATTCATTGGGCTGTGGGAGAAAAGCAGAGTTGGTCCTTGAAATAAAGGCCCCTGGGAGAGGGGATTCTAGCAAGGCAGTCACATCGAAAGAATTCACAATTCCCACAGAGGTATTGATCCCTGCGATTATTAGTACACACACACACACCCCACACACACACACTCCCACCCCATACACACACACACAGGCTTCATCCTGAACAGAGATGATGTACGGTGCATCACACTGGCTGGCCCCTAGGGCTCTTGTGGGAGAGGCCAGGTCTCTGCCACCGTGAAAGGGGTTGCAACTGATACAGTCAGGGAGGGATCCCAGGAAGGGGAGTGATTCCCTTAAATTTGCTTGTTGAAACAGGCAGGGTAAAGGAGGATCCGGTGCAGAGCTTGGATTCATCAGAGGTGGCGGTTGATGTGACCGGTCGCCCTGTTTGGGTGGGAAGGCCCCGAATGACACATGCAGCCAGGCAAGAGCGGTCCTGTGCACCCTTTGCTCTTGGCTTATCCAGCTCCTCCCTCTGAGATAGTCCCACAGGGAGCCCCAGATTGACCTGGGATGGGGATCCCCTCTTTCCAGAGGCACAGTAGAGTTCTCAACGCTGGCAGTTTTCTCCTCCTTACCCTTTCTCCCTCACTGCCCCTTCATCTTGCCCCCCGCTCATCAATCACCCTTTGGTAAAGGACCTCTCCCCTTGTTCCTCTCTTTACTCCCTCATCCATTCCTCTACACTCCTTTCCTCTTTCCTCTCTCTTCCTACCTCACTTCAGCCTCCGTCATCACCCCTCATCTCCCCTCTCTGCTCTCTCGCCTCCATGCCTTGTCTTTCCCTTTGTCCTCCCTCCGAGTTCCCATATCCCTCACTGCCCTTTCTCTCCCTCTTTCCTTTCGCATGTTGTCCTCCCTGGTTTTCCCCTCCTTTTGCTTTTTCCTTCTCTCTACGCCGTTCCTTCCCCTCACCCACCCCACCCTCCCTTCCCCTGATACTTACCCAGTGACTAATCCTTAGTTCCTTAAGTGGCACTGGGCGTAACGTGGGCCCTATGTGTTTAGCTTTCAGCCTCGGAGGGCAGTACATCCTAAAGTGAATCACCAACTTAATTATTCCTCTGCAAATTATCATCAGTGATATGAGATTCAACGACAAGGAGCTGTGAGAGTGCACAGGAAGGGAGCTCATTTCTGGGGTGGGCTCAGTGAAGAAAATGTCATTGATGATAGTCTCTGTTCTGCCATCCACCATCCTCTGCTTGCCTCTTTCTGTCACTGCCTTCCCTTTTATGTTGGGGACAACTCTCCTCTTCTATCTTTTGCAGCAGGGTGGGACTCCTCTCATGGTGTCCTGCCCTCCACACCCCAAAGTGTGAGTTCTCATGAAGTCCAACCGGATGCCCATTCCCTGCAACCGGAGCACCCAACAGACCAAAGAGCACGAGGGGTAGGTTCAACTCGCCCGGGGACCCTTGTTCTTGCTCCCAGGTTCCCCAGGGCACCTTTGGTCATGTACTTCACTCACCTCTTCTCTTTTTCACCTTCACTTCTCCCTTCTCTTCCCCCTCCCTCTTTCCCGGCTGCATCCTTCTTTCTTAAGGCTTTACCCCATAAAGACAAAGAAACTGGCTGAGGAGACAAAAGAAAGAAAGTAGCAGAAGCTGGTAAGGAAACAGGTGAGTGACATCTGACTTAGCTGATTAAGAGAGCTTGATCCTTTTGGAGGGCGTGGCGGGTGCTTGCTCTGTCGCCCAGGCTGGAGTGCAGTGGTACGATCATAGCTCCCTGTATCCTTGAGCTGCTGAGCTCAAGGGATCCTCCAGCCTCAGCCTCCAGAGTAGCTGGGACTACATGTTAATTTTTTTGTTTTTTAATGTTTTGCTTTTTTAGAGACAGGGTCTCACTTGTGTTGCCAAGAGAGCTTGAGCATCAACTGGCAGTGAGGACAGCCGGAAAGCAACCGACTTACCCCTCTCACCAGACCTTCCAACTGTCTGCCACACTGGCATTGCCGTGTATCCCTGCATCTTGTTGGTAATGGTGGGGGCTGTAAATTGCATGATTGCTCTAGAAAGTGTAGTTAAAAATCACTTAGACACCCAGATCCCCTCTCAGCTCCTCGTAGCATGACAAATCACTCTCCCCCAACTCTGGGAGTTGGAGGACAAATGTACTGTCTGCACAGCATGAACCAGCAGATTTATGGGCTTTGGAACTTCAGACTCACTTGAAGGCATACATCCCAACCCAGCGTAGGGATTTCAGTTGCTGTCTACAGCAATCTGCAGTCCCTCACCTCCGCTGGAGTTTGGCGTCCAGATTGCTGGCATCTTGCCCCTTCTCAGAGACGCAGGAGAGTCTTCCTGTGTTATCTAAACTTCCCTAGAGAGGAGACTTAGTAATATTGGCAGGCAAAGACCTCTGGAGTTTGCTTCGTTCGTAAGCTCAAAACATTTTCTCATTTCAAGGTTAGTTTTTCTTAGAGCCATGGGTTACTAAGGAGGATGTTTCTTAATTTACAAACACATATGGGGGTTTGTAATGATCTTTTGTTATTGATTTCTAGATCCCATTGTGGCATTGTGGTCAGAGAATATACAACTCGCTGAAGAATCCATTGTTTATGGACATTCCTGGGATTGTATTCATTTAAATATCTTTATGTACATTGTAGTGGAATATAATACAAAAATGGAGTTGCATGAAAAATGAAGGTACCGCTCAGTAAATGGTTCCACAGGGACATCTGATCCCCTACGATCTGGGTTAAGAAATGGTGTACTGTATTGCTGGCAGCTCAAAAGCACTCTCATGCCAGTCACTCTTGTCTTCCACCTCGGCCAATCTAACCACTCTTGTGACTTTTAACACTTGAAGATAATCCCGCCTGTTTGTGAACGCATTACACGTACGTAGAATCAGTACAGTACATATTTTACAGTACATATTTTATAATCTGGGTTTCTCTTGGTTTTTCAGTAAGGTTTTTCTCCTTACTATTGACTTCTGTCGTGCTGTGTAGCTGAATTTCGTTTCTTTGCCTTCCTGCGCAGTATTTTGAATTGTATGACAATGCCACAATTTATTCGTGCCTTTTATTTCTAATGGACTCTTCAGTAGTTTCCAGCGCTGGAGTGTTAGTGTTATTATTGTGGTGCACGTTCACAAGGATGTCCTTTGGTTGACATGCTTATGCATTTAAGGCTGTGCTTGCAGGACTGCTTTGATTACTTTTTCTTCCTTCATGGCACTGTAAGTGGTGACAGTGGATGTAGCGGTTTGTATTTATTTATTTATTTATTTATTTATTTATTTATTTATTTTTCCCTGATCTCAGAGGGAAAGCTGTCAACATGTCACCAGTAAGTATCGTTGTTTTCGGAGGCGTTTAAAAAATATTCCAACTGAATCAAGAGCGTTTCCTTTTATTTGCAGTTGGCTAAGAGGTTTTATCATAAGTGCGTGGTCATTTTAAAAAATCAAACCCATGAAATACCCTTCCTGCATCTGTAGGGAATATCCTATTTTTTCTCTTTCACACATTACTTCTGAGAGATAGATTTTTCAAGCGCTGAACCGCTTCATTTCTAGAATACTCGACTTGTTTGTGATACGTTTTCATTTTTGGAGATTTAACTGATTTGTTTTGCTAATGCTTTATCCAAGATTTCTTCTTCTGTGCTTATGTGAAAGATAGGCCTGTGCATTTCATTTCTTACCATGCCCTTTAAGGTTTTTGCCTCATAAAATGGGATGGGAAGCATTTCCCCTTTTTTATGTTACCTGGCAAGAAGGTAAGATTGACATTCTTTCCTTCACAAATGTTTTGTAGAATTAATCGGTGGCGGCATCAGAGTCTGTAGGTTCTTGTGGCTGCTGCTGTTGTTTCCTTCAGATTCCGCCCGTTTAGAATTTGTAGGACAATTCAGATGTTTAGTCTGTTTTCTGTCATTTTGTTATCCAAAGTATCACATTTGTGGGCATAAAGCTGTTCATGATTTTGAATAATGATCTCTTTAATATCTTCGTTGCCCGTAGTGATGTTTTCTTAGCCACTCCAGACACTGGTTGCTTCATTATTTCTCTCCTTTTTGTTCAGGCCCACACAAGGCATGTCTTAATCACATCATCTTTACAAAAAACCACCTCTGGCTGTGTTGTTTTATCTTTAACTGATTTGTATTTTTATTGTTATTTCATTTCTTCTGCTTTCTTCAGGTTTAATCTGTTGCTCAGCATGGTTGGGAAAGATGCAAATGTTGTGTCTTTCTTTTTCATGCAATCTAGACAATTAAAATATATCCCATAAGTTTTCATCAGGTTCAAAATACTTTGTGATTTCATTGGTGATGTTTTCCTTGAGCTATGGGTTATTTAGAAAACAGGAAATTAAAAGGATGCCTTTTCTAAAGATAAAATGAAGTGAAATAAAAAGGATGCCTTTTTTATTTCATTTTCTTGCCTAATTGCCCTCCGAACTTCCGGGACTATGTTGAGAAGAAGTAGCAAAAGCGGGCATCTCTGCCTTGCTCCTGATCTTGGAGGAAAAGCTTTCACTCTTTCGGCATCTAGTACAGTGTTCACAGTGAGTATTTTATATAGGACTTTTGTAACGCTGAGGTTGTTTCCTTCTGTTCCAAGGAGTTTGAGTGTTTTTGTCACGAAGGGAGCTGACTTTTGTCAGATGCTTTTAGTGCATCAATTGAGCCGATCATGTGGTTTTGTCCTTCATTTTGTTGATACCGTACACTAAATTAGTTGATTTTCATTGATCGAAACTTCCTTGCATTCCACGAATAAATCCCACGTGGTCATGGGCCTTTCATGTGCTGTTGAACTCGGTGTGCTAGGCTTTTGTTGAATATGTATGCATAAACATTCTTTTGGGAAGTGTGTGTGTGTGTGTGTGTGTGTGTGTGTGTGTGTGTCCGTATGTTTCTGGTCCTAATTCTTCTTTAAATGTTTAGTAGAATTCTCCACTGAAGCCATCTAGTCCTGGGGTTTTCTATGTTGGGAGGTTGATGAATACTGGTTAAGTCTCCTTACGAGTTGTCGAGATCTGCTGAGATTTTTTACTTCTTCAGGAGTCAGTCTTGGCAGCGTGTATGTTTCTCAGAATTTGTCTATTTCTTCTAGAGTATCAAATTTGTTGGGGTAGAGTTGTTCCTGGTCTTCTCTTTATAATCTTTTTTGTTTCTGTAGTATCAATTGTAATGCCCCTCCGTCGTTCTGAGTTTAGTTATTTGACCCTTCTGTTTTCCTCTTAATCTGCTTAACCTATGTTGACCTTTTCAGAGACACCAGCTCTTAGTTTCACTGTTTTTTTTTTTCCCTATTATTTGTCTATTCTCCATTTCCTTTATTTGTGCTCTAATCTTTATTACTTCCTTCCTTCTGCTAACTTTGGGTTTACGTTGTTCTTCCTTTTCTAGTTCTCGAAACATAAAGACAGGCTGTTGATTTGAGGTCTGTCTTCTTTTTCACTGTAAGCATTTACCACAATAAACTTCCCTCTTAACACTATGCTTTCCCTGCATCTCCTTAGTTGTGGTATGTGGTGTTTTCATTTTCATGTGTCTCAAGATGCTTTCTAATTTCCTTGTGGTCTGTTCTTTGACCCATTGGTTATTGAAGAGAGTGTTGTAATTTCCACCTATTTGTGACATTTTCAATTCTCCTTCTGGTATTGCTTTCTAGTTTCATTCCATTGTGGTCAGAAAAGATAATCGGTATGATTTCGAACCTCTGAAGTTTGTGAAGATCCTAAATGTCAACACAAAAGCTAACGCATAAGACCTCTGGAAGAGAATTCAGGATAAAGCCTTGAAAAACTTGCTGTAGGCGAAGGACTCTTCTAGCTATGACACAGAAAGCAATAGCCACGCAAAAACACGTTAAGTGAATTTCATCAAATTTAGAAATCTGGCTTTTCATCATTAGAGAAATGAAAAAGCAAACCATTCATTGTGGCAATGTTTGCAATATATACTACCCGACAATGGAAAAGTTTGCACGCAAAAAAAGCACTCTTATAATTCAGTATTAAGATGACAAATCATAATCAATGTGCCAACCATGTGAATGGTTCTTCACATGCCACACCAAACGATATGCAACTGGTCAAGAGAAGAGGCTGGGCCAAGGTCACTAGTGGAGGCAGCGGCAAAGCTGGGTCAGAGATCTCAGGCAAGTCACCTCCCTTCTCTGAGTCTGTTTCGTCAAATGCACAGTAGTAGCTCAGACGATCTTTGAGGGTGTCATGAGGTAGTGGGCAAAACGCCCTTGGCCCAGGGCCTGATGACGACGAAAACAAAGAGGAGCAGCAGGGTGGATGCCCAGGAAGGAAAACACCCAACCTGATGTCTCAGGAGGCTGGGAGGGCAGTGGCAGGCCTCAGAAACCTAGGGTGGAACCTGTCGTTCAGGGAAGCCGTGAGGGGTGGCGATCATGCGCAATGAAGGGAGATGGGGAGCGGTATGTGCACATGGGCGGGAGGGTGGGTGTCAGGAGAGAGTGCCCAGCAGGTGGGTTTATCACCCCCAGGACACTGCGAGCCCCTGGATGGCAGGAGCGGCCCACAGCAGGGCCCAGTGCACGCACCCCGACCTCAGAGGGTCCCAGGTTCAAGTCTGTGCTCTGCCACTTCCTGGCTGTGTGACTTGGGGAGAGCGTCTTCCCTCTCGGAGCCTCAGTTGGCTGAGACCATGAAATGGCCTTACTGCCCCCACCTCTCGGGCTTGCCCGAGAAATGGAAACATAGGTCCAGACAAGAAATTGTACATGAATATTCAGAACAACTTTATGCATGATATCAATAACTGGAAATGAGCGAATGCACCAATGCTCGTCTATCGCCAGGCGTGGGACAGGAGCGATCAGAAGAAGCAGGCCTGGCTGGGAGAAGGTTGTGAGTGCTGTCCACTGCCACAGCAGGGCCTCAGAAAACACTTGCTGACATGGACTGTGGGCCTTTGCGGTGTGGGGTCTACAGAAGGTCCCAGGCTGGGGGCAGGAGGGAAGCCTGCCTGGGTCTCCTGTTTGCCATGTGAGTGAGGTGGTGGCCATCTCCAGGGTGGCCGGTCTGACCCTCCTGCAGGACGCGCAGTCCAGTCCACCCCCATTTCCCACCAAGGTGCTCCTGCCTCCCTGCTCTCCTCCTCTCTTCCCAGGTGCCCTCAGCGCTGCCCCTACAGGGTAGGGGGAGTGGGTCCCTGGTGAGGCCCCACCGCTGCAAGGTGACGTGAAAGGGGGAGTGTCCAGCAAGCCTGGAGGCCTGAGGAGGCCGTGACCTGGCCAGCACCCTGCCTCTGAGGGCTGCTTCTTGTTCCTTTCCGGTGGAGCTTTCATATCTCAAGTGCCTTCCACACACAGTGCTCAAACTCACTCCTGTGGCTTATGGTGACGACCCCCACCCTGATCCAAGGACAGGCATGTGCCCGCTATGTGCACAAGGGTGTCTGGGGAGGTCCTGGACAAATAGCATTAAATTTATGATGCCAGGGGTGGTGTCCCAGGCATCCCTAATCTCTTCCACAGCCCAGACCACAGACCAGGAGACATAAAGGGAAGGGGACTCCATTGTGTGTGTGTGTGTGTGTGTGTGTGTGTGTGTTCCAGTAAAGCTTTGGGACTGGATTTCTGTCAGAGTCCCAGAATGTCAGTGTTGCCAAGCATGGACCCAAGCACCAGAGAAGCAGAAATCACAGCGACAGCCAATATGGAGACCCACCCAAAGCCTTTCTGACGGACAGCTTCTGGGGTGTGCAACCAATGCAGTCCAACGCTCACCAGGGCCCCCTATGTGGCTCCATGCTCTGCTGTTGCTGTTTTGAAATCCTTCATAGTTTTTGACAAGGAGACTCATGTTTTCATTTTCCACTGGGCCTCCCAAATTAGGCAGCCCGGTCTGGGTCAGGATCTGGCCATGGTGGAGATGGCAGCCCCTCCTGGGGAAACAGAAGCTGGGGCTGGGTGGGGAGTGGGAGGCAGGGAGCCTTCCACTGCTATGTTTTCCCTCCTTATCTAGGGCTCTGTCCTCCCAAGCCCTGGACACTACCGGGGAACTCCAGAAAGCCCTGGACACTGTCCCTGCCTGCCACTGAGCCCTTCCCAGGAGACCAAACTGTCTCTGCCCTCACTGTCTTGTACCTGAAGCATGTGCAGCCCTACCTCAGACCCCTCCAGACGTCACCCAGCCCTTGAACACACCAGGATCTAGGTAGGCCTGGTGGTGTCCTCACTGGGAGAGCCCTGCTGCTGGGGGAGAAGGGCTGTGAAGCCCCAAACAGGCCGGCGTTCCATCACCGGCAAGGGGCTGTGTACGTGTGCACCGTGCGTTGTTTTTATTACATCCTGCTCCCTCAGCAATCACGGCCCCTCCTTCTACCCACTGGAGGGCTGCGAACATCACTGCGGGGCCCACCTCATTGTCTGTCAGACTCGGTACCGAGGACGGGGTCCTGAACTGTGTGGATGATGAGCCAAGGGTTCCAGAACATCGTCTCCAAGGAGGGGGTGTGGGAGGTGGATCCTGGTGAGAGCCTTGGACCCTGTCCCTCGGCGGGAGGGGCAGTGGCACCAAGCTGCAGTCTTCCACCCAACCCCCGCTCTGGCTGCCCCCCTTGCCATGTCCCTGGGGCTGCTGAGCAAGGAAGGCTTCTAGAAAATCACATAACCGTGAGCACTGGGGCCTCTCCAAACTCCTGGTCGCACACTCAAGTGTAACCAACCTCTGCACCTCCCAGCATCCCACCTGTCCCTGTGGGTCTTTTTGGCAGAGGTGGGGCCCACCTATCCCAGAGAGCCTGAAGAAGTTTCCTTGCTACAAGCCCAAGCACGGCCAGGTATAGCACCGGGTGTGCAGGTAAAGGAAGAAACGTCCAAATTAATTTTGCAACTTTAATGTAACACTGATACCCAAAACATGAAAGCGCAAGGAAAAGCACAAAATGAAAGCAGGAAGAGCAAAGAGAGCTTCATCTTGCATGCCACCTCTGACTGACAGGAAGAAGCTGCCTAGGGTGCTGTGTCGAGAAGGAATCTGAGAGGAGGCACTCTGGCTCGGCCAGTAAGATCGCTGCAGTTCGTCAACGGTGCCTGTAAAAGCACAAGAAACCAAAGTGACAACATCCATGGACACATGCGAACCAGGGAGGGATATACGTAACAAAATAAGTGTCCGTCCATGCTGTTGCCGTTGCCCGCAACGCCCCCATCCCGGCCCTCCCTCTGACATCTCACCCCCCTCCGCAGCCCTCCTGCAGAGTCTCATTTCTCTGCTGAAACTCTTACTGGATCCAGGAGAAGAAGCTGGCGCCAGCTCTGGCGGCATTTCTGGTCCGGATGGTGGAGCTGGTGCTAGGGCCATCTAGGACGCTGGTGCTGGCCCCTCCATTGGTGCCACTGCTGACACCAGCTCTCCACGTGGCCCTCCTGTTGGCACGGTTGCTATTCAGAATGTACTGATGGTATCTGGCCCAGAAAGCAAAGGGGATCCTGGCCCAGGCGTCGCCAAAATCTCCGTCCTCATCCCAGGTCAGGAGCTCGCTCGACTTGTATGTCATCCCAGCTCCACCGTCCAATCAGAGCTTCGTCCCCGATATTCATCTGGGCCCTCATCTGGGCCCTGGCATGTTCCTCGGCCATATCCACATCCATTGTCTTGAAAGCATCATCCACAGCCTCCAAGAAATGAGCCTTCCATTCCCGGGGGTCTCGGTTCTGATTCTGTGGAGGAAAAGGGCAAGCATAGACACAGAGCTACCCCACAGTGGCTGAGCACCCACGGCCCGCCTCACCCCATCCCGTGTGCTTTGCGCAATGACGGCAAAATCAGGACCACAGGGATCAGGGGCTCCTACTATCCTGTGCCAGACCTGGGATTTTACCCCATCTGTGACCTTGCGTAGGGTGTTCAGGTGCCTCTGTGAGTGTTCGGTACCCTCACTGGAATATGGGGTAATGGGAAGGAGGCCTCGACCAAGAAACAAGCAAGGTATGGAGAGCACCACCCCCGGTGCCGGGCACCCGACAGAGGCTCTCCCTTACCTGGGCGATGAATCTCAGGACCCTCATCTTGCTGGTCTCATGGCGGGCTCGCAGGCCCCAGAGGAATTCATACTCAGGTGGGTTGCTGTTAGGGATCTTCTTGTATTCCAGGTACCTTGGCATGAGAGGAAAGTGAACTTTGCTTCTAGCCAAGCAGACCTGTTGCTGAACGGATGGGTTCCAGGGGGCCCCTCCTCAACCCGATGCTGCAGCTCAGCTCCTGGAAGAGGACTGCCCTGCCCCTCCAGCCCTTCACTCATTCCCAAACCCACTCCCAGGACTTCTGCCTGCAAAAGTGAGGCCTTCAAAGCCTTTTGCCATTGGTCCTCCCTGGAAGCCATGCGGAGGTGCAGGGGGGCCACATGTAGGGCATTTGTCTGTAGGGAGGCCACAAGTTTGTGCCCCTCATCACCATGGCCCCAGCTTCCTGTTGGGTGTGTTGTAAACAGAGGAGCCATTCTTCAGGCCGCCTGCTCTGAGCACACCCCACCTTGAGGGTCTTGGCCACACCCTGGCGGAGCCCTGGAGAGGCCCACCAGAGGAAACGACTGGAAAGGAAGAAACAGTCAGCCAGGAGAAGCGTGCTCCAGGCATCCTCCTCAAGTCCTGACCCTTTGTTGGTGTGCACGCGCGCCTGTGCGTTGGCAAGTCCTCCAGGGACGGGGAGAGGGTGGGCCCTGGCCTGAAAATCAGGAGAGTCGGGCTGAGGCCCTTACCAGCTGGGAGCCACGCTCAGAGGCGTCCCCTCTCTGAGCTCCAGGTTCCTTAGGTGTAAACCAGGGGGAACTCTCGTGTCAGTCTACAGGGCAGGTGCTCAAGGAGATGGTGGCCGTTATCACACCCCACACCGTGTTCTCAGGTGACGTGCGCTCCCTTTTCCCAAGACCCCCCTGACCTTCGGCTCCCCACACGCTCGCATACCCCCACTGCCACTCACTCCCAGGCCAGAGGCACCCATCCCTCCAGTTGAAGATGTGGGATAGGGAACTGCTTTCTCAGCCAGGCCAGCACACAAGGGATGCTCGAGTGAGAGTCGCAGTTAGCTCAGGTGATACTTACTTCTGCTTCACAAAGTCATCTGTGATGAGCTTCCTCAGATCGCCGAGGAATGGGTGCCTCACCCTGAGGGCAAGGAAAGGAATCCATGAGCAGAGGCGGTGGCAAGGGCCCTCCCTAGCATGACTATGACTTCCCAGCCCACGGGGAGTCGCCGTGGAGGCCTGGGCATGGAGCAGAGGCCAGAGGACTGTTGGTCAGGGATGCCCCGGGTAGGGATTTGATGGAGCTCCTGACTCTGACTGTCTCTCTTAGATGTCATCTGGGGCCACAGAGCAGAGAGGGGACCGAGCAGCGTCCGGCACTGCTTCCCCGTCCGCCCCGGTGAGACCCTTTGCTCTCTATGGAGCCCAGGGCGCCCCACACCCTTGCGCCAGACCACCAGGCTATTGCAATCCCGGGACCTCTTCGGCCAGAGGATAGCACCGAGGGGAGGAGCTGGAGAGGCCAATCATACCCAGGGCGCAGTCCCATCTTGCGTAGTGCCTCCCAGAGGACAGCTGCGAGGGGAGAGGAGGTACGAGAGTTTGGCACCCAGAAGATGAGACTATGGGCAGCCCCCCAGTTGCAGGTCCAGCCACTCACCCTCGCTGGCACGGTTGCCATTCATGAAGATGACGCCCAGAATCACCAAGAGGAGACTCAGCCTGGGAGTGTCCTTGGTTCTAAAGGTGTAGAAAGAGAAATCCTGTGTAGCAGCTATTTGCCTGAGAGACACCACCAGGCTCTCCCAACTAGCCTCTCTCAGGTTTCCCAGCTTGAGGGGAACTCTTCCCAGGACAGGCAGAGTTCACTAGCTGCTGGCAGACCATTCGCACCTCCGCCTGAGACTTAATCACCTCCTCTATAACATGGGTACTAACACTTCCCTGACAGGGTTCCGCAGAGGACAGGGCGAGGCAGGGAGCCGAAGCTCTGCAAATGGCAAACGTGTGTCCAGAGATGGCTCCAGACCTTTCCTGCTCCTTCCACATCGGGACCTACACTGAAGAGGAAGCGCTCCCGTAGGCCAGCTCTGCCGGGTCCAGGCCAGGCAGGCAGGAGGAAGAGGCAAGCCACTTTCCTCCGAAGCTTTGGGGGTAAAGCCCGGCAGCAGCTTGGGGAGACCTGACGGCAGCAAGGCCTCACCCCAGGCTATCATTCCTTTCATCCAGCAGTCACCAGGCAGCCCTCACCGTGTGTGGGAGCCGTGCACCGCACTCAAGCCCCGTCTTCCTGCTTCACTGAAGGGGTGTGGGCAGGGAAGGGACACCACCGAGGAAGGCCACAACCCGCTTTCCCTTTCTTACTTTCCAAGGAGGCGAGCTGAGGAGTCCCGTGTGCAGACAAGAATATACAGGTGTTCTTCCTTGTCGATCTCCTTCAGGTGGATCCCAAACTTCTACATGGGGGAGAAAACAGAGTGTGAGATCCAAACCCCATGCTGGGCAACCTGCCGGCAGACAGTGATTCCCTGTTAGAACTGCTCCTCAGCAAGGAATCCAAACTCGTGAGCGAGGGCGGAAGAAGACAGCACACGGAGGACCTTCGCCGTGGGAGCTGACGCTGGCAGAGGCCATGAGACCCACCTCGCAAGATGGCGAGACACTCAGAGAGCATGAGAGAGAGAAGCCAAGGGCAGGAAGCACGAGTCAAACCGCCAGTGCAGTGGAAGCTCAGAGTCGGAGAGGTTAGAGATGGCTCCAGAGACTGGGCCTTGAGGGGCTGCAGGGTCGCCCCACCCTATGCCTGCTCTTCCTCCACAGAGCTACTCCCATCCCGCACCCACCTTTTCCAGGGTGTACGTTGCTCGTTCAATGATCTCAGGGAAATGTTCATCATATTCTCTGATGACATCCTTCAGCATGTCTGCAGGAGGGGGAAGAGTTGGAGAAAGCACCTGGGCTGAGCAGGGGTCATAGAGCTGTAGCCCCTTGGTCAACCCTGCCGAGGGTGGTGCAGCCAGGAGCCCGTCCTGTGGCGACGGAGGGGACCAGCCGCAGCACCCAAGCAAAGGGATGCCCACAGACTAGGGGATGGCGAAGGGGGCACAGGCTGCCTACCTGCACGCTTGATGGGGATCTTCTTGTAGTCCTTAATCATCAGGTATTTTACCAACTTATTTGCCTGGAGAAGGAGGAACACGCGGGGAGGTCAAGGCATGGGTGAGGGCAGAGACATGGCCCACAAGGGAGGAGAGGAGGGAGATGGGGGAGGGTGGGCTTCTTACCCTCTCTTGCAGAAGCGTCACGTTGCGGGGCGGCAGGCACAGTACGTGCCTTGAGGGTATCTGGGACCTCGGGGCCACCGGGCGCCGAGGGGCCAACTGAGCCCGCACCGTCAATGAGGGCTGTGATGCTCTCCAGGTGGGTGGGACCGCAGGAGGCTCTCTCTCCTCCTCGCTGCTCTCATACTCATCATCCAGGTGCTTGGACTGTATCATTGGAGACAGGAGAGACCCAGGGCTACCAGGCTCCCCGTGCCAAAGCGCCCCGCACGCACCTCACCCGTAGCAGGCTCTTGGAAATGAGAGCAGTACCAGCAGCGGCTGGCATGTGCTGCATGCTTACTAAGTGCCAGGCACTGAGCCAGCCTCTTCTCCCACCAGTCCTGAGGGTAGGGACTACGTGGAGTGAAAACATGCTCAGCAAACTTGTGTTGGAGAAACATGGACTAGCTGAGAGGAGAGGAGGGGAGGAGAGGGGAGGTGAGGAGAGAAGGAGAGGAAAGAGGAGAGGAGAGGAAGAAGGGGGAGAGGAGAGGGAGGAGAGGAGCAGGAAAGGGAGGAGAAGGAAAGGACAGGAGCAAGGGGGTGTGGAGGTGGCAGGGGGCAGGGGGATCTCACCTTCTTGGTCCTCTTGCCTCCCATCCTGGCCCAGGGCTCAGCACTGTGCTGAGCAGTGGCAGCAGCTGCGCCCTCCGGCTCAGGGATGCTCGTGGCCATCTTGGCCTTGGCAGCAGCTGCTGCCACAACGTTCTGAGGCTCCACCCACCGAGTCTTGGCCAGCGCCTTCCCTGACTTGGTGGTCTTGGGCCGGGTGGCTGCCACCTCTCTGCCAGGTCCAGTCTGGGGCACACCGGAGGCAGCACTGGAGCCCTCCGTGGCAGCCTCTTGGGCTGGGGCAGGTCTCTTGGGGCGTGGGAAGGCCATGCCACTGACCCCCGCCGGCTGAGTGAAATCAAAGACATCATTCTGACCCAGGAAGGCTGTGCTGGGCCGGGTGGTGTCCACCTCCCTGGCACACGGAGCCTGAGAGAAAGCACAGGCGCTACTAGGGCCCTCGGTAGCAGCCTCCTGGGCCGGGGAGCCTGTCTGGGACTTTGTGGAGGTTACTGGGGCCCCGGGGGCAGCCATCTCACTGGTGACTAACATCTGGGAGGTCTGCGGAGAAGCAAGGGGTGGCTCAGGGGTGGGCCCCTGAGCCTCGGCGGCGTAGGTCGTGGGCTGGGTATCCTCTCCTGAGACCTGCGGCGTGGCCACCCGGTGGCTAGCGACCACCTGAGTGAAGGCGGTACGGGCAGCGGCGGCAGCGGCCCGAGCCGCACGGTTGGAGGCGGCGGCGCGGGCTACATTGGCAGCACGGGCGGCGGTCTCATTGGCAAGTGTGTCCGGATCCAGTTGCAATGCCTCCACCAGGGTCTGGGCCAGCACAGGGTTTTCCAGTTCCCAGGGCTCATTCTGCAAGGCCAGAGAGAGGGGTTGGGGAAGGCAGGTCACTCGACGACACACTTGTGTTAGCTTGCCTGTGCTGGCCAGCCTCTTCCCAGCAGTCAGCCCTGAACATCCCAAGACCTTCCCAAATCCTCTTCTTCCGAGCAGGGGAGGAAAGATTTGGGGAAGCTGGGCAGTCCTTTCCCACACAACCCTCCTTGCTCCCCCCTCCTCCCTCCCCCATTCACAAGGGAAAGGCCCAGGCCAGCAGGTGGCCTCACCGATAAGATGCGAAGGCCGGGACCCAAGCTTCCGAAGGCTCTGAGGATATGGATGTCAAAGCTGGTGAGGGTGCCGTAGCCACCAAACGCACCGAATTCTTCATAGTCGTTGCCTTCAACCATCTCTTCCTCCCGGACTTCGTCGCTACCCTCATCCATGTCTTCAACACTGTAGCTTTCCGATTGCACGCTGAAGCTTCCCTCAGCCATGCTGCGGGTCCCAGGGAGATGAGAGCTCAGCCTGAGAGGGAGAGTGAAGCAGCTGCAGGGGGAGGGGGCGGGATCCAATGGGAGGCGGGATCTCCCGGGAGGTGAGGGGCGACAATCATCAGGTTACTAGGCAATATTAGGCAGTAGGGGGCAGGGGGGGAGGTGGGGGGAAGACGGTTTGGCTTTCTGATGGGGTAGACCTGGTCAGGGACAGAGCCCAAGGAAAGGGACAGAGGAGGTCGCAGGAGGCGCCGCACCGAAAGCGGAGTTTAGGATGGGCAGACTCGCCATCCCAGCGGCTAGATTTGAAGAGGGGCTGTTCTGGAGGGCTGGGGTCCGAAGAGTCCCGAAGGGGATGCATTGGGGAAGAGAGAAACAAAGGGTTTGGATTTAAGGGCCAGAGAAGGGGACCGGGATGACGGGGGAGCAGATGGGAGAGCTCAGACAACGGGGACAGCGGCAAGCGGCAAGCTCTGCCAAACAGAATCCCAGGGACCTTTTGGCTAGGTCCGGGCGGGGGGCCTAGGTGGGGCTCAGACTAGAGCACTAGAGGCGGATGGAGTGGGGGCCTCAGACCTAGGTGAGGCTCCAATCGGAGCGCTGGAGATCTCAAACGCGAGGACTGGGCACTCCAGGAAGGGGGCAAGCGGTCAGCTCGGTTCGAGTAATCTAGGAGTGATTGGGGTGGGGGTGGGGCCTCCGCTCCAAGGGAGCTCAGCTCGCAGCACAGGGGTCCGCTAAAGGGGTGAGGATCCTGGGCTCCGGTTTCAGTAGGGCTCAGATCGGGGCGCCTGGGTCTGACGGTGATGGGGGCTCCTATCTAGACCTTGGGTCTAATGGGGTTCCGGTTCTGAGTGCTTGGGCTTTGTTCAGATCCGGAGGCGGAGGGAGGGCGCAGCGTGTCGGGTTCCACTCGCCCTCTCCGGGTCCTGTCTGGGGCTGGATCCTTACCTTCTCTGGGGCTCCAATGGCGTCCGTCCTCAGCACCAGGAACCCCGCAGCCGCGCCCTCGCCTACTGCTGCCAGCACAGCAGCCCGGACCACCCCGCCCCTTTTCTCCGTGCACCCCCCGCGGCTGGGTAGCCTGCGCATGCGCGGACCCCTCCAGCCCGCCCGCTTTCCCAACAAAAGCCCTTTCCTCCAGGTCTCCAGTGCGCATGCGATTCCGCGGGTGGGTGGGCGGTGGGGTCGAAGGTAGGGTGGGGGCGCTCTTCCCGCCAGACCCGCTTCACCTCTCCTCCTCCTCCTCCTACTGCGGGCGCGCACACTCATACCCTGCAGTGCAGCTCGACCCACCCAATCATCTCTTCTCAATCCCCCCACTTTTGCACAACGCTTCTCTGTCCTGCCCTGCCCTTTCACCCAAACTCCTCCAGCCTGGTCTGGGATACACTATGCCCCGTTTCCCCGGCACGACGCCTTAGGTCACAATTAGCGAGGTCTCACAATTAATAAGCTGGGTCTCTAAACTGCAACAAGTGGAAATCCTCAACCTGCGGGGCTACGAAACGGACATGGCCAGAGGATGGCACTTCGCTTTGTGTGCTTCTCCACTAGCCAACTCTCTGGCCCCCAAACGTCCTGGGAACATCTGCTTCCTCAGCTACCCTTTATGCAGCTTGTATGTCACAGAGGGATCTGTGCTGGGGCTTTTCTTCCTCTCACAACAGTGCTGGGAGGTGGATGTCAGCACCCCCATTTGACAGATCAGGAAGCTCAGGCACAGACACATTGCATGAACTAGACCACAGACCCAGGAAACAGAAAATGCAAAATTTGGGCCTGGATCTTCCGGACTCCAAAGCCCACCTCCTGCTCCTGCTGGCCTGGGGACTGAGGCACCTCCGTTTGAGTGACAGACCTCTCCCACCCCAACATCTGTCCCAAAGAAGCAAGGTTTGTGCTGTAGAAGGCCTAAGCTCATGCTCTGCATTCAGGACACAGGGAGACAGAGCCCCACCTCCTCCCCTCCCCGCCCCCCGCCTCTGCGGCTCTACGTGGGTCCATCCAGGTATGAGAATTGCTCCACCGGGTCCACTCTCTGCTTAGATTGTCAGGCCTCTTCCTTATCAGTGATACAATCACGCTGCCGCTGAGACCCTCCTGGTATCCGTCAGGACAATCGGACACCTGTGTGTCTGACTAATTACTCCACAATCTACAAGCCCAGTTCAAACTTCACTTTTGAGGTCCAAGTGCATAGTACATTCACCCTCCTATGTGACATCTCCGCTCGGATGTCTTTTGAGGCAGAAAATGCTGTGGTCTCATCTGCAGTCGAACCTGGACTGTTTGTAAAATTTGTAGCAGATTTTTATATTTGTTTTTATGTCAGCCTCACCAGAACCCCTGTGTATGAATGGAAGGTATTGCTAGGACCGCAGCTTTTACTCTCCGCTGACTGGTATCCATTCTGCCTGTCTCTGTGGCTTTCTCCAGCTGTTGTATATCAATCTCTCCTGTCATCTGCCTGTGTCTCTTTAGCCCTTCCCCTGTAACATGTCCTCTGCGGGAGAGAAACACACCCTACAAACAAAAGCCTTCAGAAAGTGCTACATGCTAATCACTCCAAAAATCTACAACCCCAGTCTGAACTTCACTTTTGAGGTCCAAGTACATACATTCACCCACCCACATGGCATCTCCACTTGGATGTCTCAAGGGCTCTTCATGGTTCACCTGTCCAAAACTGGTCACTTGGTATACTCACTCCTCCCATACGCTCACACATCCCCCCGCCCCACCCATCTTCACAATCTCAGTAAATGGCACCATTATCCACACAACCACTCACTCCAGAAACTGGGAGTCATCGATCACCACTCCCCCCTTTCTCATACACTGCATCCAGACAGGCTAGCTCTGAAGGGTCTCCAGAGCTGCCTCTCTGTGCAGCTGTCTCCTCTCCATTACTCCCGGCAAATTCTGGTCCTATGGACCTCTTGAGCTCTCAACTCTGTCTCCTTCACTCAGACTGTCCGCCAGGCTCTGTCCTGTTCAGCTCCCCTGTGCTGCAGCCTGCAAACTCTATCTGGGCAACAAGTTGGTGGAATTGGGTGATCAGAGTGCTCACCTGGTCAGGTTCCCTTTCTCTCCGCGATCACTGTCCCATATGCAGGTGGTGCCATAACGTCAAGCCTTATAATTTTTTTGATTTGTACGTATTTAGGCGAGACGGTAAATCCGGTTCCTGTTAATCCATCATGGCTGGAAATACAAGTATTTCACTGAGCCCTGTGCTTTCAAGATGCATCCATGTTGCCACGCATAATCTAAAGTACATCCAAGGGGCTATGCACAGAGAATCCATGGGACGCATTCCTGACATTTTACCTATCTGCTCTCCCAGAGATATATCCTTTCCCCTAAGTAACTAGAAAATCCGATAAAAACATAAGAAACATTTAGATGTCCAAAGAAATGAATGACAGCACACTTCTCATTAGCAATGTGCAAGTCAGAAGTCATGTGGCACACCATCTTTAAAATCGTGAAATAGAAATAAATGTCAACTCTTAAGTCTGTACTCAGTGAATACCTTTTTAAATGAAGTTAAAATAGGTGTTTAGACATACAGAAGTTGAAAGAATTGATCATCAATAGACTTGCACTGTAACATTTTTAAAAACTTTTATGTTTGGGGGTACATGTGAAGGCTTGTTACATAGATAAACATGTGTCACGGGGGTTTGTTGCACACATGACTACATCACCTGGGTATTGAACTCAGTATCCAATAGTTATCTCTTTTCTGCTCCTCTGCGTCATCCCACCCTCCCCCTTAAGTAGACTCCAGTGTCTGTTGTTTCCTTCTTTGTGTTCATAAGTTCTTATCATTTAGCTCCCAATTATAAGTGAGAACATGTGAGATTTGCTTTTCTGTTCCTGCGTTACTTTGCTGAGCTTATAGCCTCTAACTCCATGCATGTTCCCACGAAAGACATGGCCTTGTTCTTTTTTATGGCTCCATAATATTCCATGGTGTATATGCACCACATTTTCCTTATCCAGTCTGTCATTGATAGGCATTTGGGTTGATTCCATGTTTTTGCTATTGTGAACAGTGCTGCAGTGAATAGTCCGGGTGCATGTGTCTTTATGGTAGAATGCTTTATATTCCTCTGGCTATATACCCAGTAATAGGATTGCTGGGTCAAATGGTAGTTCTGCTTTTAGCTCTTTGAGGAATTGCGATACTGCTTTCCACAATGGTTGGACTAATGTACGCTCCCGCCAACAGTGTGTGTGGGTTTCTTTTTCTCGGCAATCTCGCCAGCATCTGCTCTTTTCTGTTTTTAGTAATAGCCATTCTGACTGTTGTGAGATGGTATCTCGTTGTGGTTTTGATTTGCATTTCTCTAGTGATCAGCGATATTGAGCTGTTTTTCATATACTTCTTGGCTACATGTATGTCTTCTTTTGAGAAGGGTCTGTTCATGTCATTTGCCCCCTTATTAACGGGGTTGTTTGTTTTTCTCTTGTACATTTGTTTAGGCTTTTTATAGATGCTGGATATTAGACCTCTGTCAGATGAATAGTGCTGCAAAAATTTTCTCCCACTTTGGAGGTTGTCTGTTTGCTCTGTTGATAGTTTCTTTTGCCGTGCAGAAGCTCTAAGTTTAATTAGATCCCATTTGTCAATTTTTACTTTTGTTGTGATTGCTTTTGGTGCCTTTGTCGTGAGATCTTTGCCCGCTCCTATGTCCAGGGTGGTATTGCCTAGGTTCTCTCCCAGGGTTTTTATGGTTTTGGGTTCTACATTAAAGCCTTTAATCCACCTCATGTGGATTTTTGTATATAGCGTAAGGGAGGGGTCCAGCTTCAATCCTCTGCGTATGGCTAGCCAGCACCATTGATGGAATATGGAGTCCTTTTCCCACCTCTTGTTTTTGTCAGCTTTGTCAGAAAAACAGAAAAGCTTGTTGTAGATGTGCGACATTATTTATGGCCTCTCTATTCTGTTCCATTGGTCTATGTGCCTGTTTTTGTACCAGTACCAGTACCATGCTGTTCTGATGACTGTAGCTTTGCAGTACAGTTCCTTTTGCTTACGATTACCTTGGCTATCCGAGCTCCTTTTCTGGTTCCATATACATTTTAAAATAATTGTTTCTAGCTCTGTGAAGAATGTCCTTGGTAGTTTGATGGGAATAGCATTGAATCTATAAATTGCTTTAGGCAGTGTAGCCACTTTAATGACATTTGTTCTGCCTTTCCATGAGCATGGGATGTTTTTCCATATGTTCTTGCCTGCTCTGATTTCTTTGAGCAGTGTTTTGTAATTTTCGTTGTGGAGATCTTTCACCTCCCTGGTTAGCTGTATTCCTCGGTGTTTTATTTTTGTGTGTGTGGCAATTGGGGATGGAATTGCCTTTCTGATTTGGCTCTCAGTTTGGTTGTTGGTGGTGTATAGGAATGCTAGTGATCTTTGTACATTGACTTTGTATCCTACAACTTCACTCGAATTGTTTATCAGCTGAAGGAGCTTTTGGGCCGAGACTATGGGGTTTTCTAGATATAGAATCATGTCATCTGCAAACAGAGGTGGTTTGACTTCCTTTCTTCCTATTTGGATGCACTTTATTTATTTCTCTTGCCTGGTCGCCCTGACCAGGTGTTCCAATACTATGTTGAGTAAGAGTGATGAGACAGGGCAACCTTGTCTTGTGCCGGTTTACAAGGAGAATGCGTCCAGGTTTTGCCCATTCAGTATGACACTGGCCGTGGGATTGTCACAGATGGATTTTTATTATTTTGACGTATGTTCCTTCAATATCTGGTTTATTGAGAGTTTTTACCATGAAGAGATGTTAACTTTTATCAAAAGCCTTTTCTGCATCTATTGAGATCATCATAGGTTTTTCATCTTCAGATCTGTTTATATGATGAATCACATTTATTGATTTTCATATGTTGAACCAAACTTGCATCCCGGGGATGGAGCCTACTTGATCGTGGTGGATTAGCTTTTTGATGTGCTGCTAGGTTCGGATTGCCAGTGTTTTGTTGAGGATTTTCGCATCGATGTTCATCAAGGATATTGGCCTGAAGTTTTCTTTGTGTGTGTGTGTGTGTGTGTGTGTGTGTGTATGTCCGTCAGATTTTGGTATCAAAACGATGCTGGCCTTATAGAATGAGCTGGGGAGAAGTCCCTCCTCCACAGTTTTTTTGGAATAGTTTCTGGCACCACCTCTTCTTTGTACATCTGGTAGAATTAGCTGTGAATTCCTCAGGTCCTGTTGTTGTTGTCGTTGTTGTTGTTGGTGGTGGTAGGCTATTTATTACTGAATCAATTTTGGAGCTCATTATTGGTGTGCTCAGGGAACCAATTTCTTCCTGGCTCCGTCTTGGGCATGTGTATGTATCCTGGAATTTATTGATTCCTTATAGGTTTTCTAGTTCGTGTTCATATATAGATGTGTCCATAATAGTCTCTGGGGTTTTTTGATATTTCTCTGGGGTTAGTGATAATGCCCACTCTGTCATTTCTGAGTGTGTTTATTAGGATCTTCCCTCTTTTTTTTTTTTTTTTTTAATTGATCTAGCTAGTGGTCTATCAGTCTTATTTTTTCCTTCAAATAACCAACACCTGGTTTCATTGATCTTTTGTGTGGTTTTTGCAACTTAATTTCATTCAGTTAAGTTCCGATTTTGGTTATTTCTTGTTTTCTGCTAGCTTGGTGGTTGACTTGCTCTTGTTTTTCTAGTTCCTCTAGGTATGATGTTAGATGATTAATTTGAGATCTTTCTAACTTTTTGACGTGGGCATTTTGCACTAAAAACTTTCCTCTTAACACTGCTTTAGCTGTGTCCCAGAGATTCTGGTATGTGGTAGCTTTGTTTTCATTAATTTCAAAGAATTTATTGAGTTCTGCCTTGATTTCATTGTTTACCCCAAAGTCACTCAGGAGCAGGTTGTTTAATATCCTTGTTATTGTGTGGTTTTCAATGATCTTCTTAGTATTGATTTCTGTTTTTATTGTATTGTGGTCTGAGAGGGTGGTTGGTAATTTTTTGGTTTTTTTTTTTTTTCTATTTTGCTGAAAATTGATTTATGGACAATTGTGTGGTCAGTTTTACAGTATGTTTCATGTGCAGATGAGAAGAATGTACATACTGTTGTTTTGGGGCGTAGAGTCCTGTAGAATAGTCTGTTCAGTCTATTTGGTCAAGTATCGAGTTCAGATCCCGGATAACTTTGTTAGTTTTCTACCTGATGATCTGTCGAATACTGTCTGTCAGTGGGGTCTTGAAGTTTCCCACTATTATTTTGTGGTTGCCTAAGTCCCTCTGTCAGTCTCTAAGAACTTGTTTTTTGAATCTGAGTGATCCTGTTGTTGGGTGTCAGTGCTCCTATTGTTGGGTGTGTATATATTTAGGGTAGCTAAGTCTTCTTGTTGAATTGAATCCTTTACCCTTATGTAATGCCCTCTTTGGGGAAATTACAACTTTCTTCATCTTTTTGGTTTAGGCAAAGATTTTCAAAATGAGACACCCAAAACACAAACTATAAAGGAAAAAATATTAATACATTTGATTCCACCATAAAAGAGAAATCCACAGTCTGTGATAAAATATTTAGAATTCATATATCTATATCCAACGCAGGACACTTCTAGACTCTAAAGAAGTCTTATAACTCAATTATAAGAAAGCAAAGACTCAACCATAAATACGGACAAAAGACTCCAACAGACTACCTCACCAAAGAAGATACAGATGGCTAATAACCACACAAAAAGATACCATCATTTATCATTCAGGAAATGCAGATTAAAATCAAATGTAAATACCGTTGTAGATACACAAGCATGATTGAAATTAAAATAACTGATTGTACCCAGTGCTAGCAATGATGTGGAGCTTCTGAGTCATGAAAACACCTCGGAAAATGGTTTGGTAGTCGCTTACCCAGTTAAATATTCACCTCCCATAAACCAGCCATTCCATTCCAAGACATACACAGGAGAAAAGAAAATATATTTTCATATGATTACTTGTTTGTGAATATTCATAGCAAGGTTATTTGTAAGAGCCGAAGCCTGAAGACAACCCAAGTGTCCATCAACAGGGAGATGAATTATGAAATTGTGCTATGTCCATAGAATGGAATATTGCAGCGCATTAAAAAGAAATGAATTGTTGACACTTACGACAACATAAATGCATCTGAAAATATGCTGTCTGAAAGAAGTTAACCAAAAAAAGGGTGCAGGAATAAGATTACGTTTATTAAAATTCTGGAATTTCAAAGGAGCCCGAGGATATTTTTGCTTGTAATACAGATGTTCATTATCTTTACTATAATGATTGTTTCACAGGTGTGATACCAAAACTTATTAGATCGTATATGTGAAATATGCTCAGTCTAACATAAGTCGATTATAATTAATAAAGCTGTAAAGAAGCCAGGCATGGTGGCTCACACCTGTTATCCCAGCACTTTGTAGGGGTGAGGCAGGAAGATCACTTGAGGCCAGGAGTTGAAGATCAACCTGACCAACATAGTAAGACTCAGTCACTACGAAAAATTTAAAAATTAGCCAGGTGTGGTGGGACATGCCTGTAGTCCTTGGGAGACTGAGGCAGGAGTATCACTTGAGCCCAGGAGTTCCAGGCTGCAGTACGTTAAGAGGATGCCACTGCACTGCAACTTGGGTGGCAGAGTGAGACCTTGTCTCAAAAAAAAAAAAAATAGACACAGTATGAGATATCCATATCTATATATATATCATATTATATAACATGCATAATGATATAGCTAAAGATAATCTTACATAAAGTAAGAACACGTCACACATTACATGTTGTTCATCACATAAGAAAAATGATAAATGATAAACATATTAGAATGGTACATTTAGATGAGCAGTGCAGAGTGGGAGTAGAGAATGCAAACAAAAGGATCATATAAATGAATGGCAACAAGAAGGGGGCCTTGCCTAAAAGAATGGCAAGAACAGTGATATGAGCTGGAAATGGTTTTCTCAACCCTCTAACCCTACCGTATCCCCGCCCTCCCCTTGCTTGAACTATTCTAACCTTCTCTTAGGCCCCTGTTGAAGCCATGCTTTTTGGTCTTAGTGACTGACTTTATAGCTTTGCTCCCAATACCCCTGAACTGATCACCCTCTTTGCTGTTCACCTGTCTACCTCATGCGTATTTCCAAGACCTCAGTCTAAATGTCACTACTTCATGATAACATGTTCTGGCCACAAACCACTTCACCCTCAATTTAAATTATTTTTGCTCTTTTACTTTCTCTTAGTGCTCTGGAAACTTCCTCTATACCATTTATCCCAATATATGTCATAATGATATATATTTTTAGAGGGATTCGTTTTGAAACATCTCTCTCCCCACTGCAGTGAAAGCCCCAGGGTGAAAGTTATCATTGTCTGTTTTCTTCTCCACTGTATATCCTAAGAGTCTGCCTAGTCCAGTGCTTGTTATATATTAGAATCTCAAATATGTTTGTTGGAGGCATGAATGAATGAATGAATGAATGAATGAGTTGAAAAACCAAATGGAAAAGATGCATGGTTTGACAGAGAGACTGGTGGACATATGTATGTACTGATGGTCTTCCCACATGTTGGCTTCCCTGGTAGTGGGGAAACAGACAGGGATGTGTGTGGGAGAGCAAAGTGATGAAAGAGTCCCAAACCTGGAATATAGAAGGAGAAAACATGGATGGGAAAAGGATGGAATGAAAAGTCAGTTGGAGGACTGAAACGATGCAGGAAGGAGGGGAAGAGAGAGAGAAAGAAAGGGAGCTAGATAGATAGATGATACATAGCTAGCTAGCTAGCTAGACAGATAGACAGGTAGATAATTGATAGATAATAGATAGCAACAAACAGAGAGAGCAGAGGCAGGGGAGATGAGGGAGCGATGGAGGAGAGAGACAGGAGATTGTACCACAAGGTGACAAGCAGAAAGCCAGGAGCAGGAAGAAAGCACAGGAACATGCCTTCCTGATGGCTGTGCAGTGATCAAAATATGAAATTCCACAAGTTCCCCTTTTCTTTTCCTTACCACAAGCTTTTAACATTAGCTATGAGAAATTAAAGCTGTTTGTAAAACTTAACATAAGAAAGGTCCCACTTTAGGAACTGCTTTTGGTGAAAAGCTAGTTGCTGACATCTCATCAGTAATAAAGCTGCAGGGAAAGGGACAAGGACAAGAAGACACTCCACTTTCAGAAGCAAGCTGCATTCATATGTCTGTGTGGGAAACACATATTGCAAAGGTAGTAGACTGATGTATGCATTGATGTTAAAGGAAAAAAGGAACAAAATATTGAGCCTTTTGTACAATATGCCATGGAGAATTCCCCACTATGGGGCACAGGGGGTGAAACTGAATCGTTTTCTCAGTGATAAAACAAGGAATTCCAAATGGAATGTGCCCTGCTGCTAGCATTGGAAATTCATTATATCAGACTTATAAAATGAAATAGAGAATTTAATTTCACAAGCCATGAAAATGTTGGAACCATGATCATTAGATACCAAGAACGTTCTTGCAGGTATTGTGAGAATAAGGAGACTCAGAGAAAACAGTTGTTTTCTTTAAATGTTGATTTTTACAAAGCTCCACAGTGTTTTAATTCACCATAGGCCTGAATTGTTACTCGACCTTGAAAGAGTATTATGGGCAATATTTTGCATAGTTGAATGAGCTCTAATAGAGAAATGCTTCCCATACTGAAGCCTCTGTATTTCTGTGATTTTAGCTTTCGCATAAGCTCTTCCTTTCCTCTCTCCTGAAACATGGGGTAGTTTAAATTTTACAATGATTCATGTCTGGCTACCTTTTAATGGTGCATGTGGCATGGGTATGGCTTTACAATGGTATTTATTTGGGAAGGACAGAGGAAAAAACCATCACGACAACTTGTAGGAGTCAGCATTGGTTGTCCATTGGTAAC
The DNA here is from genome assembly GCF_024542745.1 of Macaca thibetana thibetana. Classification (NCBI taxonomy): domain Eukaryota; kingdom Metazoa; phylum Chordata; class Mammalia; order Primates; family Cercopithecidae; genus Macaca; species Macaca thibetana. The sequence continues at coordinate 51,805,000 of NC_065598.1, read as the reverse complement.
TAGCAGCCTTAGAACAGTTAACACAGACTTAACCAAGTGCCTGATCAACCAGAATACTTGTAAGGCTGATTCGGAGTGGTTATTAAGAAAAAAAATTATACTCAAATAATCCCCTTTTATGTTAAGATCTTTTTGTGGGGAGTGTGGGTGGTGACTGGTAAGAAGCCAAAAAGTATTGTGCCAAATATTTTCAAAATATTACTTAGTAATAGCTATAATAGATTTCTCAAAAAAGCAGTAGTGATGTATATTGTCTATTTCAAGGAAATTGTAAAATGTGAGATACGCTTTTAAAATTGCATGCAAGGAAAGATGATTATTTAGATATAGGGGAGTAATTACTGAAGAGGACTTAAGTGGTCAGTTCTTTTTTTTTTTTTTTTTTTTTTTTTAATTTTTGTTAAACATTTTGGTAGGTCTTTTTTTCCCTTGCCTTTTTTTTTAAAAATTTATTTTTTATTATTATACTTTAAGTTGTAGGGTACATGTGCATAACGTGCAGGTTTGTTACATATGTATACTTGTGCCATGTTGGTGTGCTGCACCCATCAACTCGTCATTTACATCAGGTATAACTCCCAGTGCAATCCCTCCCCCCTTCCCCCCCCTCCCCATGATAGCCCCGGTGTGTGATGTTCCCCTTCCTGAGTCCAAGTGATCTCATTGTTCAGTTCCCACCTATGAGTGAGAACATGCGGTGTTTGGTTTTCTGTTCTTGTGATAGTTTCCTAAGAATGATGGTTTCCAGCTGCATCCATGTCCCTACAAAGGACACAAACTCATCCTTTTTTATGGCTGCAGAGTATTCCATGGTGTATATGTGCCACATTTTCTTAATCCAATCTGTCGCTGATGGACATTTGGGTTGATTCCAAGTCTTTGCTATTGTGAATAGTGCTGCAATAAACATACGTGTGCATGTGTCTTTATAGCAGCGTAATTTATAATCCTCTGGGTATATACCCAGTAATGGGATGGCTGGGTCATATGGTACATCTAGTTCTAGATCTTTGAGGAATCGCCATACTGTTTTCCATAATGGTTGAACTAGTTTACAATCCCACCAACAGTGTAAAAGTGTTCCTATTTCTCCACATCCTCTCCAGCACCTGTTGTTTCCTGACTTTTGAATGATCGCCATTCTAACTGGTGTGAGATGGTATCTCATTGTGGTTTTGATTTGCATTTCTCTGATGGCCAGTGATGATGAGCATTTTTTCATGTGTCTGTTGGCTGTAGGAATGTCTTCTTTTGAGAAATGTCTGTTCATATCCTTTGCCCACTTTTTGATGGGGTTGTTTGCTTTTTTCTTGTAAATTTGTTTGAGTTCTTTGTAGGTTCTGGATATTAGCCCTTTGTCAGATGAGTAGATTGCAAAAATTTTCTGCCATTCTGTAGGTTGCCTGTTCACTCTGATGGTAGTTTCTTTTGCTGTGCAGAAGCTCTTTAGTTTAATGAGATCCCATTTGTCAATTTTGGCTTTTGCTGCCATTGCTTATGGTGTTTTAGACATGAAGTCTTTGCCCATGCCTATGTCCTGAATGGTACTACCTAGGTTTTCCTCTAGGATTTTTATGGTATTAGGTCTAACATTTAAGTCTCTAATCCATCTTGAATTAATTTTCGTATAAGGAGTAAGGAAAGGATCCAGTTTCAGCTTTCTACTTATGGCTAGCCAATTTTCCCAGCACCATTTATTAAATAGGGAATCCTTTCCCCATTTCTTGTTTCTCTCAGGTTTGTCAAAGATCAGATGGCTGTAGATGTGTGGTATTATTTCTGAGGACTCTGTTCTGTTCCATTGGTCTATATCTCTGTTTTGGTACCAGTACCATGCTGTTTTGGTGACTGTAGCCTTGTAGTAGAGTTTGAAGTCAGGTAGCGTGATGCCTCCAGCTTTGTTCTTTTGACTTAGGATTGTCTTGGAGAGGCGGGCTCCTTTTTGGTTCCATATGAACTTTAAAGCAGTTTTTTCCAATTCTGTGAAGAAACTCATTGGTAGCTTGATGGGGATGGCATTGAATCTATAAATTACCTTGGGCAGTATGGCCATTTTCATGATATTGATTCTTCCTATCCATGAGCATGGTATGTTCTTCCATTTGTTTGTGTCCTCTTTTATTTCACTGAGCAGTGGTTTGTAGTTCTCCTTGAAGAAGTCCTTTACATCCCTTGTAAGTTGGATTCCTAGGTATTTTATTCTCTTTGAAGCAATTGTGAATGGAAGTTCATTCCTGATTTGGCTCTCTGTTTGTCTGTTACTGGTGTATAAGAATGCTTGTGATTTTTGCACATTAATTTTGTATCCTGAGACTTTGCTGAAGTTGCTTATCAGCTTAAGGAGATTTTGGGCTGAGACAATGGGGTTTTCTAAATATACAATCATGTCATCTGCAAAGAGGGACAATTTGACTTCTTCTTTTCCTTACTGAATACCCTTGATTTCTTTCTCTTGCCTAATTGCCCTAGCCAGAACTTCCAACACTATGTTGAATAGGAGTGGTGAGAGAGGGCATCCCTGTCTTGTGCCAGTTTTCAAAGGGAATTTTTCCAGTTTTTGCCCATTCAGGTTTGTCATAAATAGCTCTTATTATTTTGAGGTACGTTCCATCAATACCGAATTTATTGAGAGTGTTTAGCATGAAGGGCTGTTGAATTTTGTTAAAAGCCTTTTCTGCATCTATTGAGATAATCATGTGGTTCTTGTCTTTGGTTCTGTTTATATGCTGGATTATGTTTATTGATTTGCGAATGTTGAACCAGCCTTGCATCCCAGGGATGAAGCCCACTTGATCATGGTGGATAAGCTTTTTGATGTGTTGCTGAATCCGGTTTGCCAGTATTTTATTGAGGATTTTTGCATCGATGTTCATCAGGGATATTGGTCTAAAATTCTCTTTTTTTTGTGGTGTCTCTGCCAGGCTTTGGTATCAGGATGATGTTGGCCTCATAAAATGAGTTAGGGAGGATTCCGTCTTTTTCTATTGATTGGAATAGTTTCAGAAGGAATGGTACCAACTCCTCCTTGTACCTCTGGTAGAATTCAGCTGTGAATCCATCTGGTCCTGGACTTTTTTTGGTTGGTAGGCTATTAATTATTGCCTCAATTTCAGAGCCTGCTATTGGTCTATTCAGGGATTCAACTTCTTCCTGGTTTAGTCTTGGAAGAGTGTAAGTGTCCAGGAAATTATCTATTTCTTCTAGATTTTCCAGTTTATTTGCATAGAGGTGTTTATAGTATTCTCTGATGGTAGTTTGTATTTCTGTGGGGTCGGTGGTGATATCCCCTTTATCATTTTTAATTGCGTCAATTTGATTCTTCTCTCCATTCCTCTTTATTAGTCTTGCTAGCGGTCTGTCAATTTTGTTGATCTTTTCAAAAAACCAACTCCTGGATTCATTGATTTTTTGGATGGTTTTTTTGTGTCTCTATCTCCTTCAGTTCTGCTCTGATCTTATTTATTTCTTGCCTTCTGTTAGCTTTCGAATGTGTTTGCTCTTGCTTCTCTAGTTCTTTTAATTGCGATGTTAGACTGTCAATTTTAGATCTTTCCTGCTTTCTCTTGTGGGCATTTAGTGCTATAAATTTCCCTCTACACACTGCTTTAAATGTGTCCCAGAGATTCTGGTATGTTGTATCTTTGTTCTCATTGGTTTCAAAGAACATCTTTATTTCTGCCTTCATTTCGTTATGTGCCAAGTAATCATTCAGGAGCAGGTTGTTCAGTTTCCATGTAGTTGAGCGGTTTTGATTGAGTTTCTTAGTCCTGAGTTCTAGTTTGATTGCACTGTGGTCTGAGAGACAGTTTGTTATAATTTCTGTTCTTGTACATTTGCTGAGGAGTGCTTTACTTCCAATTACGTGGTCGATTTTGGAATAAGTACGATGTGGTGCTGAGAAGAATGTATATTCTGCTGATTTGGGGTGGAGAGTTCTATAGATGTCTATTAGGTCTGCTTGCTGCAGAGATGAGTTCAATTCCTGGATATCCTTGTTAACTTTCTGTCTCGTTGATCTGTCTAATGTTGACAGTGGAGTGTTGAAGTGTCCCATTATTAATGTTTGGGAGTCTAAGTCTCTTTGTAAGTCTCTAAGGACTTGCTTTATGAATCTGGGTGCTCCTGTATTGGGTGCATATATATTTAGGATAGTTAGCTCTTCCTGTTGAATTGATCCCTTTACCATTATGTAATGGCCTTCTTTGTCTCTTTTGATCTTTGATGGTTTAAAGTCTGTTTTATCAGAGACTAGTATTGCAACCCCCGCTTTTTTTTTGTTCTCCATTTGCTTTGTAAATCTTCCTCCATCCCTTTATTTTGAGCCTATGTATGTCTCTGCGTGTGAGATGGGTCTCCTGAATACAGCAGACTGATGGGTCTTGACTCTTTATCCAGTTTGCCAGTCTGTGTCTTTTAATTGGAGCATTTAGTCCATTTACATTTAAGGTTAATATTGTTATGTGTGAACTTGATCCTGCCATTATGATATTATCTGGTTATTTTGCTCGTTAGTTGGTGCAGTTTCTTCCTAGCCTCGATGGTCTTTACATTTTGGCATGTTTTTGCAATGGCTGGTACCGGTTGTTCCTTTCCATGTTTAGTGCTTCCTTCAGGGTCTCTTGTAAGGCAGGCCTAGTGGTGACAAAATCTCTAAGCATTTGCTTGTCTGTAAAGGATTTTATTTCTCCTTCACTGATGAAACTTAGTTTGGCTGGATATGAAATTCTGGGTTGAAAATTCTTTTCTTTAAGAATGTTGAATATTGGCCCCCACTCTCTTCTGGCTTGTAGAGTTTCTGCCGAGAGATCTGCTGTTAGTCTGATGGCCTTCCCTTTGTGGGTAACCGGACCTTTCTCTCTGGCTGCCCTTAACATTTTTTCCTTCATTTCAACTTTGGTGAATCTGGCAATTATGTGTCTCGGAGTTGCTCTTCTCGAGGAGTATCTTTTTGGCGTTCTCTGTATTTCCTGGATTTGAATGTTGGCCTGCCCTACTAGGTTGGGGAAGTTCTCCTGGATGATATCCTGAAGAGTGTTTTCCAACTTGGTTCCATTTTCCTCCTCACTTTCAGGCACCCCAATCAGACGTAGATTTGGTCTTTTTACATAATCCCATACTTCTTGCAGGCTTTGTTCATTTCTTTTTCTTCTTTTTTCTTTTGGTTTCTCTTCTCGCTTCATTTCATTCATTTGATCCTCAATCGCAGATACTCTTTCTTCCAGTTGATCGAGTCGGTTACTGAAGCTTGTGCGTTTGTCACGTATTACTCGTGTCATGGTTTTCATCTCTTTCATTTCGTTTATGACCTTCTCTGCATTAATTACTCTAGCCATCAATTCTTCCACTTTTTTTTCAAGATTTTTAGTTTCTTTGTGCTGTGTGTGTACGTAATTCCTCCTTTAGCTCTGAGAAATTTGATGGACTGAAGCCTTCTTCTCTCATCTCGTCAAAGTCATTCTCCGTCCAGCTTTGATCCGTTGCTGGCGATGAGCTGCGCTCCTTTGCCGGGGGAGATGCACTCTTATTTTTTGAATTTCCAGCTTTTCTGCCCTGCTTTTTCCCCATCTTTGTGGTTTTATCTGCCTCTGGTCTTTGATGATGGTGATGTACTGATGGGGTTTTGGTGTAGGTGTCCTTCCTGTTTGATAGTTTTCCTTCTAACAGTCAGGACCCTCAGCTGTAGGTCTGTTGGAGATTGCTTGAGGTCCACTCCAGACCCTGTTTGCCTGGGTATCAGCAGCAGAGGCTGCAGAAGATAGAATATTTCTGAACAGCGAGTGTACCTGTCTGATTCTTGCTTTGGAAGCTTCCTCTCAGGGGTGTACTCCACCCTGTGAGGTGTGGGGTGTCAGACTGCCCCTAGTGGGGGATGTCTCCCAGTTAGGCTACTCAGGGTTCAGGGACCCACTTGAGCAGGGAGTCTGTCCCTTCTCAGATCTCAACCTCCGTGTTGGGAGATCCACTGCTCTCTTCAAAGCTGTCAGACAGAGTCGTTTGTGTCTGCAGAGGTTTGGGCTGTGTTTGTTATTTTTACTGTGCCCTGTCCCCAGAGGTGGAGTCTACAGAGACAGGCAGGTTTCCTTGATCTGCTGTGAGCTCCACCCAGTTCGAGCTTCCCATCGATGGGTCTCCTGAATACAGCAAACTGATGAGTCTTGACTCTTTATCCAATTTGCCAGTCTGTGTCTTTTAATTGGATCATTTAGTCCACTTACATTTAAGGTTAATATTGTTATGTGTGAACTTGATCCTGTCATTATTATATTAGCTGGTTATTTTGCTCGTTAGTTGATGTGGTTTCTGCCTATCATCGATGGACTTTACATTTTGGCATGTTTTTGCAATGGCTGGAACGGTTGCTCCTTTCCATGTTTAGTGCTTCCTTATGGATCTCTTGTAGGGCAGGCCTAGTGGTGAAAAAATCTCTAAGCCTTTGCTTGTCTGTAAAGGATTTTATTTCTCCTTCACTTTTGAAACTTAGTTAGGCTGGATATGAAATTCTGGGTTGAAAATTCCTTTCTTTTAGAATGTTGAATATTGGACCCCACTCTCTTCTGGCTTGTAGAGTTTCTGCCAAGAGATCTGCTGTTAGTCTGATGGGCTTCCCTTTGTGGGTAACCCGACCTTTCTCTCGGCTGCCCTTAACATTTTTTCCTTCATTTCAACTTTGGTGAATCTGACAATTATGTGTCTTGGAGTTGCTCCTCTTGAGTAGAATCTTTGTGGCGTTCTCTGTATTTCCTGAATTTGAATGTTGGCCTGCCTAGATTGGGGAAGTTCTCCTGGATGATATCCTGCAGAGTGTTTTCCAACTTGGTTCCATTTTCTCCGTCACTTTCAGGCACACCAATCAGATGTAGATTTGGTCTTTTCACATAATCGCATATTTCTTGGAGGCTTTGATCATTTATTTTTCTTCTTTTTTCTCTACACTTCTCTTCTTGCTTCATTTCATTCATTTGATCTTCAATCGGTGATACTCTTTCCTCCAGTTGATCGAGTCAGTTACTGAATCTTGTGCATTTGTCACGTAGTTCTCTTGTTATTGTTTTCATCTCTATCAGTTCTTTTAAGGACTTCTCTACATTGGTTATTCTAGTTAGCCATTCATCAAATCTTTTTTCATGGTTTTTAGTTTCTTTGTGCTGGTTACATAGTTCCTCCTTTAGCTCTGAGTGGTTTGATCGACTGAAGCCTTCTCTCAACTCGTCAAAATCATTCTCCGTCCAGCTTTGTTCTGTTGCTGGCAATGAGCTGCGTTCCTTTGGAGGGGGAGATGTGCTCTGATTTTTTGAATTTCCTGCTTTTCTGCACTGCTTTTTCCCCATCTTTGTGGTTTTATCTGCCTTTGGTCTTTGATGATGGTGATGTACTGATGGGGTTTTTATTGTGGGCATCCTTTCTCTTTGTTAGTTTTCCTTCTAACAGTCAGGATCCTCAGCTGTAGGTCTGTTGGAGTTTGCTTGAGGTTCACTCCAGACCCTCTTTACCTGGGTATCAGCAGCGGAGGCTGCAGAAGATAGAATTTTGCTGAACAACGAGTGTTGCTGTCTGATTCTTGCTCTGGAAGCTTTGTCTCAGAGGTGCACCCAGCCATGTGACTTGTCAGATGTCAGTCTGCACCTCAGTTGAATATGCAGAAATCACCCATCTTCTGTGTTGCTTACAGTGGTAGCTGGAGGCTGAAGCTGTTCCTATTCGGCCATTTTGGCTGCACCCTCTCCCACATTTTCTTAATCCGGTCTGTCACTGATGGACATTTGGGTTGGTTCCAAGTCTTTGCTATTGTGAATAGTGTCACAATAAACATACATGTGCATGTGTGTTTATAGCAACATGATTTATAAAACTTTGGGTATATAACCAGTAATGGGATGGCTGGGTCAAATGGTATTTCTAGTTCTAGATCTTTGAGGAGTCGCCACACTGTCTCCCACAATGGTTGAACTAGTTTACAGTCCCAACAACAGTATAGAAGTGTTTCTGTTTCTCCACATCCTCTCCAGCACTTGTTGTTTCCTGACTTTTTAATGATCACCATTCTAACTGGTGTGAGGTGGTATGTCAATGTGGTTTTGATGTGCATTTCTCTGATGGCATGTGATGATGAGCATTTTTTCATGCGTCTGTTGGCAGCATAAATGTCATCTTTTGAGAAGTGTCTGTTCATATCCTTTGTCCACTTTTTGATGGGGTTGTTTGTGGGGGTTTTTTGTAGATTTGTTTGAGTTCTTTGTACGTTCTGGATATTAGCCCTTTGTCAGATGAGTAGGTTGCAAAAATTCTCTCCCATTCGGTAGGTTGCCTGTTCACTCTGATGGTAGTTTCTTTTGCTGTGCAGAAGCTCTTTAGTATAATTAGATCCCATTTGTCAATTATGCCTTTTGTTGCCATTGCTTTTGCTGTTTTAGCCATAAAGTGCTTGCCCATGCCTGTGTCCTAAATGGTATTCTTCTAGGGTTTTTCTTCTAGGTTTTCTACTAGGGTTTTTATGGGTTTAGTTCTAAGCTTAAGTCTCTAATCCATCTTGAGTGAATTTTTGTATAAGGTGTAAGGAAGGGATCCAGTTTCAGCTTTCTACTTATGGCTAGCCAGTTTTCCCAGCAAAATTTGTTAAATAGGGAATCCTTTCCCCATTTCTTTATTTTGTCAGGTTTGTCAAAGATCAGATGGTTGTAGATGTGTGGTATTATTTCTGAGGGCTCTGTTCCGTTCCATTGGTCTATATCTCTGTTTTGGTACCAGTACCATGCTGTTTTGATTACTGTAGCCTTGTAGTATAGTTTGAAGTCAGGTAGCATGAAGCCTCCAGCTTTGTTCCTTTGGCTTAGGATTGTCTTGTCAATACGGGCTCTTTTTTGGTTCCATATGAAATTTAAAGTAGTTTTTTCCAATCCTGTGAAGAAAGTCATTGGTAGCTTGATGGGGATGGCATTGAATCTATAAATTACCTTGGGCAGTATGGCCATTTTCACAATATTGATTCTTCCTATCCATGAGCATGGTATGTTCTTCCATTTGTTTGTGTCCTCTTTGATTTCACTGAGCAGTGGTTTGTAGTTCTCCTTGAAGAGGTCCTTCACATCCCTTGTAAGTTGGATTCCTTTCTCTTTGAAGCAATTGTGAATGGGAATTCACTCATGATTTGGCTTTCTTTTTGCCTGTTACTGGTGTATAAGAATGCTTGTGATTTTTGCACATTGATTTTTTATCCTGAGACTTTGCTGAAGTTGCTTATCAGGTTAAAGAGATTTTGTGCTGAGACAATGGGGTTTTCTAAATATACAATCATGTCATCTGCAAACAGGGACAATTTGACTTCCTCTTTTCCTAATTGAATTCCCTTTATTTCTTTCTCTTGCCTGACTGCCCTGACCCGAACTTCCAACACTATGTTGAATAGGAGTGGTGGGAGGGGGCATCCCTATCTTGTGCCAGTTTTCAAGGGGAGTGCTTCCAGTTTTTGCCCATTCAGTATGATATTGGCTGTGGTTTCTCATAAATAGCTCTTATTATTTTGAGACACGTTCCATCAATACCGAATTTATTGAGAGTGTTTAGCATGAAGGGCTGTTGAATTTTGTCAAAGGCCTTTTCTGCATCTATTGAGATAATCATGTGGCTTTTGTCTTTTGTTTTGTTTATATGCGGTATTATGTTTATTGATTTGTGTATGTTGAACCAGCCTTGCATCCCAGGGATGAAGCCCACTTGATCATGGTGGATGAGCTTTTTGATGTGCTGCTGGATTTGCTTTCCCAGTATTTTATTGAGGATTTTTGCATCGATGTTCCTCAGGGATATTGGTCTGAAATTCTCTTTTTGTGTTGTGTCTCTGCCAGGCTTTAGTATCAGGATGATGTTGGGCTCATAAAATGAGATAGGGAGGATTCCCTCTTTTTCTATTGATTGGAATAGTTTCAGAAGAAATGGTAGCAGCTCCTCCTTCTACCTCTGGTAGAATTTGACTGTGAATCCATCTGGTCCTGGACTTTTTTTCTTTGGTAGGCTATTAATTATTGTCTCAATTTCAGAGCCTGCTATTGGTCTATTCTGGGATTCAACTTCTTCCTGGTTTAGTCTTGGGAGAGTGTATGTGTCCAGGAATTTATCCATTTCTTCTATGTTTTCTAGTTTATTTGAGTACAGGTGTTTATAGTATTCTTTGATGGTAGTTTGTATTTCTGTGAGGTCGAAGAACTTTGAATTTGACATTTAGATGGTGCAAGTTGGAAACCCATCCCATGGCCAAGTCGTTGGCTTCTGCTATTTCTCAGTTAGAACTGACCACTTGGGGGGCGGAGCAAGATGGCCGATTAGGAACAGCTCCAGTCTCCAACTCCCAGCACGAGCGACACAGAAGACCGGTGATTTCTGCATTTTCAACTGAGGTACTGGGTTCATCTCACTGGGGAGTGCCGGACGATCGGTGCTGGTCAGCTGCTGCAGCCCGACCAGCGAGAGCTGAAGCAGGGTGAGGCATTGCCTCACCTGGGAAGCACAAGGGGGAAGGGAATCCCTTTTCCTAGCCAGGGGAACTGAGACACACAACACCTGGAAAATCGGGTAACTCCCACCCCAATACTGCGCTTTAAGCAAACAGGCACACCAGGAGATCATATCCCACACCTGGCCGGGAGGGTCCCACACCCATGGAGCCTCCCTCATTCCTAGCACAGCAGTCTGTGATCTACTGGCAAGGCAGCAGCGAGGCTGGGGGAGGGGCGCCCGCCATTGCTGAGGCTTAAGTAGGTAAACAAAGCTGCTGGGAAGCTCTAGATCCTTGAGGAATCGTCACTCTGTTTTCCCCAATGGTTGAACTAGTTTCCAGTCCCACCAACAGTGTAAAAGCATTCCTATTTTTCCACATCCTCTCCAGCACCTGTTGTTTCCTGATTTTTTAATAACTGCCATTCTAACTGGTGTGAGATGGTATCTCATTGTGCTTTTGATTTGCATTTCTCTGATGGTGAGTGATGATGAGCGTTTTTTCATGAGTCTGTTGGTTGTATGAATGTCGTCTTTTGGGAAGTGTCTGTTCATATCCTTTGCCCACTTTTTGATGGGGTTGTTTGCTTTTTTCTTGTAAATTTGATTGAGTTCTTTATAGGTTCTGGATATTAGCCCTTTATCAGATGAGTTGATTGCAAAATTTTTCTCCCATTCTGTAGGCTGCCTGTTCACTCTGATGGTAGTTTCTTTTGCTGTGCAGAAGCTCTTTAGTTTAATTAGATCCCATTTGTTAATTTTGGCTTTTGTTGCCGTTGCTTTTGGTGTTTAGACATGAAGTCCTTGCCCATGCCTATGTCCTGAATGGTATTACCTAGGATTTCTTCTACGGTTTTTATGGTTTTTGGTCTAACATTTAAGTCTCTAATCCATCTTGAATTAATTTTCGTATAAGGAGTAAGGAAAGGATCCAGGTTCAGCTTTCTACTTATGGCTAGTCAATTTTCCCAGCACCATTTATTCAATAGGGAATCCTTTCCCCATTTCTTGTTTCTCTCAGGTTTGTCAAAGATCAGATGGCTGTAGATGTGTGGTATTATTTCTGAGGGCTCTGTTCTGTTCCATTGGTCTATATCTCTGTTTTGGTACCAGTATCATGCTGTTTTGGTTACTGTAGCCTTGTCGTGTAGTTTGAAGTCAGGTAGCGTGATGCCTCCAGCTTTGTTCTTTTGGCTTAGGATTGTCTTGGCAATGCGGGCTCTTTTTTGGTGCCACATGAACTTTAAAACAGTTTTTTCCAATTCTGTGAAGAAAGTGATTGGTAGCTGAATGGGGATGGCATTGAATCTATAAATTACTTTGGGCAGTATGGCCATTTTCACGATATTGATTCTTCCTATCCATGAGCATGGTATGTTCTTCCATTTGTTTGTGTCCTCTTTTATTTCATTGAGCAGTGGTTTGTAGTTCTCCTTGAAGAGGTCCTTTACATCCCTTGTAAGTTGGATTCCTAGGTACTTTATTCTGTTTGAAGCTTTTGTGAATGGGAGTTAATTCCTGATTTGGCTCTCTGTTTGTCTGTTACTGGTGTATAAGAATGCTTGTGATTTTGCACATTGATTTTGTATCCTGAGACTTTGCTGAAGTTTCTTATCAGCTTAAGGAGATTTTGGGCTGAGATGATGGGGTTTTCTAAATATACAATCATATCATATGCAAAGAGGGACAATTTGACTTCTTCTTTTCCTAACCGAATACCCTTTCTTTCTTTCTCTTGCCTGACTGCCCTAGCCAGAACTTCCAACACTATGTTGAATGGGAGTGGTGAGAGAGGGCATCCCTGTCTTGTGCCAATTTTCAAAAGGAATGTTTTCAAAGGGAATGTTTACAGTATTCTCTGATGGTAGTTTTTATTTCTGTGGGGTCAGTGGTGATATCCGCTTTATCATTTTTTATTGTGTCTATTTGATTCTTCTCTGTTTTCTTCTTTATTAGTCACTAGCGGTCTATCAATTTTGTTGATCTTTTCAAAAACCAGCTCCTGGATTCATTGATTTTTTTGGAGGGTTTTTTGTGTTTCTATCTCCTTCAGTTCTGCTCTGATCTTAGTTATTTTTTGCCTTCTGCAATTTTTTGAATGTGTTTGCTCTTGCTTCTCTAGTTCTTTTAATTGTGATGTTAGGGTGTCAATTTTAGATCTTTCCTGTTTTCTCTTGTAGGCGTTTAGTGCTATAAATTTCCCTCTACACACTGCTTTAAATGTGTCCCAGAGATTCTTGTATGTTGTATATTTTTTCTCATTGGTTTCAAAGAACATCTTTATTCCCATCTTCATTTCCTTACATACCCAGTAGTCATTCAGGAGCGTGTTTTTCAGTTTCCATGTAGTTGAGCGGTTTTGATTGAGTTTCTTAGTCCTGAGTTGGCCGTCACTCTCTTCTGGCTTGGAGAGTTTCCACTGAGAGATCTGCTGTTAGTCTGATGGACTTTCCTTTGTGGGTAACCCGACCTTTCTCTCTGGCTGCCCTTAACATTTTTTCCTTCCTTTCAACTTTGGTGAATCTGACAATTATGTGTCTTGGAGTTGCTCTTCTCGAAGAGTATCTTTGTGGTGTTCTCTGTATTTCCTGAATTTGAATGTTGGCCTGCCTTACTAGATTGGGGAAGTTCTCCTGGATGATATCCTGCAGAGTGTTTTCCAACTTGGCTCTGTTTTCTCCGTCACTTTCAGGCACACCAATCAGATGTAGATTTGGTCTTTTCACATAATCCCATATTTCTTGGAGGCTTTGTTCTTTTATTTTTCCTCTTTTTCTCTACACTTCTCTTCTCACTTCATTTCATTCATTTGATCTTCAATCACTGAAACTCTTTCTTCTGGTTCATCGAGTCAGTTACTGAAGCTTGTGCATTTGTCACGTAGTTCTCATGTTATGGTTTTCATCTCTATCAGTTCTTGTAAGGTCTTCTCTGCATTGATTGTTCTAGTTATCCATTCATCCATTGTTTTTTTCAAGGTTTTTAGTTTCTTTGCGCTGGGTACGTAATTCCTCCTTTAGCTCTGAGAAGTTTGATCGACTGAAGCCTTCTTCTCTCCACTCGTCAAAGTCATTCTCCATCCAGCTTTGTTCCATTGCTAGCGATGAGCTGCATTCCTTTGAAGGGAAGATGTGCTCTGATTTTTTGAATTTCCAGCTTTTCTGCACTGCTTTTTCCCCATCTTTGTAGTTTTATCTGCCTTTGGTCTTTGATGATGGTGACATACTAAATGGGGTTTTAGTGTGAGTGTCCTTTCTGTTTGTTAGTTTTCCTTCTAAGAGTCAGGACCCTCAAATGTAGGTCTGTTGGAGTTTGCTTGAGGTCCACTCCAGACCCTGTTTGCCTGGGTATCAGCAGCGGAGGCTGCAGAAGATAGAATATTTCTGAACAGCGAGTGTTGCTGTCTGATTCTTGCTCTGGAAGCTTCGTCTCAGGGATGTACCCCACCGTGTGAGGTGTGAGGTGTCGGTCTGCACCTAGTGGGGGATGTCTCCCAGTTAGGCTTCTCAGGGGTCAGGGACCTACATGAGCAGGCAGTCTGTCCGTTCTCAGATCTCAACCTCCATGCTGAGAGATCCACTGCTCTCTTCAAAGCTGTCAGATAGGGGCAATTACCTCTTCCGAGGTTTCTGCTGCTTTTTGTTTAGCTTTGCTCTGTCCCCAGAGGAGAAGTCTACAGAGGCAGGCTGGCCTTCTTGAGCTGTGGTGGGCTCCACCCAATTCGAACTTCCTTGCAGCTTTGTTTACCTACTTAAGCCTCAGCAATGGCGAGTGCCCCTCCCCCAGCCTCACTGCCACCTTGCAGTTAGATCTCAGACTGCTGTGCTAGCAATGAGGGAGGCTCTGTGGGCATGGAACCCTCTGGGCCAGGTGTGGGATATAATCTCTTGGTGTGTTATTTGCTAATACCCTTGTATTAGGGTGGGAGTCACCTGGTTTTCCAGGTGTTGTGTGTCTCAATTTCCTTTGGCTAGTAAAAGGAATTTCCTTCCCCCTTGCACTTCCCAGGTGAGGTGATGCCTCGCCCTGCTTCAGCTCTCGCTGGTCGGGCTGCACCCACGGACCAGCGCCAACTGTCCGACACGACCCAGTGAGATGAACCCGGTACCTCATTTGAAAATGCAGACATCACCTGTCTTCTGTGTTGCTCATGCTGGGAGCTGGAGGCTGGAGCTGTTCCTATTCGGCCATCTTGGGTGCGCCCTCGGTTTTGTTCATTTCTTTTCATTCTTTCTTCTTTGTTCTTGTCTGCCTGTCTTGTTTCAGAATGCCAGTCTTCAAGCTCTGAAACTCTTTCCTCTGTTTGGTCTATTCTGCTATTAATGCTTGTGAGGGGATTATGGAATTCTTGCATTAGGTTGGTTACATACTTCTCTATACTGACTTGTTTGTCTGTCAGCTCCTGCAATGTTTTATAATGATTTTTAGCTGCCTTGCATTGGGTTACAACATACTCTTTTAAATCAGTGAACTTTATTTTTGTCCATATTCTGAATTCTACTTTTGTCATTTTGGCCACCTCAGCCTCAGCCTGGGCCTGAACACTTGATGGAGAGGTAATGTGGTCATTTGGAAGAAATAGGGCATGGAGAGGTGATGTGGTCATTTGGAAGAAAGAGTGCACTCTGGATTTTTGAGTTTGTAGTGTTCTTGCCCTGATTCTTTCTAATCTTTGTGGGCTTCTCCACCTTCAATTCTTGAGATTGCTGAAATCTGGACTTTTTTTTCTTTTAATAGTCTGACCACTTTTCTGTAGGGCTACTGCAGCATACTCGGGTTCCACTCCAGTCTTTAGTCACCTCAGATTTTCCAGTAACTGGAAGTATCACCAGTCTGTGAAACAACAAAGATGAAAGCCTGCCCCTTCCTCTGGGAGCTCCATCCCACTGAAGTACAGACCTCTTGCCTGCCTGAACACACCTGTAGGAGGTGGCTGGAGACCCCAGATGAAGTCCCACCCAGTCAGGAAGAATGGGATTGGGACCTGCTTTAAAAAGTAGCCTGACGAAGTTTTCATACAGCAGTTGTGCTATGCTGGGGGTCCACTTCAGCCCCTGGTTGCCTCAGACACTGTGAAGCCCAAAGGCTGGAATGGCTAAGTTGCCCAAACAGCAAAGATGGAGGCCTGCCACTCCTCCTGGGAGCTGTGTCCCAGGGAAGCCTGAAACCTGTTGGCTGGAGAATGCTTGTGGGCGTAGTTGGAGACCCTGGTTGGGAGTCTCTACCTGGTGATGAAGAACAGGGTCAAGAACATGCTTTAAAAAGCACTCTGGCCATGTTTTTGTGGAGCTGTTGTGCTGTGCTGGGGTACTGTGTCCACTCCTGTTCAGCTTAGGCCCTCCAAAGTCCAAAGGCTGGAACTGCTAAGTTGCTCAAACAGCAAATATGGTGGCCTGCCCCTCCCTCTGGGAGTTCCATCCCATGGAGCTTTCAAAATCACTTTCAGCTGTAGAACACTGGCAGAGTTGGCTGGAGGCCCTGGTTGGGAGGTTCTGCCCAGTGAGACGGAATGGAATCAGTGACCACTTAAAGAAGCAGTCTGTCCATTCTTTGGTAGAGCAGTTGTGCTGTGCTGGGGGATCCCTTCTGTCTCAGTTGGTTTGGACTCTCCAAAGCCCACAAGCTGGAATGGCTTGCCCAAAGATGGTGGCCTTCCCCTCCCCTTGGAAGCTCTGTCCCAGGGAAGCACAATGCTGCTACCAGTGGCTGGCTGAAATTCCAAGCCAGTGGGTCTTATCCTGTGAGGTACTGTGAAAGCAGGGACTGCAGACTGTCACTGCTTGGCTCCCTGGATTCAGGCTCTTTCCTAGAAGTATGTACAGCGATCTAACTTCCCAGTTTGCCAGAGTTGCAGTTACTTTTTCTGGGAAGCCCAGAGCCAGAGTACCTAAAGCTCCTGGGTCTCCATGCATGCCTGAGTGGCTGCTTTGCCAAGGCTCTGATACAGGAGGGGGCAGGGATGTGCTGGGTAGAGAAGGGCAGGGTCCCTGGCAAGGGCTGCACCATCAGGCTTGTTCCCATGAACCTAAGTGAGAACTGGCACTCCTGTTTTCATACCCAAATGTTGCATTTTCCAAGACCACTCTGGCCTGCCATGCCTCTCATCCTGTGCCCATAAAAACCTGAGACCGTAGCAGGCACACACAAAAGCACCTGGATATCAAGAGGAGCAGAGGAGCAGAACAGTATACCGACAGACACCAGCAGACACCGGCAGGCCATCAGATGGCCAGATGATGTGGAATTCAGTCAGGGGTGGTTGGAAGAGTCTGTCCTGACTCCAGGGGAAGACCATCTTCCCACTCCATCACCCTTTTGGCTCCCATCCATCTCACTGAGAGCTACTTCCACCACTCAATAAAACCTTGCACTCATTCTCCAAGCCCACGTGTGATCCAATTTTTCCAGTACACTAGGGCAAGAATCCAGGATACAGAAAGTCCTCTGTCCTTGCAATAAGGCAAAGGGTCTAATTAAGCTGATCAGACCACAAACAGCAAAGCTAAAAGAGCATACTGTAACACATGCCCACTAGGGCTTTAGGAGCTGTAAACACTCAACCCGAGACACTGCCATGGGGTCAGAGCCCAAAAACCCTCCCCACGACCTACCCATCCGCATGCTCTCCCTAGGGGTTTGAGCAGTGGGGCACCCAAGAAGTGATCCACACCCCTCTCACACACGAAGGGGATAAGGGAACTTCTTCTGTTTCAGCTCTATGTAGCTCTATGCATCAGAATGAAGGCCTTAGTGTAGTGGATTCACAAGGGGATCTCCTGACCTGAGGGTTGCAAAGATCCATGGGAGAAATGTGGTTTCCATGGCATACATTCACTCACCACTTCCCTGGGCAGGGGAGGTTCCCTTGGCTTTGTGTCACTCCCTGGTACGCCATCATCCTGCCTTGCTTTTCTCCATGAACCATGGGTCAAGTTGTTTTCTTGGTTAGTCCCATTGTGAGTACCTGCATGTTTTAGTTGAAGGTGCTGTATTTACTTACCCCTTCCATTCCTCTCCATGAGAACCACACCCTAGCTGCTTCTAGTCGGTCATCTTGGCCACTCACCTTCATATCTGAAATTCTTTTATTTGCAGCAACTTGCATGGAACTGGATGTCTTTATATTAAGTGAAATAAACCAGATGCAGAAAGACAAGTATCACATGTTTTCACTCATACGTGGGAGCAGAGGGGACAGGAAGGAGGGGGCAATAAGTAATGTTCATTAATGTGTAAAAATACACAGTTAGATAGAATAAATAAGACCTAGTGTTTGACGGATCAGTAGGGTGACTGCAGTTAACGATAACTGATTTTACATTTCAAAATAGCTAGAAGATAATAATTTGAATGTTCCTAGCACAAATGAAAGATAATTTTTTTTCTTTTTTTTTTTTTAATTGTGAAAATACTTTCAAGAATATTTCGGCATGGGAGGCTTTTTGCAGTAGAACACAAAACAGAGAACCATACAGGAAGAGAAGATAAATTTAACAAAATAATAATAATAATTTTAAACTTTTCTTTTTTTTTAATTTTTATTTTTTTATTATACTTTAAGTTCTAGGATACATGTGGATAACGTGCAGCTTTGTTACATATGTATACCTGTGCCATGTTGGCGTGCTGGACCCATCAACTCGTCAGCACCCATCAACTCATCATTTACATCAGGTATAAGTCCCAATGGAATCCCTCCCCCCTCCCCCCTCCCCCCTCCCTGTGATAGGCCCCGGTGTGTGATGTTCCCCTTCCCGAGTCCAAGTGATCTCATTGTTCAGTTTCCACCTATGAGTGAGAACATGCAGTGTTTGGTTTTCTGTTCTTGTGATAGTTTGCTGAGAATGATGGTTTCCAGCTGCATCCATGTCCCTACAAAGGACACAAACTCATCCTTTTTTAAGGCTGCATAGTATTCCATGGTGTATATGTGCCACATTTTCTTAATCCAGTCTGTCACTGATGGACATTTGGGTTGATTCCAAGTCTTTGCTATTGTGAATAGTGCCGCAATAAACATACGTGTGCATGTGTCTTTATAGCAGCATGACTTATAATCTTTTGGGTATATACCCAGTAATGGGATGGCTGGGTCATATGGTATTAATAGTTCTAGATCCTTGAGGAATCGCCATACTGTTTTCCATAATGGTTGAACTAGTTTACAATCCCACCAACAGTGTAAAAGTGTTCCTATTTCTCCACATCCTCTCCAGCACCTGTTGTTTCCTGACTTTTTAATGATCGCCATTCTAACTGGTGTGAGATGGTATCTCGTTGTGGTTTTGATTTCCATTTCTCTCATGGCCAGTGATGATGAGCATTTTTTCATGTGTCTGTTGGCTGTATGAATGTCTTCTTTTGAGAAGTGTCTGTTCCTATCCTTTGCCCACTTTTTGATGGGGTTGTTTGTTTTTTTCTTGTAAATTTGTTTGAGTCCTTTGTAGGTTCTGGATATTAGTCCTTTGTCAGATGAGTAGGTTGCTAAAATTTTCTGCCATTCTGTAGGTTGCCTGTTCACTCTGATGGTAGTTTCTTTTGCTGTGCAGAAGCTCTTTAGTTTAATTAGAACCCATTTGTCAATTTTGGCTTTTGTTGCCATTGCTTTTGGTGTTTTAGACATGAAGTCCTTGCCTATGCCTATGTCCTGAATGGTATTACCTAGGTTTTCTTCTAGAGTTTTTATGGTATTAGGTCTAACATTTAAGTCTGTAATCCACCTTGAATTAATTTTCGTATAAGGAGTAAGGAAAGGATCCAGTTTCAGCTTTCTACTTATGGCTAGCCAATTTTCCCAACACCATTTATTCAATAGGGAATCCTTTCCCCATTTCTGGTTTTTCTCAGGTTTGTCAAAGATCAGATGGCTGTAGATGTGTGGTATTATTTCTGAGGACTCTGTTCTGTTCCATTGGTCTATATCTCTGTTTTGGTACCAGTATCATGCTGTTTTGGTTACTATAGCCTTGGAGTATAATTTGAAGTCAGGTAGCGTGATGCCTCCAGCTTTGTTCTTTTGACTTAGGATTGTCGTGGCAATGCGGGCTCTTTTATGGTTCCATATGAACTTTGAAGCAGCTTTTTCCAATTCTGTGAAGAAACTCATTGGTAGCTTGATGGGGATGGCATTGAATCTGTAAATTACCTTAGGCAGTATGGCCATTTTCACGATATTGATTCTTCCTATCCATGAGCATGGTATGTTCTTCCATTTGTTTGTGTCCTCTTTTATTTCACTGAGCAGTGGTTTGTAGTTCTCCTTGAAGAGGTCCTTTACATCCCTTGTAAGTTGGATTCCTAGGTATTTCATTCTCTTTGAAGCAATTGTGAGTGGAAGTTCATTCATGATTTGGCTCTCTGTTTGTCTGTTACTGGTGTATAAGAATGCTTGTGATTTTTGCACATTAATTTTGTATCCTGAGACTTTGCTGAAGTTGCTTATCAGCTTAAGGAGATTTTGGGCTGAGATGATGGGGTTTTCTAAATATACAATCATGTCATCTGCAAAGAGGGACAATTTGACTTCTTCTTTTCCTAACTGAATCCCCTTGATTTCTTTCTCTTGCCTAATTGCCCTAGCCAGAACTTCCAACACTATGTTGAATAGGAGTGGTGAGAGAGGGCATCCCTGTCTTGTGCCAGTTTTCAAAGGGAATTTTTCCAGTTTTTGCCCATTCAGTATGATATTGGCTGTGGGTTTGTCATAAATAGCTCTTATTATTTTGAGACACGTTCCATCAATACCGAATTTATTGAGCGTTTTTAGCATGAAGGGCTGTTGAATTTTGTCAAAGGCCTTTTATGTATCTATTGAGATAATCATGTGGTTTTTGTCTTTGGTTCTGTTTATATGCTGGATTACATTTATTGATTTGCGTATGTTGAACCAGCTTTGCATCCCAGGGATGAAGCCCACTTGATCATGGTGGATAAGCTTTTTGATGTGCTGCTGGATCCGCTTTGCCAGTATTTTATTGAGGATTTTTGCATCGATGTTCATCAGGGATATTGGTCTAAAATTCTCTTTTTTTGTTGTGTCTCTGCCAGGTTTTGGTATCAGGATGATGTTAGCCTCATAAAATGAGTTAGGGAGGATTCCCTCTTTTTCTATTGATTGGAATAGTTTCAGAAGGAATGGTACCAACTCCTCCTTGTACCTCTGGTAGAATTCAGCTGTGAATCCATCTGGTCCTGGACTTTTTTTCGTTGGTAGGCTATTAATTATTGCCTCAATTTCAGAGCCTGTTATTGGTCTATTCAGGAATTCAGCTTCTTTCTGGTTTAGTCTTAGGAGAGTGTAAGTGTACAGGAAATTATCCATTTCTTCTAGATTAGAGGTGTTTATAGTATTCTCTGATGGCAGTTTGTATTTCTGTAGGGTCGGTGGTGATATCCCCTTTATCACTTTTTATTGTGTCTATTTAATTCTTCTCTCTTTTCTTCTTTATTAATCTTGCTAGTGGTCTATCAATTTTGTTGATCTTTTCAAAAACCCAGCATCTGGATTCATTGATTTTTTGGAGGGTTTTTTGTGTCTCTATCTCCTTCAGTTCTGCTCTGATCTTAGTTATTTCTTGCCTTTTGCTACTTTCGAATGTGTTTGCTCTTGCTTCTCTAGTTCTTTTAATTGTCATGTTAGAGTGTCAATTTTAGATCTTTGCAGCTTTCTCTTGTGTGCATTTAGTGCTATAAATTTCCCTGTACACACTGCTTTAAATGTGTCCCAGAGATTCTGGTATGTTGTATCTTTGTTCTCATTGGTTTCAAAGAACATCTTTATTTCTGCCTTCATTTCGTTATGTACTCAGTAGTCATTCAGGAGCAGGTTATTCAGTTTCCATGTAGTTGAGCAGTTTTGATTGAGTTTCTTAGTCCTGAGTTCTAGTTTGATTGCACTGTGGTCTGAGAGACAGTTTGTTATAATTTCTGTTCTTGTACATTTGCTGAGGAGTGCTTTACTTCCAATTATGTGGTCAATTTTGGAATAAGTGTGATGTGGTGCTGAGAAGAATGTATATTCTGTTGATTTGGGGTGGAGACTTCTGTAGATGTCTACTAGGTCTGCTTGCTGCAGAGATGAATTCAATTCCTGGATATCCTTGTTAACTTTCTGTCTCGTTGATCTGTCTAATGTTGACAGTGGGGTGTTGAAGTCTCCCATTATTATTGTATGGGAGTCTAAGTCTCTCTGTAAGTCTCTAAGGACTTGCTTTATGAATCTGGGTGCTCCTGTATTGGGTGCATATATATTTAGGACAGTTAGCTCTTCCTGTTGAATTGATCCCTTTACCATTATGTAATGGCCTTCTTTGTCTCTTTTGATCTTTGATGGTTTAAAGTCTGTTTTATCAGAGACTAGCATTGCAACCCCTTTTTTTTTTGTTCTCCATTTGCTTGGTAGACCTTCCTCCATCCCTTTATTTTGAGTGTATGTATGTCTGTTCATGTGAGATGGGTCTCCTGAATACAGCAAACTTATGGGTCTTGACTCTTTATCCAGTTTGCCAGTCTGTGTCTTTTAATTGGAGCATTTAGTCCATTTACATTTAAGGTTAATATTGTTATATGTGAACTTGATCCTGCCATTATGATATTAACTGTTTATTTTGCTCGTTAGTTGATGCAGTTTCTTCCTAGCCTCGATGGTCTTTACATTTTGGCATGTTTTTGCAATGGCTGGTACCAGTTGTTCCTTTCCATGTTTAGTGCTTCCTTCAGGGTCTCTTGTAAGGCAGGCGTGGTGGTGACAAAATCTCTAAGCGTTTGCTTATCTGTAAAGGATTTTATTTCTCCTTCACTTATGAAACTTAGTTTGGCTGGATATGAAATTCTGGGTTGAAAATTCTTTTCTTTAAGAATGTTGAATATTGGCCCCCACTCTCTTCTGGCTTGGAGAGTTTCTGCCGAGAGATCTGCTGTTAGTCTGATGGGCTTCCCTTTGTGGGTAACCCAACCTTTCTCTCTGGCTGCCCTTAACATTTTTTCCTTCATTTCAACTTTGGTGAATCTGGCAATTATGTGTCTCGGAGTTGCTCTTCTCGAGGAGTATCTTTGTAGCGTTCTCTGTATTTCCTGAATTTGAATGTTGGCCTGCCCTACTAGGTTGGGGAGGTTCTCCTGAATGATATCCTGAAGAGTGTTTTCCAACTTGGTTCCATTTTACCCCTCACTTTCAGGCACCCCAATCAGATGTAGATTTGGTCTTTTTACATAATCCCATACTTCTTGCAGGCTTTGTTCATTTCTTTTTCTTCTTTTTTCTTTAGGTTTCTCTTCTCGCTTCATTTCATTCATTTGATCCTGAATCGCAGATACTCTTTCTTCCAGTTGATCGAGTTGGTTACTGTAGCTAGTGCGTTTGTCATGTATTTCTCATGTCATCGTTTTCATCTCTGTTCATTCGTTTATGGCCTTCTCTGCATTAATTATTCTAGTTATCAATTCTTCCACTTTTTTTTCAAGATTTTTAGTTTCTTTGCACTGGGTACATAATTCCTCCTTTAGCTCTGAGAAGTTTGATGGACTGGAGCCTTCTTCTCTCATCTCATCAAAGTCATTCTCCATCCAGTTTTGATCTGTTTCTGGCGATGAGCTGCGTTCCTTTTTAGGGGGCGATGCGCTCTTATTTTTTGAGTTTCCAGCTTTTCTGCCCTGCTTTTTCCCTATCTTTGTGGTTTTATCTGCCTCTGGTCTTTGATGATGGTGACATACTGATGGGGTTTTGGTGTGGATGGCCTTTCTGTTTGTTAGTTTTCCTTCTAACAGTCAGGACCCTCAGCTGTAGGTCTGTCGGAGATTGCTTGAGGTCTACTGCAGACCCTGTTTGCCTAGGTATCAGCAGCAGAGGCTGCAGAAGATAGAATATTGCTGAACAGCGAGTGTACCTGTCTGATTCTTGCTATATGGAAGCTTCGTCTCAGGGGTGTACTCTGCCGTGTGAGGTGTGGGGTGTTGGTCGGCCCCTAGTGGGGGATGTCTCCCAGTTAGGCTACTCAGGGGTCAGGGACCCACTTGAGCAGGTAGTCTGTCCGTTCTCAGATCTCAACCTCCGTGTTGGGAGATCCACTGCTCACTTCAAAGCTGTCAGACAGAGTCGTTTGCATTTGCAGAGGTTTCAGCTACTTTTCGTTGTTGTTGTTGTTGTTTAGTTGTGCTCTGTCCCCAGAGGTGGAGTCTACAGAGACAGGCAGGACTCCTTGAGCTGCTGTGAGCTCCACCCAGTTCCAAGATAAATATTTAAGATGATATATGTCCTCAATTACCCTTATTTTATCTCTATACATTATATTAATAAATCAAATTATCACGTTTATATGGTTTGGATTTGTGACCCTACCCAAATCTCATGTCGAATCATAATCCCCAGTGTTGGAGGAGGAGCCTTGTGAGAGGTGATTGGATCATGGGGACGGATTTTCCCCTTGCTGTTCTCGTGGTAGTGAGTTCTCATGAGAGCTGGTTGTTTATAAGTGTGTAGCACCTTCCCCTTTGCTACCTTCGTCTTTCTCTGGCCATGTAGGATGTACCTGCTTTCCCTTTGCCTTCCACCATGATGGTAAGTTTCCTGAGGCCTCCCCAGCCATGCTTCCTGTACAGCCTGTGGAACTGAATCAAATTAAACCTCTTTTCCTTATAAATTACCCAGTCTCAGGTAGTTCTTTATAGCAATGCAAAAACAGAATAATACACACATCTACCCTGAAAATATGTACATCTGTTATGTATTAAAAAAGAAAAGACAGCTACAAGCCAGTATCTCTCATGACCACAGTTGCAAAAATTCTTAACACAATTTCAGCAAATATTAATAGAATCCAACAATCTAAAGGAATGAAATATACATTCTGACCAAGTTGTGTGTATCCCAGAAATACAAATGTGGTTTTACATTTGAAAAGCAATTTAATTTTCCTTATTAATATTCTAAAAATGTATAATGATCTCATAGATGAAGAAAATAATTGACAAAATCCAACATCCATTCCTGACAAAAAGTCTCTCAGAAAAATGTGAATAGACAATACCTCTCCCAGCCTGGTAAAGGGCAATTTCCTACAAGTAATATAACATTAAATGAGAGGCTAAATGATTTCCACACAATATTAGGAAAAAAGGATGAATAACCACTCTTTGCCACTTCTGTTCAAAGTGCAATAAGCAATAAAGTAAGAAAATGAAATAAAATTAACATTATCAAAAAGGAAGAAGTAAAAATGTCTTTATCAAGAGATGATATGTAGAAAATCCTAGGGAATTTACAAAAGGCTATTAGAACTAATGGTAAGTTGGGAAGTTTTCAGGATATAACATCGATCGATAGTAATAAACTATATTTCTATACTCTAGCAATGAATTCTATATACTGGTTAAATTAATGAACCAGCAATGTAGTAGAAATTTGGATAATACATTAATAAATTTATAAAATATTTTCAAGACCTGCACATTACTATAGCACAGTAAGTGACTACATTACTTAGGGTAATTAAAGAAAATGTAAATAAATGGAGAAATAAGCTGTATTCTTAGATTTGTAGACTTAATGTTGTTAAGGTATCAATTTTCTCCAAATTGGTTTATACATTTAATTTAATCATAATTAAAACCCCAGAAGGCTTTTTCTATGGAAATTGACAAGGTTATTATATAATTTATCTGATAATGCAAATGCCTTACAATACAGAAAATAATTTAGACAAGAGCAAATTAAAGAACTTACACAACATGACTTCAAGAATTATTACAAAGTAGTAGAAATTAAAACCATGAAATATTGAGGTATAAATGAACAGAAGTAAAGTTAATAAGGATACTCACACATAGAAGTTCAATCCATTTTTGACAAAGTTGACAAGGTAATTCAATAAATAAAAAATAATATTTTCAGTAAATACTATGAATACAATTGAATCACTGTTAACAACATAGTAAATTTCAGTCACTACTTCATATGATATACAAAAAGTAACTGAAAAGAATTATAAACCTAAATTTAAAAACTGAAACTATAAAATTATTAGAAGAAAAGGTAAGACATAGAAAAAAGATCTTATTGAAATTGTGTTTAGCAATGATTTCTTAAGTTAGACACAAAAAAAGAGCAAACTATATAAGAACAACATCAATAAATTAACTTAATCAAAATTAAAATCATTTGGCTTTCGAAATACACTATAAAGAAAGTAAAAATGACTTGGAATCAACCCAAATGTCCATCAGTGACAGACTGGATTAAGAAAATGTGGCACATATACACCATGGAATACTATGCAGCCATAAAAAAGGATGAGTTTGTGTCCTTTGTAAGGACATGGATGCAGCTGGAAACCATCATTCTTAGCAAACTATCATCACAAGAACAGAAAACCAAACACTGAATGTTCTCACTCATAGGTGGGAACTGAACAATGAGATCACTTGGACTCGAGAAGGGGAACATCACACACTGGGGCCTATCATGGGGAGGGGGGAGGGGGGAGGGATTGCATTGGGAGTTATACCTGATGTAAATGACGAGTTGAAGGGTGCTGACAAGTTGATGGGTGCAGCACAGCAACATGGCACAAGTATACATATGTAACAAACCTGCACATTATGCACATGTACCCTAGAACTTAAATAATAATAATAATAATAAATAAATAAATAAATAAATAAATAAATAAATAAAAGAAAGTAAAAATGCGGCCGGGTGCCATGGCTCATGCCTGTAATCCCAGCACTTTGGGAGGCCAAGGCAGGTGGATCACGAGGTCAGGAGATCGAGACCATCCTGGCTAACATGGAAAACCCTGTCTCTACTAAAAATACAAAAAGAAATTAGCTGGGCGTGGTGGCGGGCACCTGTAATCCCAGCTACTAGGGAGGCTGAGGCAGGAGAATGGCATGAACCTGGGAGACAGAGCTTGCAGTGAGCCGAGATCGCACCACTGCACTCCAGCCTGGGCAACAGAGAGAGACTCCATCTCAAAAAGAAAAAAAAAGTAAGTAAAAATGCAATTTAAAGAGTATTAAAAATACTTGTAGACATACATGTGATACTTGTATCTAGAATGCATAGAAACCTTTACAATTCAAACATAAGAATACAAAACATGGAATAAAAACAGGGAAAAGATTTGAATAGACACTTCACAATGCAGATAAATTGAAGGCAAATCAGATAGGAAAATATGCTCAACATCTTCAGTTAATAGGAAAATACAAATTACAAAAAAATAAGATGCCCCTACACAACCACTAAGATGGATAAATTTAAAACACATATTGACCATATTAAGTGTTGTCAAGGGTGATGACCCATTGAAACTTGCATACACTTGGTGGTAATGTAAAATAATACCACCACTTTGGAAAATGGTTTGCTGGTTTCTTAAAAGCTTAAACACTGACCTACCATACGATCTAGCCATAACACTCATGCATTTACCCGAGTGAAAAGAATATGTCGTGATAGCTAATTTTATCTGTCAATTTGACTGGGCTAAGGGATACCCATATAGCTCGTAAAATGTTATTTCTGAGCGTGTCTGTGAGGATGTTTCCAGAAGAGATTAGTATTTGAATAAGTAGACTGTGGCAGATAAAGATGCTGGTTGGAGCATTAAGAAGAATGCTCTCACCAATGTAAGTGGGCATCACCCAATCTGATGAGGGCCTGTATAGAATAAAAAGTCCATTGATGGTAGTTTTGGCATAGGCATTGCACATAGGGAAGGCAAATCTGTACCCAGAGTAAGTATCTATTTCGTTAAGTACAAAGCATTGTCCCTTCCATAAGGGAAGCTATCCAGTGTAATCAACTGTCCACCAGGTTGATCACCCTGGAGACTGGTGCCCTGGACTGAATGTTGGTCTCTGCTGCTGGCAGGTTGGGCACTCAGCAGTGGCCATAAACCGGTCAGCCTTGGTGAGTAGAAGTTCATATTGTTGAGCCCATGCAGAACCATCATCCCTGCTACCATGGCCACTGTTCATAACCTCACTGGACAATGATAAGAGAAGCCAGGAATAGAAGATTACTGGTAACCACAAAATTGATTAATCCTTTCCACTTAAGTATTAAAATACTCCTCTGCTGAGGTCACCCTTTGGTGAACATTTACATGGGACACAAATATCTTCATATTTATTGCCCACTAAAAGAGGTCTGGCTGGGCAAGGTGGCTCACGCCTGTAATCTGAGCACTTTGGGAGGCCGAGGTGGGTGGATCACCTGAGTTCAGGAGTTCAAGACCAGCCTGGCCAACATGGCAAAAACCCATCTCTACTAAAAATAGGAAAATTAGCTGGGCATGGTGGCAGGTGCCTGTAATCCCGGCTACTCGGGAGGCTGAGGCAGGAGAATCACTTGAGCTTGGGAGGCGGAGTTTGCAGTGAGCCAAGATCACGTCCTTGTACTCCAGCCTGGGTGGCAGAGCAAGATCTGTATCAAAAAAAGAAAAACAAAAGTCTATCCACTTATCTCTTCCCTAGAAATATTTGTCACCAATTTTCCGATTATGCTCTTTCCAAGTCCCTGACTGTGTTTATAATTTGTATTTCCCTAATAAGCCAAATCATTGGCTACAGCTCACGAATCAGTACATGATCGTGTGTCTGGCTATTGCTCCTTCCAAACAAAGTGTGCAACCAGGTACACTGCCCAGAGTTCTTCCCATTGGAAAGATTTCCCTTCATCAGCCTCAATTAGGAATATCCCAGAGAGGGCTATAGTGCTGCACCTGTCCAATTTTGAGTGGTATCCACATATGCAGAACCATCTGTAAACTGACCCCATGTCTTCTCCTCTTCTGAAAACTGATTGTAGGGTACTCTGCATGAGACCATAGGTACGAGCTGGGAGAGAGAAGGCAGTGTAGAAGGACTGAGGACCATGAGCATTTCAATCACTCTTTTATGTAATTTACTTGTGCATCCAGAGCCTGCTTAGGCCTGATCTGTATAGACTATTTCCATTTGATGATATGTAGCTAGCTTAATCAGATAACACCCATTCATGAATGGCAACTCAGGTTACATGGTAACTTAGTAGCCCATGGTCTAGCATTCAGTTTCTACTAAAGCCCAGTAGCAGATCAAGAGCCGTTTCTCAAAAGAGAAACAAAAAAATTATCCTCAGATAATTTGAGAATTATTATCTGAGGATAATGGCAGGGCCTTGTTTCAAAGTCCTGAAACATTGCACTTTGATTCACCTATAGGGGACTGCCAAAGGTTCCAAACAGCATCTTTATCTGCCACTGTCACTTAAAGCACCATTGGATCTGATGCATCATATGGCCCAACTGGCAAAGCAGCTTGCACAGCAGCCTAGACCTCTTGCAAGTCTTCTTCTGTTCTGGGCACCACTCAAAACTAGCAGCTTTTCAGGTCAGTCAGTGAATGTGTCAGAGTAACACACCCATATAAGTAATATGTTGCCTCCAAGATCCAAAGAGGCCCACATCTTTTTTGGTTATGTGTATCTTTTTTTGGTTATAGGAGAATCCGGATGAAACAACATATCCTTCACTTTAGAAGGAATACATTAACGTGGCCCACATCACCGGACCAAAAGAAATTTCACTGAAACAGACACCTGAATTTTAGTCAGATTTATTTCCCACCCTCTGACACAGAAGTAAGTGTAGGTTAGTTGCTACTTCTTTCTCAGTAGCTCCAATCAGCATAATGTCATTAATATAATGGACCAGTATGATATCACTATGAAGGGAAAAATGATCAAGGTCCATGCAAAGTAAATTATGGCATAGAGCTAGAGAATTGATGTAACTCTGAGGTATGTAGTGAAGGTGCATTGCTGGCCTTGCCAACTGAAAACAAACAGCTCTGGAGGGCCGGCCTTGTGGAAAAGTATGAAGAAAATGGCATTTGCCAGATTAATAGCTGCATACCAGGTACCAGGGAATATGTTAATTTGCTCAAGCAACAAAACAACATCTAGCACAGCAGCTGCAATTGAACTCACCATTTGGTTAAGCTTACAATAATTCACCATCATTCTCCAAGGTCCATTTATTTTCTGCAGAGTTCAAACAGAATTGAATGGAGTTGTAGTGGGAATCAATACACCTGCATCTTTGAAATTGTTGATAATGGCACTAATCTCTACCTTTCCTCCAGGGATATAGTGTTGCCTTTGATTTACTATTTTCCTTGTGCGAGACAGTTCTAGTGGGTAGAGACAGTTCTAGTGGGTTCCATTTGGCCTTTCCCACCACAGTAGCCCTCATGGCACAGGGCAGGGAACCAATGTAGGAATTCTGCAAGCTGCTAAGTATGTCTATTCCAATTAAGCATTCTGAAACTAGGGAAATAGCCACAAGATGTATTTGGGGACCTACTGTGAGACAGACCTGAGGCAAAACTTCAATGATCACCTGACCTCCATAACCTCCTACTCTGGCTGGAGGACCACAGTGACATTTGGGGTTTCCTAGAGTCAGTGTCAGTTCAGAGCTGGTGTTGAGTAGTTCCCAAAAGGCTTTATTTTTTCTTTTCTCCAATGCACAGTTACTCTAGTAAAAGGCCATAGGTCCCTGTGGAGAAGGCTGGCAGAAAGATTAGCAGCATAAAATTTTGTTACTGTATTGGGGTCTGTCCTCAAGGAAACCCAGCATCCCGTTCATTCAAGGAGTTCTGGGTCTGTAAACTGGCTCAAGCCTGGTAATTGGTTGAGGGGCCATTACTCTCTTTTTTATGATTCAAGTTAGATATTTGTTCACTTGACCTAGAAATTTTCTGCTTATACATATTGAGTGAAGCTTGATCTTATAAGATCAAGCATAATAACTTGCCAATGCCATGAGTCAGGCTACTCTGATTGCTGCCTTGACTCTGCTATCTGTCATGGTGATCATTCCCACCTTGCCTTTGGCTAATGAGTGCCATCTCTTGGCCTTGCCACCCCAGGATCCAGTTACTCCCAGTGTCCTTAGGTTTTCCAATTGAGAGGCTATGGTTTCCACTGTAAAGTCCAGTCTATAGAGAAGAGTAATCAAGAAGCTCTTTAAGGATACTGGGGCTCCACTCACAATTTTATTTCTTAAAGTATTGGTGAAAGGTA
Source organism: Macaca thibetana thibetana (assembly GCF_024542745.1). Lineage (NCBI taxonomy): Eukaryota > Metazoa > Chordata > Mammalia > Primates > Cercopithecidae > Macaca > Macaca thibetana. The sequence goes on along the minus strand of NC_065598.1, from coordinate 51,774,444 downwards.
GGTCTCTGGAGCCTCCTTTGTGAATGAGTAGATCTTAAAAGACAAATCCACTGTAACATTCCAATCTCCCTAAGCTTTTGAATCCCTTCCTCTACATTAAATCAAGGGAGGTTGGGCATTTCCAATTCACTCACAGTGGGCCACATTTTGGTCCACATTTCAGCACACCAACCAAACTGTTAGAGCCATTTCCTTTTTTTTTAAATTAATTAATTTATTTTTTATTATTATTATACTTTAAGTTCTAGGGTACATGTGCATAACTTGCAGGTTTGTTACATATGTATACTTGTGCCATGTTGCTGTGTTGCACCCATCAACTCGTCAGCACCCATCAACTCGTCATTTACATCAGGTATAACTCCCAATGCAATCCCTCCCCCCTCCCCCCTCCCCATGATAGGCCCCGGTGTGTGATGTTCCCCTGGCGATTCCTCAAGGATCTAGAACTAGATGTACCATATGACCCAGCCATCCCATTACTGGGTATATACCCAAAGGATTATAAATCATGCTGCTATAAAGACACATGCACACATATGTTTATTGCGGCACTATTCACAATAGCAAAGACTTGGAATCAACCCAAATGTCCATCAGTGACAGACTGGATTAAGAAAATGTGGCACATATACACCATGGAATACTATGCAGCAATAAAAAAGGATGAGTTTGTTCCCTTTGTAGGGACATGAATGCAGCTGGAAACCATCATTCTTAGCAAACTATCACAAGAACAGAAAATGAGATCACTTGTTAGAGCCATTTCTAATTCCCCAAGTTGCAACATTAAATGCAGAATCTCTGCTAAGTAAACTGTTATCAATATATAGTTGGCCTGATCAAAGTTTTTCCTTCTACCATTAGAATGAATAAAAACCAGATGCTTATCTCTTGCCATATACAAAAGTAGAATAAAACTAGATGCCCATCTCTTGCCATATACAAAAATCAAATCAAAATGGATTGAAGACTTAAATCTAAGACCATAAACAATGAAATTACTATAAGAAAACATTGGAGAAAATCTCCAGGACTTTGGTCTGGGCAAAAATTTCTTGAGCAATATGCAAGAAGCACAGGCAACCAAAGCAAAAATGGACAAATGGAATCACATCAGATTAAAAAGCTTCTGCACAGCAAAGAAAACTATCAACAAAGTGAAGAGGCAACCCACAGAATGGGAGAAAATATTTGCAAGCTACCTACTTTTTATTTGTTGTGGGTACCTAGTAGGCATATATATCTCTGGGGTGCATGAGATGTGTTGATATAGGCATACAATGTATAATAATAACATCATGGAAATTGGGTATCCATCACCTCAATCATTTATCCTTTGTTTATGTTATGAACAATCCAATTATAGTCTTAGTTAATTTAATTTTTTTTTTTAGTTTTTTTTTTTCTTTTCCTTTTTCTTAAAATTATACTTTGTGTTCTAGGGTACATGTGCACAATGTGCAGGTTTGTTCCATATGTATACATGTGCCATGTTGGTGTGCTGCACCCATTAACTCGTCATTTACATTAGGTATATCTCCTAATGCTATCCCTCCCCCCTCCCCCCACCCCACAATAGGCCCCAGTGTATGATATTCCCCTTCCTGTGTCTAAGTGATCTCATTGTTCACTTCCCACCTGCGTGAGAACACGCAGTGTTTGGTTTTCTGTTCTTGTGATATGATAGTTTGCTGAGAATGATAGTTTCCAGCTGCATCCATGTTCCTACAAAAGACACGAACTCATCCTTTTTTATGGCTGCATAGTATTCCATGGTGTATATGTGCCACATTTTCTTAATCCAGTCTGTCATTGATGAACATTTAGGTTGATTCCAAGTCTTTGCTATTGTGAATAGTGCCACAATAAACATAAGTGTGCATGTGTCTTTATAGCAGCATGATTTATAATCCTTTGGGTATATTCCCAGTAATGGGATGGCTGGATCAAATGGTATTTCTAGTTCTAGATCCTTGAGCAATCGCCACACTGTTTTCCACAAAGGTTGAACTAGTTTACAGTCCCACCAATGGTGTAAAAGTGTTCCTATTTCTCCACATCGTCTCCAGCACCTGCTGTTTCCTGACCTTTTATTTTTTATTTTTATTTTTGAGATTCAAAATTTTATTGAGTCCATTAACTTGAGTCCAGCTGAGTCCATTAGGGAAACTGATATTTAAATCTGATTTCAATATGGTCATATAAATGTTTTCATCAGGATATACATGAGAGTAGAGAGAAAGAATACCTAACATTTCTCTGAACCCTGTTTATGTGGCAAAAGTGGGATTAGAACAAATATATTTTTAAAATGAACTTCATTCGACTTGAGATATAATACACATAAAAGAAAAAACGTACCCATTTGAGGTATGCAGTTTGATGAGTTTAGACAAATATGTCTGTATCTATATAACTGCCACCACAATCAAGAAACAGAACATTACCAACACCCACTATGTTCCCTCATGCAACTTTGTAGCCACTGCCCCCACCCCTGCATCCAGGTGAACATGGAACTACTTTTTGTTACTACAGATAAGTTTTCTTGGTTCTAGAATTTCACACAAGTGGAATTATTAAGTATGTACCTTCTTTTTCATACTTTAAGTTCTAGGCTACATATGCACAACGTGTGGGTTTGTTACATATGTATACTGGTGTCATGTTGGTGTGCTGCACCCAGTAACTCGTCATTTACATCAGGTATATCTCCTAATGCTATCCCTCCCCCCTATCCCCTGCCCACAATAGGACCTGGTGTGTGATGTTCCCCTTCCTGTGTCCAAGTGATCTCATTGTTCAATTACCACCTATGAGTGAGAACATGCGGTATTTGGTTTTCTGTTCTTGTGATAGTTGGCTGAGAATGATAGTTTCCAACTGCATCCAAGTCCCTACAAAGGACATGAACTCATCCTTTTTCGTGGCTGCATAGTATTCCATGGTGTATATGTGCCACATTTTCTTAATCCAGTCTGTCACTGATGGACATTTGGGTTGATTCCAAGTCTTTGCTATTGTGAATAGTGCCACAATAAACATACGTGTGCATCTGTCTTTATAGCAGCATGACTTACAATCCTCTGGGTATATCCCCAGTAGTGGGATGGCTCGGTCAAATGGTATTTCTAGTTCTAGATCCTTGAGGAATCACCACACTGTCTTCCACAATGGTTGAACTAGTTTACAATCCCACCAACAGTGTAAAAGTGTTCCTATTTCTCCACATCCTCTGCAGGACCTGTTTTTTCCCGATTTTTTAATGATTGCCATTCTAACTGGTGTGAGATGGTATCTCATTTTGGTTTTGATTTGCATTTCTCTGATGGTGAGTGATGATGAGCATTTTTTCATGTGTCTGTTGGCTGTATGAATGTCTTCTTTTGAGAAGTATCTGTTCATATCCTTTGCCCACTTTTTGATGGGGTTGTTTGTGGATTTTTTTGTAGATTTGTTTGAATTCTTTCTAGGTTCTGGATATTAGCCCTTTGTCAGATGAGTAGATTGCAAAAATTCTCTCCCATTCTGTAGGTTGCCTGTTCACTCTAATGGTAGTTTCTTTTGCTGTGCAGAAGCTCTTTAGTTTAATTAGATCCTATTTGTCAATTTTGACTTTTGTTGCCATTGCTTTTGGTGTTTTAGACATGAAGCCCTTGCCCATGCCTATGTCCTGAATGGTATTGCCTAGGTTTTCTTCTACAGTTTTTATCACTTTAGGTCTAACATTTAAGTCTCTAATCCATCTTGAATTAATTTTCGTATAAGGAGTAAGGAAAAGATCCAGTTTCAGCTTTTGACTTGTGGCTAACCAATTTTCCCAGCACCATTTATTCAATAGGGAATCCTTTCCCCATTGCTTCTTTTGTCAGGTTTGTCAAAGATCAGATGGCTGTAGATGTGTGGTATTATTTCTGAGGACTCTGTTCTGTTCCATTGGTCTATATCTCTGTTTTGGTACCAGTACCATGCTGTTTTGGTTACTGTAGCATTGGAGTATAGTTTGAAGTCAGGTAGCGTGATGTCTCCAGCCTTGTTCTTTTGACTTAGGATTGTCTTAACAAGGTGGACTCTTTTTTGGTTCCATATGAACTTTAAAGCAGTTTTTTCCAATTCTGTGAAGAAAGTCATTGGTAGCTTGATGGGGATGGCATTGAATCTATAAATTTCCTTGGGCAGTATGGCCATTTTCACAATATTGATTCTTCCTATCCATGAGCATGGAATGTTCTTCCATTTGTTTGTGTCTTCTTTTATTTCACTGAGCAGTGGTTTGTATTTCCTTGAAGAGGTCCTTTATATCCCTTGCAAGTTCGATTCCTAGGTATTTTATTCTCTTTGAAGCTATTGTGAATGGGAGTTCATTCATGATTTGGCTCTCCGTTTGTCTGTTACTGGTGTATAAGAATGCTTGTGATTTTTGCACATTGATTTTGAATCCTGAGACTTTGCTGAAGTTGCTTATCAACTTAAGGAGATTTTGGACTGAGATGATGGGGTTTTCTAAATATACAATCATGTCATCTGCAAACAGGGACAATTTGACTTCTTCTTTTCCTAACTGAATATCCTTTATTTCTTTCTCTTGCCTGATTGCCCTAGGCAGAACTTCCAACACGATGTTGAATAGGAGTGGTGAGAGAGGGCATCCCTGTCTTGTGCCAGTTTTCAAAGGGAATTTTTCCAGTTTTTGCCCATTCAGTATGATATTGGCTGTGGGTTTGTCATAAATAGCTCTTAGTATTTTGAGGTACATTCCATCAATATCGAATTTATTGAGAGTTTTTAGCCTGAAGGGCTGTTGAATTTTGTCAAAGGCCTTTTCTGCATCTATTGAGATAATCATGTGGCTTTTGTCTTTTGTTTTGTTTATATGCGGTATTATGTTTATTGATTTGTGTATGTTGAACCAGCCTTGCATCCCAGGGATGAAGCCCACTTGATCATGGTGGATAAGCTTTTTGATGTGCTGCTGAATCCGGTTTGCCAGTATTTTATTGAGGATTTTTGCATCGATGTTCATCAGGGATAATGGTCTAAAATTCTCTTTTTTTGTTGCATCTCTGTCAGGCTTTGGTATCAGGATGATGTTGGCCTCGTAAAATGAGTTAGGGAGGATTCCGTCTTTTTCTATTGATTGGAATAGTTTCAGAAGGAATGGTACCAACTCCCCCTTGTACCTCTGGTAGAAGTTGGCTGTGAATCCATCTGGTCCTGGACTTTTTTTGGTTTGTAGGCTATTAATTATTGTCTCAATTTCAGAGCCTGCTCTTGGTCTATTCAGGGATTCAACTTCTTCCTGCTTTAGTCTTGGGAGAGTGAAAGTGTCCAGGAAATTATCCATTTCTTGTAGGTTTTCTAGTTTATTTGGGTAGAGGTGTTTATAGTATTCTCTGATGGTAGTTTGTAAATCTGTGGGGTCAGTGGTGATATCCCCTTTATCATTTTTTATTGTGTCTATTTTATTCTTCTCTCTTTTCTTCTTTATTAGCCTTGCTAGTGGTCTATCAATTTTCTACACTTCTCTTCTCGCTTCGTTTCATTCATTTGACTTTCAATCACTGATACTCTTTCTTCAGGTTGATCGCGTCAGTTACTGAAGCTTGTGCATTTGTCATGTAGTTCTCGTGTTATGGTTTTCATCTCTATCAGTTCTTTTAAGGTCTTCTCTGCATTGATTATTCTAGTTATGCATTCATCCATTCTTTTTTCAAGGTTTTGGTTTCTTTGTGCTGGTTACGTAGTTCCTCCTTTAGCTCTGAGAAGTTTGATCGACTGAAGCCTTCTTCTCTCCACTTGTCAAAGTCATTCTCTATCCAGCTTTGTTCCGTTGCTGGTGATGAGCTGTGTTCCTTTGGAGGGGGAGATGTCCTCTCATTTTTTGAATTTCCAGCTTTTCTGCACTGCTTTTTCCCCATCTTTGTAGTTTTATCTGCCTTTGGTCTTTGATGATGGTGATGTACTGATGGGGTTTTGGTGTAGGTGTCCTTTCTCTTTGTTAGTTTTCCTTCTAAGAGTCAGGACCCTCAGCTGTAGGTCTGTTGGAGTTTGCTTGAGGTGCACTCCAGACCCTGTTTGCCTGAGTATCAGCAGTGGAGGCTGCAGAAGATAGAATATTGCTGAACAGCGAGTGTTGCTGTCTGATTCTTGCTCTGGAGGCAAGAATCTCAGGGGTGTACCCTTCTGTGTGAGGTGTGAGGGGTCGGTCTGCACCTAGTGGGGGATGTCTCCCAGTTAGGCTTCTCAGGGGTCAGGGACCTACGTGAGCAGGCAGTCTGTCTGTTCTCAGATCTCTACCTCCATGCTGGGAGATCCACTGCTCTCTTCAAAGCTATCAGACAGGGGCATTTACATTTGCTGAGGTTTCTTCTGCTTTTTGTTTAGCTATGCCCTGTCCCCAGAGGAGGAGTCTACAGAGGCAGGCAAGCCTTCTTGAGCTGTGGTGGGCTCCACCCAATTCGAGCTTCCCGGTGGCTTTGTTTACCCACTTAAGCCTCAGCAATGGCGGGCGCCCCTCCCTCAGCCTCTCTGCCGCCTTGCAGTTAGATCTCAGACTGCTGTGCTAGCCGTGAGGGAGGCTCCGTGGGTGTGGGACCCTCTGCCAGGTGTGGGATGTAATCTCCTTGTGTGCCGTTTGCTAAAACCCTTGGTAAAGCAAAGTATTAGTGTGGGAGTTACCCAATTTTCCAGGTGTTGTGTGTCTTTTCCCTTGGCTAGGAAAAGGGATTCCCTTCCCCCTTGTGCTTCCCAGGTGAGGTGATGCCTCACCCTGCTTCAGCTCTCGCTGGTTGGGCTGCACCAGCTGACCAGCACTGATTGTCCACACTCCCCAGTGAGATGAACCCAGTACCTCAGTTGAAAATGCAGAAATCACCCATCTTCTGTGTCACTCATGCTAGGAGCTGGAGGCTGAAGCTGTTCCTATTCGGCCATCTTGGGTGCCATTTGGTTCTTTTGAAGGTGATTTATTTATGTTCAATATGGTGTTCCTGTGTGGTAGAGGGAAACTTGCTGTAGGCTTATCTTTAGTCATCTTGACCTGCCTCCCTGTCCTAGTATTCTTTTTTTGAGAAGCCTACTTTGATACTTGTTATCATTTGGAATGTTGATCACATTCACACTAACAGGTGTGAAGTGGTATCTCACTGTGGTTTTAATTTGCATTCCCCTGATGATTATGTTATGCAACTTTTCATCTACCTGGGAGACCCCAAGTAGCCAAAGAAATAATAAGATAAGACAACAAAGCTGGAGGCATCATGCTACCTAATCTCCAAGTATATTATAAAGATACTGTAATCAATAGAGAATTGTACTGGCATAAAAACAGATACATCAAGCAATTGAACAAAATCGATAGTTCACAAATATATCCACATGTATATGGTCAACTAATCTCCAAAAAAGGCAATAAGAATACAATACAGAAAGGATATCCCTTCCAAATCTCATGTTGAAATGTGATTTCAAAATTTGGAGGTGGGGCCTAGTGGGAGGTATTGGACCATGGGGTAGACCTCTCATGAATAGCTTAGTGCCATCTCCTTGGTGATGAGTAGATTCTAGATGTTTATGGAAGATCTGGTTGTTTTAAAAGAGTATGGAATAGCCCTCTTGTCTCTCTTGGTCCTTCTCTTGCCATGTGAAATGCCTGTTCCTGCTTTGCCTTCTGCCATGAGTAAAAGTTCTCTGAGGCCTCACCAGAAGCAAAGCAGATGCTGGTGTCACACTTTTGTACAGTCTGCAGAACTGTGAGCCAATTAAAAAACCTCTTTTCTTTATAAATTACTGAGCTTCAGGTATTTCTTTATAACAATGCAAAAATGGACTAACACAGAGTGTCTCTATTTTATTCCATTGGTCTATGTTTTTGTCTATATGCCAGTATCATACTATTTTGATTCTTGTAGTTTTATAGTAAGTTTTGAAACTAGTAAGTGTGATTCCGCTAACTTTTCCTCTTTTTCAAAATTGTTTTGGCTTTTTGGGGTTCCTTTACCATCTATGTAAATTTTAAGATGAAGTTGTCTATTTCTGCCATAAACATTACTGGAATTTTGATAGGAATTGCATTCAATCTGTAGATTGTTTTGGGTGGTGTGGATATCTTAAAAATATGAAGTCCTAAAATCCATTAACACAGGATATCTTTCCATTTATTTGTGTAATTCTCTAATATCTTTCAGCAACATTGTATAATTTTTAGTGTATAGTTTTTTCATTTCTTTGTTTAAATTTATACCTAAGTATTTTTTATTTCATACCATTATAAATAGAATTGTTTTTCTTAAATCCTTTTTCACATTGCTGATTGTCAGTGTGTAGAAACATGACTGATTTTTGCATGTTGATTTTGTACCTTGCAATTTGGTTGAATTCATTTATTTAGTTCTAACTGTGTGTGTGTGTGTGTGTGTGTGTGCATATGTGTGTCTATTTGTTAGGCTTTTCTACATATAAAATCATGTAATTTGTGAGGAGAGTTAATTTAACTTATTTCTTTCTGCTTTGGGTGAGTTTTATTTCTTTTTGTTCCCTAATTTCTCTGGGTAGAATTTTGAACAGCACATTGAATAGAAGTGGGAAAAGTGGGAACCCATACCTAGTTCCTGATTTTAGGGGAAAAGTTTTCAGTTTTCCACCATTGGCTGTGATTTTAGCTGTGTGCTTTTCACATATGGCTTCTATTATATTGAAATAATTTATTTCTAACCTCTGTTTGTTGAGGGATTTTAAAATATACAACAGTCTTAAATTTTTTTTTACTTTAAACAGATTTTTTTTTATTATACTTTAAGTTCTAGGGTACATGTGCACAACGTGCAGGTTTGTTACATGTGTATACATGTGCCATGTTGGTGTGCTGTACCCATCAACTCATCAGCAACCATCAACTCATCATTTACATCAGGTATAACTCCCAATGCTATTCCTTCCCCCTCCCACCTCCCCACAGTAGACCCTGGTGTGTGACATTCCCCTTTTCATGTCCAAGTGATCTCATTGTTCAATTCGCACCTATGAGTGAGAACATGCAGTGTTCGGTTTTCTGTTCTTGCAACAGTTTGCTGAGAATGATGCTTTCCAGTTGCATCCAGGTCCCTACAAAGGACACAAACTCATACTTTTTCATGGCTGCATAGTATTCCATGGTGTATATGTGTCACCTTTTCTTAATCCAGTCTGTCACTGATGGACATTTGGGTCGATTCCAAGTCTTTCTATTGTGAATAGTGCCACAATAAATATACATGTGCATGTGTCTTTACAGCAGCATGATTTATAATCCTTTGAGTATATACCCAGTAATGAGACGGCTGGGTCATATGGTATTTCTAGTTCTACATCCTGGAGGAATCGCCATACTGTTTTCCACAAGGGTTGAGTTAGTTTACAATCCCACCAACAGTGTAAAAGTGTTCCTATTTCTCCACATGCTCTCCAGCACCTGTTGTTTCCTGACTTTTTAATGATCGCCATTCTAACTGGTGTAAGATGGTATCTCATTGTGGTTTTGATTTGCATTTCCCTGATGGCCAGTGATGATGAGCATTTTTTCATGTGTCTGTTGGCTGTATGAGCATCCTCTTTTGGGAAGTGTCTGTTCATATCGTTTGCCCACTTTTTGATGGGGTCGTTTGTTTTTTTCTTGTAAATTTGATTGAGTTCTTTGTAGGTTATGTGTATTAGCTCTTTGTCAGATGAGTAGATTGCAGAAATTTTCTCCCACTCTGCAGGTTGCCTGTTCTCTCTGATGGTAGTTTCTTTTCCTGTGCAGAAGCTCTTTAGTTTAATTAGATCCTATTTGTCAATTTTGGCTTTTGTTGAAGTTGCTTTTGGTGTTTTAGACATGAAGTCCTTGCCCATGCCTATGTCCTGAATGGTATTACCTAGGATTTCTTCTGGAGTTTTTATTGTATTAGGTCTGACATTTAAGTCTCTAATCCATCTTGAATTAATTTTCTTATAAGGAGTAAGGAAAGGATCCAGGTTCAGCTTTCTACTTATGGCTAGCCAATTTTCCCAGCACCATTTATTCTATAGGGAATCCTTTCCCCATTGCTTGTTTTTGTCAGGTTTGTCAAAGATCAGATGGCCATAGATGTGTGGTATTATTTCTGAGGGCTCTGTTCTGTTCCATTGGTCTAGATCTCTGTTTAGGTACCAGTAACATGCTCTTTTGGTTACTGTAGCCTTGGAGTATAGTTTGAAGTCAGGTAGCGTGATGCCACCAGCTTTGTTCTTTTGGCTTAGGATTATCTTGGCAATGAGGCCTCTTTTTTGGTTTCATATGAACTTTAAAGCAGTTTTTTCCAAATCTGTGAAGAAAGTCATTGGTAGCTTGATGGGGATGGCATTGAATCTATAAATTTCCTTGGGCAGTATGGCCATTTTCACAATATTGATTCTTCCTATTCATGAGCATGGTATGTTCTTCCATTTGTTTGTGTCCTCTTTTATTTCACTGAGCAGTGGTTTGTAGTTCTCCTTGAAGAGGTCCTTTATATCCCTTGTAAGTTCGATTCCTAGGTATTTTATTCTCTTTGAAGCTATTGTGAATGGGAGTTCATTCATGATTTGGCTCTCTGTTTGTCTGTTACCGGTGTATAAGAATGCTTGTGATTTTTGCACATTGATTTTGTATCCTGAGACTTTGCTGAAGTTGCTTATCAGCTTAAGGAGATTTTGGGCTGAAAAGACGGGGTTTTCTAAATACACAATCATGTCATCGACAAACAGGGAAAACTTGACTACTTCTTATCCTAACTGAATACCATTGATTTTTTATCTTGCCTTATTGCCCTAGCCAGAACTTCCAACACTATGTTGAATAGGAGTGGTGAGAGAGGGCATCCCTGTCTTGTGCCAGTTTTCAAAGGGAATGGTTCCAGTTTTTGTCCATTCAGTGTGATATTGGCTGTGAGTTTGTCATAAATAGCTCTTATTATTTTGAGATACGTTCCATCATACCGAATTTATTGAGAGTTTTTAGCATGAAGGGCTGTTGAATTTTGTCAAAGGCCTTTTCTGCATCTATTGAGATAATCATGCGGCTTTTGTCTTTGGTTCTGTTTATATGCTGGATTACATTTATTGATTTGCGTATGTTGAACCAGCCTTACATCCCAGCGATGAGGCCCAGTTGATCTTGATGGATAAGCTTTTTGATGTGCTGCTGGATCCGGTTTACCAGTATTTTATTGAGGATTTTTGCATCTATGTTCATCAGGGATAATGGTCTAAAATTCTGTTTCTTTGTTGTATCTCTGCCAGGCTTTGGTATCAGGATGATGTTGGCCTCTTAAAATGAGTTAGGGAGGATTCCCTCGTTTTCCATTTATTGGAATAGTTTCAGAAGGAATGCTACCAGCTCCTCATTGTACCTCTGGTAGAAAATGGCTGTGAATTTGTCTGGTCTTACACTTCTTTTGGTTGGTAGGCTATTAATTATTGCCTCAATTTCAGAGCCTGCTATTGGTCTATTCAAGGATTCAACTTCTTCCTGCTTTAGTCTTGGGAGAGTGAAAGTGTCCAGGAAATTATCCATTTCTTGTAGGTTTTCTAGTTTATTTGGGTAGAGGTGTTTATAGTATTCTCTGATGGTAGTTTTTATTTCTGTGGGGTCAGTGGTGATATCCGCTTTATCATTTTTTATTGTGTCTATTTGATTCTTCTCTCTTTTCTTCTTTATTAATCTTGCTAGCAGTCTATCAATTTTGTTGATCTTTTCAAAAACCAGCTCCTGGATTCATTGATTTTTTGGAGGATTTTTTGTGTCTCTATCTCCTTCAGTTCTACTCTGATCTTAGTTATTTCTTGCCTTCTGCTAGCTTTGGAGTCTGTTTGCTCTTGCTTCTCTAGTTCTTTTAATTGTGATGTTAGGGTGTCAATTTGAGATCTTTCCTGCTCTCTCGTGGGCATTTAGTGCTATAAATTTCCCTCTACACACTGCTTTAAATGTGTCCCAGAAATTCTGATATGTTGTATCTTTGTTCTCATTGGTTTCAAAGAACATCTTTATTTCTGCCTTCATTTCTTTATGTACCCAGTAGTCGTTCAGGAGCAGGTTGTTCAGTTTCCATGTAGTTGAGCCGTTTTGATTGAGTTTCTTAGTCCTGAGTTCTAGTTTGTTTGCACTATGGTCTGAGAGACAGTTTGTTATAATTTCTGTTCTTGTACATTTGCTGTTGAGTGCTTTACTTCCAATTATGTGGTCATTTTTGGAATAAGTGTGATGTGGTGCTGAGAAGAATGTATATTCTGTTGAATTGTAGTGGAGAGTTCTGTAGATGTCTATTAGGTCCACTTGGTGCAGAGTTGGGTTCAATTTCTGGATATCCTTGTTAACTTTCTGTCTCATTGATCTGTCTAATGTTAACAGTGGGGTGTTGAAGTCTCCCATTATTATTGTATGGGAGTCTAAGTCTCTTTGTAGGTGTCTAAGGACTTGCTTTATGAATCTGGGTGCTCTTGTATTGGGTGCATATATATTTAGGATAGTTAGCTATTCCTGATGAATTGATCTCTTTACCATTATGTAATGGCCTTCTTTGTCTCTTTTGATCTTTGAATGTTGGCCTGCCTTACTAGGTTGGGGAAGTTCTCCTGGATGATATCCTACGTGGTTCCATTTTCCCCGTCATTTTCAGGCACCCCAATTGGACGTAGATTTGGATATTTATGTATTTCTTGCAGGCTTTGTTCATTTCTTTTTCCTCTTTTTTCTCTAGACTTCTCTTCTCTCTGCATTTCTTTCATTTGATCTTCCGTCATTGATACTCTTTCTTCCAGTTGATCAAGTCGGTTACTGAAGCTTGTGTATTTGTCACGTAATTCTTGTGTCATGATTTTCAACTGTATCAGTTCGTTTATGGCCTTCTCTGCATTGATTATTCTATTTATCCATTCTTCCATTCATTTTTCAAGATTTTTAGTTTCTTTGCGCTGGGTACGTAATTCCTCCTTTAGCTCTGAGAAGTTTGATCAACCAAAGCCTTCTCCTCTCAACTCGTCAAAGTCATTCTACATCCTGCTTTGATCCGTTGCTGGCGATGAGCTGCATTCCTTTGGAGGGGGAGATGCGCTCTGATTTTTTGAATTTCTAGTCTTTCTGCACTGCTTTTTCCCCATCTTTGTGGTTTTATCTGCCTTTAGTCTTTGATGATGGTGACGTACTGATGGGATTTTGGTGTGGGCTTCCTTTCTGTTTGTTAGTTTTCCGTCTAACAGTCAGGATCATCAGCTGCAGGTCTGTTGGAGTTTGCTTGAGGTCCACTCCAGACCCTCTTTTCCTGGGTATCAGAAGTGGAGGCTGCAGAAGACAAAATATTGCTGAACAGCTAGTGTTGCTGTCTGATCGTAGCTCTGGAAACTTCTTCTCTGAGGTGTGCCCAGCCATTTGAGGTGTGAGGTGTTGGTCTGCACCTAGTGGGGGATGTCTCCCAGTTAGGTTACTCAAGGGTCAGGGACCCACTTGAGCATGCTGTCTCTCCATTCTCAGATCTCAACCTCCGTGCTGGGAAACCCACTGCTCTCTTCGAAGCTGTCAGACAGGGTGATTTACATCTGTAGAGGTTTCTGCTGGTTTTTGTTTAGCTATGACCTGTCTCCAGAGGTGGAGTCTACAGAGGCAAGCAGGCCTCCTTGAGCAGTGGTGGGCTCCACCCAGTTCGAGCTTTCTGGAGGCTTTGTTTACCTACTTAAGCCTCAGCAATGGCAGGCGCCCCTCCCCCAGCCTCACTGCCACCTTGCAGTTAGATCTCAGACTGCTGTGCTAGCAATGAGGGAGGCTCCGTGGGTGTGGGACCCTCCAGGACAGGTGTGGGATGTAATCTCCTTGTGTGCCATTTGCTAAGACCCTTGGTAAAGTGCAGTATTAAGGTGGAAGTTACCCAATTTTCCAGGTGTTGTGTTTCTCAGTTTCCCTTGTCTAGGAAAAGGGATTCCCTTCCCTCTTGTGCTTCCCAGGTGAGGTGATGCCTCGCCCTGCTTCAGCTATCACTGGTTGGGCTGCACCAGCTGACCAGCACCGATTGTCTGGCACTCCCTAGTGAGATGAACCCAGTACCTCAGTTGAAAATGCAGAAATCACCCATCTTCTGTGTCACTTGCCCTGGGAGCTGGAGGCTGGAGCTCTTCCTATTTGGCCATCTTGCTCAGGATCCAAGTGTTAAATTTTTTAAATGCTTTTTCTGCATCAGTTGAAATTATCATGTGGGTTTTTCTCCTTTATTTTGTTAATGTGATGATTTCATTGATTAATTTTCATATGTTGAGCCATCCTTGCATTTCAGGAATAAATCCCACTTAGTCATGATGTATAATCCTTTCAGAATAATGTGCTGTTAAGTTCAGTTTTCTAGTGTCCTGTTGAGAATTTTTTTCCTCAAAATTTATTAGTGATATTGGTCCCTTTCTTGTAGTCTCCTTGTTCGACTTTGGAATCAGGGTAAGAATAGCCTGGTGGAATGAGCTAGAAAGTCTTCCCTCCTCTTCAATTCTCAAAGTATTTCAGAAATATTAGTCTTCTTCTTTAAATGTTTGCTAGAATTCACCAGTAAAGCTATCTTGTTCTGAGCTTTTACATGTTGGCACGGTTTTTTTTTTTTTTTCCATTACTGATTCAATCTCTTTATTAGTCATAGATTTATTCAGATGTTTTTTTCTTAAGTTTTATTTGGATGCAATTAAAATACCAAAATTGTACATACTTAATTTATACATTTTGATGAGTTTGAATGCATGCATACACCCATGATTCCATTACCACAATCAAGGTACAAAACATATCCATCATCTTCAAAATTTCTTTGTGTTCGTGTGTGTGTGGGTGTATGTGTGTGTGTGTGTTTGTGTTTTGTGATAAGGACGCGTAACATGAGATCTATCATCTTAATACATTTTAAAATACATAATATCATATTTTAACTATAGGTACTATGCTGTACAGCAGATCTCTTGACGTTATTCATTTTGTATAACTGAAACATTATAACCATCTTGCATAACTGAAACATTATAACCCCATTTTCCTCTTGCCTCAGCCCCTAGCAACTCATATTCTATTTTCTGCTTGTATGAGTTTGACTATTTTAAATACCTCATATTAGAAGAATCATGCAGTATTTGCCTTTCTAAGGCTGGCTTCTTTCATTTAGTCTAATGTCCTGTAGGTTCATACATGCTGTCACAAATGGTAGGCTTTTCTTCTTTTTAAAGGACAAACGCTATCCCATTGTGTGTATATAACTTATTTGCTTCATTCATTTGTTGATGGACATTTGTGTTGTTTCTATATCTTGGCTATTGTGAATAATGTTGCAATAAACATGAGAGTGCAAATACCTCTGCAAGATCCTGATATAAATTATTTTGGATATATACCTAGAGGGTATTGCTGGATCACATAGCCATTAAATGTTTAGTTTCTCAAGGAACCTCCATACTGTTTGCCATAGTGATGGCACCATTCCATGTTCTCATCAACAGTGTATAAGACTACTAATTTCTCCACATCCTCAACACTTGTTATCTTTTGTTTTTTAAAAGAGCCTTTGTAACACGTGTGTGGTAATATTTAATTATGGTTTTTCTCTATTTTACCCTGATGACTAGTGATTTTGAGCACTTTTTCATTTACCTGTTGGCCATTTGTATGTCTTTCCTGGAGAAATTTTTATTCAAGTTAGTTATCCATTTTTACTGGGTTATTTGCTGTTTTATTTGTTATTGAGTTACAGGAGATTATTACATATTTATTATGGTAACCTCTTATCAGAGAGATGGCTTACAATATTTTCTCCCACTATACTTCCTGATTTCAAAACATATTACAAAACTACAGTAATTAAAATTGTACAGTACAGGCATAAAGACAAATATACAAATGGTACAGAATAAATATCCCAGAAATAAGCCCACACATACACAGTTCACTGATCTCCAACAATGGTGCAAATAATGCACAATTGAAGATAGTCTCTTCAATAAAAAATTTCCTCAAGTTGTAAAGTTAGTTTGTTGATTTAAGATCTTTTTTTTTTTTTTTTTTTTTTGGATGGTGTCTCTCTCTGTTGCCCAGGCTGGAGTACAGTGGCACGATCTCACTGCAAGCTCTGCCTCCAGTTCCAGTGACTCTCCTGCCTCAGCCCCTTGAGTAGCTGGGATTACAGGCACCTGCCACCATGTCCAGCTAATTTTTGTATTTTCAGCAGAGATGGGGTTTTGCCATGTTGGCCAAACTCGAACTCGTGACCTCAGGAGATCCGCCCACCTCCCAAAGTGCTGGGATTACAGGAGTGAGCCACCGCTCCCAGCTGTGGCCTTTCTTTTTTAATGTAAGCATTTATAGGTATAAATTTGTCTCTCAGCACTTTTTTGGCTACATTCCAGTTTTGATATGTGGTGTTTTCATTTTAAATTGTGCTAAGATATTTTCTAATTTTCCTTGTAATTTCTTTGATCATTTTTAAGAGTGTGATGTTTAATTTCCACATATTTATGAATTTTCCAGTTTCCTTCTGTTGTTGAATCCAGTTTCATTACATTGTGATCAGAAATGATCAGTCTTTTTAAATTTATTAAAAAATAAATTTAATTTATTTTTTATAAATTAATGTATGATCAGTCTTTTTAAATTTATTAAGGCTTTTGTTGACCTAATAATGTTCTATCTTGGAGAACGTTCCATGTGTCCTTGAGAAGAAAGTGTATTCTGCTGTTGTTGGGTGGAGTGTTTGATATGTACACATTAGGTCCAATTGTTCTATGACATTGCTCAAGTCCTCTGTTTACTTATGGATCTTCCGTCTGGTAGTTCTATGCATTATTGAAATTGAGGATATTGAGGTATCCTACTATTATTATCAAGTTATCTATTTTTATTTTTAATTCTGTCAATATTTATTTTGGAGCTCAGATGGTTTGGTACATATATGTTCATAATTGCATTTTGGGGAGCATTTATTCTTATTATTATATAATATCCTTTATGTCTCATCTAACTGTTAGACACCTTTTGTCTCATCTAACAGTTTTTGACTTAAAGTATACATTTTCTTTTATGAATATAGGCATCTAGCTCTTTTATGGTCACTATTTACATGGAATATCTTTTTACAAACTTTCACTTTCTTTTTTTTATTTTTAATTAATTTATTTTTTTTATTATTATACTTTAAGTTCTAGGGTACATGTGCATAACGTGCAGGTTTGTTACATATGTATACTTGTGCCATGTTGGTGTGCTGCACCGATCAACTCGTCAGCACCCATCAACTCGTCATTTACATCAGGTATAACTCCCAATGCAATCCCTCCCCCCCCCTCCCCCCCCTCCCCCCTCCCCCTCCCCATGATAGGCCCCAGTGTGTGATGTTCCACTTCCCAAGTCCAAGTGATCTCATTGTTCAGTTCCCACCTATGAGTGAGAACATGTCGTGTTTGGTTTACTGTTCTTGTGATAGTTTGCTAAGAATGATGGTTTCCAGCTGCATCCATGTCCTTACAAAGGACACAAACTCATCCTTTTTTATGGCTGCAGAGTATTCCATGGTGTATATGTGCCACATTTTCTTAATCCAGTCTGTCACTGATGGACATTTGGGTTGATTCCAAGTCTTTGCTATTGTGAATAGTGCCGCAATAAACATACATGTGCATGTGTCTTTATACTAGCACGATTTATAATCCTTTGGGTATATACCCAGTAATGGGATGGCTGGGTCATATGGTACCTCTAGTTCTAGATCCTTGAGGAATCGCCATACTGTTTTCCATAATGGTTGAACTAGTTTACAATCCCACCAACAGTGTAAAAGTGTTCCTATTTCTCCACATCCTCTCCAGCACCTTGAAAACAAATTAAAAAGTTGTTTCCTGACTTTTTAATGACCGCCATTCTATCTGGTGTGAGATGGTATCCCATTGTGGTTTTGATTTGCATTTCTCTGATGGCCAGTGATGATGAGCATTTTTTCATGTGTCTGTTGGCTGTAGGAATGTCTTCTTTTGAGAAATGTCTGTTCATATCCTTTGCCCACTTTTTGATGGGGTTGTTTGTTTTTCCTTGTAAATTTGTTTGAATTCTTTGTAGGTTCTGGATATGAGCCCTTTGTCAGATGAGTAGATTGCAAAAATTTTCTCCCATTCTGTAGGTTGCCTGTTCACTCTGATGGTAGTTTCTTTTGCTGTGCAGAAGCTCTTTAGTTTAATTAGATCCCATTTGTCAATTTTAGCATTTGCTGCCGTTGCTTTTGGTGTTTTAGACATGAAGTCTTTGCCCATGCCTATGTCCTGAATGGTACTACCTAGGTTTTCCTCTAGGATTTTTAAGGTATTAGGTCTAACATTTAAGTCTCTAATCCATCTTGAATTAATTTTCGTATAAGGAGTAAGGAAAGGATCCAGATTCAGCTTTCTACTTATGGCTAGCCAATTTTCCCAGCACCATTTATTAAATAGGGTATCCTTTCCCCATTTCTTGTTTCTCTCAGGTTTGTCAAAGATCAGATGGCTGTAGATGTGTGGTATTATTTCTGAGGGCTCTGTTCTGTTCCATTGGCCTAGATCTCTGTTTTGGTACCAGTACCATGCTGTTTTGGTTACTGTAGCCTTGGAGTATAGTTTGAAGTCAGGTAGCGTCATGCCTCCAGCTTTGTTCTTTTGACTTAGGATTGGCTCGGAGATGCGGGCTCTTTTTTGGTTCCATATGAACTTTAAAGCAGTTTTTTCCAATTCTGTGAAGAAAGTCATTGGTAGCTTGATGGGGATGGCATTCAATCTATAAATAACCTTGGGCAGTATGGCCATTTTCATGATATTGATTCTTCCTATCCATGAGCATGGTATGTTCTTCCATTTGTTTGTGTCCTCTTTTATTTCACTGAGCAGTGGTTTGTAGTTCTCCTTGAAGAGGTCCTTTACATCCCTTGTAAGTTGGATTCCTAGGTATTTTATTCCTTTGAAGCACTTGTGAATGGAAGTTCATTCATGATTTGGCTCTCTGTTTGTCTGTTACTGGTGTATAAGAATGCTTGTGATTTTTGCACATTAATTTTGTATCCTGAGACTTTGCTGAAGTTACTTATCAGCTTAAGATTTTGGGCTGAGACAATGGGGTTTTCTAAATATACAATCATGTCATCTGCAAACAGGGACAATTTGACTTCTTCTTTTCCTAACTGAATACCCTTTATTTCTTTCTCTTGCCTGATTGCCCTAGGCAGAACTTCCAACACGATGTTGAATAGGAGTGGTGAGAGAGGGCATCCCTGTCTTGTGCCAGTTTTCAAAGGGAATTTTTCCAGTTTTTGCCCATTCAGTATGATATTGGCTGTAGGTTTGTCATAAATAGCTCTTATTATTTTGAGGTACGTTCCATCAATACCGAATTTATTGAGAGTTTTTGGCATGAATGGCTGTTGAATTTTGTCAAAACCCTTTTCTGCATCTATTGAGATAATCATGTGGTTCTTGTCTTTGGTTCTGTTTATATGCTGGATTATGTTTATTGATTTGCAAATGTTGAACCAGCCTTGCATCTCAGGGATGAAGCCCACTTGATCATGGTGGATAAGCTTTTTGATGTGCTGCTGAATCCGGTTTGCCAGTATTTTATTGAGGATTTTTGCATCGATGTTCATCAGGGATATTGGTCTAAAATTCTCTTTTTTTGTTGTGTCTCTGCCAGGCTTTGGTATCAGGATGATGTTGGCCTCATAAAATGAGTTAGGGAGGATTCCGTCTTTTTCTATTGATTGGAATAGTTTCAGAAGGAATGGTACCAGCTCCTCCTTGTACCTCTGGTAGAATTCAGCTGTGAATCCATCTGGTCCTGGACTTTTTTTGGTTGGTAGGCTATTAATTATTGCCTCAATTTCAGAGCCTGCTCTTGGTCTATTCAGGGATTCAATTTCTTCCTGGTTTAGTCTTGGAAGAGTGTAAGTGTCCAGGAAATTATCCATTTCTTCTAGATTTTCTAGTTTATTTGCGTAGAGGTGTTTATAGTATTCTCTGATGGTAGTTTGTATTTCTGTGGGGTCGGTGGTGATATCCCCTTTATCATTTTTTTATTACGTCTATTTTATTCTTCTCTCTTTTCTTCTTTATTACTCTTGCTAGTGGTCTGTCAATTTTGTTGATCTTTTCAAAAACCCAGCTCCTGGATTCATTGATTTTTTGGAGGGTTTTTTGTGTCTATCTCCTACAGTTCTGCTCTGATCTTAGTTATTTCTTGCCTTCTGCTAGCTTTCGAATGTGTTTGCTCTATCTTCTCTGGTTCTTTCAATTGTGGTGTTAGAGTGTCAATTTTAGATCTTTCCTGTTTCATCTTGTGGGCATTTAGTGCTATAAATTTCCCTCTACACACTGCTTTAAATGTGTCCCAGAGATTCTGGTATGTTGTATCTTTGTTCTCATTGGTTTCAAAGAACATCTTTATTTCTGCCTTCATTTCGTTATATACCCAGTAGTCATTTAGGAGCAGGTTGTTCACTTTCCATGTAGTTGAGTGGTTTTGATTGAGTTTCTTAGTCCTGAGTCCTAGTTTGATTGCACTGTGGTCTGAGAGACAGTTTGTTATAATTTCTGTTCTTGTACATTTGCTGAGGAGTGCTTTACTTCCAATTATGTGGTCAATTTTGGAATATGTGCGATGTGGTGCTGAGAAGAATGTATATTCTGTTGATTTGGGGTGGAGAGTTCTATAGATGTCTTTTAGGTCTGCTTGCTGCAGAGATGAGTTCAATTCCTGGATATCCTTGTTAACTTTCTGTCTCATTGATCTGTCTAATGTTGACAGTGGAGTGTTGAAGTCTCCCATTATTATTGTATGGGAGTCTAAGTCTCTTTATAAGTCTCTAAGGACTTGCTTTATGATTCTAGGTGCTCCTGTATTGCATATATATTTAGGATAGTTAGCTCTTCCTGTTGAATTGATTCCTTTGCCATTATGTAATGGCCTTCTTTGTCTCTTTTGATCTTTGATGATTTAAAGTCTGTTTTATCAGAGACTAGGATTGCAACCCCCGCTTTTTTTTGTTCTCCATTTGCTTGGTAAATCTTCCTCCATCCCTTTATTTTGAGCCTATGTATGTTTCTGCGTGTGAGATGGGTCTCCTGAATACAGCAGACTGATGGGTCTTGACTCTTTATCCAGTTTGCCAGTCTGTGTCTTTTAATTGGAGCATTTAGTCCATTTACATTTAAGGTTAATATTGTTATGTGTGAACTTGACCCTGCCATTATGATATTAACTGGTTATTTTGCTCGTTAGTTGATGCAGTTTCTTCCTAGCCTCGATGGTCTTTACTTTTTTGGCCTGTTTTTGCAATGGCTGGTACCGGTTGTTCCTTTCCATGTTGAGTGCTTCCTTCAGGGTCTCTTGTAAGGCAGGCCTAGTGGTGACAAAATCTCTAAGCATTTGCTTATCTGTAAAGGATTTTATTTCTCCTTCACTTATTAAACTTAGTTTGGCTGGATATGAAATTCTGGGTTGAAAATTCTTTTCTTTAAGAATGTTGAATATTGGCCCCCATTCTCTTCTGGCTGTAGAGTGTCTGCCGAGAGATCTGCTGTTAGTCTGATGGGCTTCCCTTTGTGGGTAACCCGACCTTTCTCTCTGGCTGCCCTTAAGATTTTTTCCTTCATTTCAACTTTGGTGAATCTGGCAATTATGCGTCTTGGAGTTGCTCTTCTCGAGGAGTATCTTTGTGGTGTTCTCTGTATTTCCTGGATTTGAATGTTGGCCTGCCCTACTAGGTTGGGGAAGTTCTCCTGGATGATATCCTGCAGAGTATTTTCCAACTTGGTTCCATTTTCCCCCTCACTTTCAGGCACCCCAATCAGACGTAGATTTGGTCTTTTTACATAATCCCATACTTCTTGCAGGCTTTGTTCATTTCTTCTTCTTCTTTTTTCTTTTGGTTTCTCTTGTCGCTTCATTTCATACATTTGATCCTCAATCGTTGATACTCTTTGTTCCAGTTGATCGAGTCGGTTACTGAATTTGTGCCTTTGTCTCGTATTTCTCGTATCATGGTTTTCATCTCTTTCATTTCGTTTATGACCTTCTCTGCATTAATTACTCTAGCTATCAATTCTTCCATTTTTTTTTCAAGATTTTTAGTTTCTTTGCGCTGGGTACATAATTCCTCCTTTAGCTCTGAGAAATTTGATGGACTGAAGCCTTCTTCTCTCATCTCGTCAAAGTCATTCTCCGTCAAGCTTTGGTCCATTGCTGGAGATGAGCTGCGCTCCTTTGCCGTGGGAGATGCGCTCTTATTTTTTGAATTTCCAGCTTTTCTGCCCTGCTTTTTCCCCATCTTTGTGGTTTTATCTGCCTCTGGTCTTTGATGATGATGGTGACGTACTGATGGGGTTTTGGTGTAGGTGTCCTTCCTGTTTGATAGTTTTCCTTCTAACAGTCAGGACCCTCAGCTGTAGGTCTGTTGGAGATTGCTTGAGGTCCACTCCAGACCCTGTTCGCCTGGGTGTCAGCAGCGGAGGCTGCAGAAGATAGAATATTGCTGAACAGCGAGTGTACCTGTCTGATTCTTGCTTTGAAGGCTTCCTCTCAGTGGTGTACTCCACCCTGTGAGGTGTGGGGTGTCAGACTGCCTCTAGTGGGGGATGTCTCCAAGTTAGGCTACTCAGGGGTCATGGACCCACTTGAGCAGGCAGTCTGTCCCTTCTCAGATCTCAACCTCCGTGTTGGGAGATCCACTGCTCTCTTCAAAGCTGTCAGACAGAGTCATTTGCCTCTGCAGAAATTTCTGCTGCTTTTTTTGTTGTTTAGCTGTGCCCTGTCCCCAGAGGTGGAGTCTACAGAGACAGGCAGGTTTCCTTGAGCTGCTGTGAGCTCCACCCAGTTCGAGCTTCCCAGTGGCTTTGTTTACCTACTTAAGCCTCAGCAATGGCAGGCGCCCCTCTCCCAGCCTCGCTGCTGCCTTGCAGTTAGATCGCAGACTGCTGTGCTAGCAATGAGGGAGGCTCCGTGGGCGTGGAACCTTCCCGGCCAGGTGTGGGATATAATCTCCTGGTGTGCCTGTTTGCTTAAATCGCAGTATTGGGGTGGGAGTTACCCGATTTTCCAGGTGTTGTGTGTCTCAGTTCCCCTGGCTAGGAAAAGGGATTCCCTTCCCCCTTGCGCTTCCCAGGTGAGGCAATGCCTCGCCCTGCTTCAGCTCTCTCTGCTCGGGCTGCAGCAGCTGACCAGCACTGGTTTTCTGGCACTCCCTAGTGAGATGAACCCAGTACTTCAGTTGAAAATGCAGAAATCACCGGTCTTCTGTGTCGCTCGCGCTGGGAGTTGGAGACTGGAGCTGTTCCTATTTGGCCATCTTGCTCCGCCCCCACAACCTTTCACTTTCAATCTATGCATGTCTTTAAATCTAACATGAGACTTTCTTGGACAGCATAGGCTTGTATCTTGTTGTTTCTATCCGATCTATTAATCTACATGTTTTGATGAGAAAGTTTAATCCACTTACATTTATAATACTTAGTGATAAGACAGGACTTACTTTTGCCATTTTGTTGTTTTTTTTGCAAGTCTTATAGCTTTTTTTCCCCGTAATTTACTCCATTACTTCTTTCATTTGTGGTTAGTTGATTTTTTGTGTAATGATATGCTTTGATTCCCTTCTTATTTCCTTCTGTGCACATTCTATAGCTGTCTTCTTTTTTGTTACCATGGGGGTCACATATAATATCCTAAAGTTGTAACAGTCTATTTTAAATTTATACCAATTTAACTTCAGTCATATACAAAACTCCACTTCCTTACAGCTCCACCCCCCCATTATGTTATTGATGTCAAAAATTATATCTTTTTATATTGTGTACCCATTAACATAGATTTATAATTGTTTTTATACATTTGTCTGTTAAATCCTATAGAACATAAGAAGTTGAGTTACACACCAAAATTGCATAAAAACTGTTTTTGTCCATGTATTTACCTTTATCTGATAACTTTATATTTTCATATAGCTTCAATTTACTATCTAGTTTCCTTTTATTTCAACTTGAAGGACTCCCTTTAGCATTTCTTTTTGTTTGTTCGTTTGTTTTGTTTTGTTTTTGAGATGGATTCTCACCCAGGCTGGAGTGCAGTGGCGTGATCTTGGCTCACTTCGACCTCCACCTCCTGGGTTCAAGCGATTCTCCAGCCTCAGCCTCCCAAGTAGCTGGCACTACAGGCATGTGCCACCACTCCTGGATAATTTTTGTTTTGTTTTGCTTTGTTTTTTGAGACGGAGTCTCACTCTGTCACCAGGCTGGAGTGCAGTGGTGCAATCTCGGCTCACTGCAACCTCTGTCTTCTGGGTTCAATTGATTCTCCTGCCTCAGCCTCCTGAGTAGCTGGGACTACTGGTGCCTGCCAACCCGCCTGGCTAATTTTTGTATGTTTAGTAGAGACGGGGTTTTGCCATGTTGTTCAGGCTGGTCTTGAACTCCTGATGTCAGGTGATCTGCCCGTCTCAGCCTCCCAAAGTCTTTTAGTTTGTTTTTAGAGACAGGGTCTTATTTTGTTGCCCAAGTTGCAGTGCCATGGTGTGATTATAGCTCACTCTAATCTCAAATTCCTGGCCTCAAGTGATTCTCCTGCTTCAGCCCCCGCAAGTAGCTAGGACTACAGGTGTGCGCCACTATGCCTGGCTAACTTTTTATTGTTTTTTGTAGAGACTGGGTTTCACTATATTGACCAAGCTGATCAACAATCCTCAAGCAGTCTTCCCACTTTGACCTTCCAAATTGCTGGAATTATAGGCATGAGCCACCATGGCCAGCTCCCTTTAGCATTTCTTATACAGCATGTCTAGTGGTAATAAATTCCCTCAGTTTTTGTGTATCTGAGATTGTTTTAATTTATCCCTAATTTCTGAAGGACAATTTTGCCAGATATAGAACTCTTGTTTGAAAGTTTTTTTCCATCACTTCAAACTTATTATCACACTGTCTTCTGGTCTGCAAAGTTTCTTCTGAGAAGTCCAATGATAATATTATTGATGATTCCTTGTACATGATAGGTCATTTTTCTCTTGCTGCTTTCAAGATTCTATCTTTGACTTTTGGCAGTTTGATTATACTGTGTCTTGTTGTATATCTCTTTGGGTTTATCTTTCTTGGAGTTTGTTGAGATTTGTGGATTTGTACATGAATGTATTTCCTCAAATTTTTGATTTCTTTAAGCCATTATTTATTCAAATAATCTCTCTACCTCATTCTCTCTCTTTTCTCTTTCCAGAACTTCCATATGCATATATTTGTTTGCTCAGTGATGCCCCATAAGTCCACCAGACTCTGTTGACCTTCCTTCATTCTTTCTTCATGGCAGTTCTAGCTCTGGTTATAAAAGGACCTCTTTGCACTATTTAAACTTTGTGACAGAATATGGTGATAAATGTGGGAGAGAAGGTTAGAAAGATGAACTAGTCCACAAAGCAGTATGAGAAAAAATTGTAATACTAAGGGACAAGCTATGAAGGATAAGGTATGGAGGAAAAAGGAAGAGTAAGAGGAGAGTGATGATTAACATGGTATTAAACTGTGCCTAAAATGATGAACCAAGTAACATGGGGAGAGAAAAATCCTCAGAATTGATAATTTGGAGAATTTTCCTGAATATAGTTGCTACTTCTCACATTGTATTGCTGAAGTTGTTTGCTGCTCTCCAAATTATGACTAAATTACATTTCTTTTAAATTTATTTGTGGGTGTCTTAGTCCATTTGTGTTGTTATAAAAGAATACCTGAGGCTTGGTAATTCATAAGTAAAAGAGGTTTATTTGGCTCATGGTTCTCATGGCTATACATTTGTTCTCATGGCTGTACAAAAACGATGGCACCAGCGTCTGCATCTGGCAAGGACCTGAGGCTGCATCCACTTATAGGGGAAGGGCTCTTTCAGGAACTAACAGAGCAGGAATTTGCCCACTCTTCACCCTTAGGAAGAGCATTAATCTACTCATGAAGGATCTGCCCCCACAACTCAAACACCTCCCATTAGGCCCCACTTCAAATTTCAAAACAAGATTTTGAGGAGACAAACATCTAAACAATAGCAGTGGGAATTGTAGAAAGAACTGAGTTCAAAGTCTGGATTGATATTTTAGGGCATAAAGAAAGCAGACACTCAAAGTCTGATATGATCATGAGAAAGTAAGCTACTCCAGAATTCACACAACCTTAGGAAGGATGGGTGATTCTCATGGGGCCTTCAGAATGCAGTTACACATAATTTTATCTGGATCTAAAGGTACATAGAGATCCCAGCTCCACACACTTCACAACTGATGAAATGATTGAATTCTCTGATGGAACTTCTTAATTTTTTTTTTTTTTTTTTTGGTGCGTGGTTTTCAAGGAAGTGGATTTTTGAAAATATGTTAATTAAAGTACTTAATAAGATTGATACTGGAGTTTTAGTGAACCATCAGTGAATATATGTTGTTTTAGCCAAGGTTAGAATACATGAAAGGGAATTTATTAGGGGGAATTGGTTCACATTATCATAGCAATGGAGAAGTCCCATGATAGGCTATCCGAAAGCTGGAGAACCAGAGAAGTAAGTACTATTCCTCAAAACCAGTAGCAAGGCTCAATACAAATCTGGAAGCTTCAGAAACAGAGAAGCCTACAGTGCAGCCCCCAGTCTGAGACCAAAAGACCAAGAGCCCTCAGGAGGCCACTGGTATAAGTCCCACAGTCCAAAAGACAAAGAACCTAGGGTCTTATGTTCGTGGGCAGGAGAAGAAAAGGCATCCCACTCCAAAAATGGGAGAGAGAGGGAGAGAGAAAGAGAGAGTTTTGTCCTACCTGTTTTGTTCCAGGCAGGCCCCCAACCAATTGTATGATGCCTGCTCACATTGATGGTGAAACTTCTTCTCGTAGCCCACTGACTCACATATCAGTCTCCTCTGGAAACACCCTCATAGACACACTCAAAAGCAATGTTTCACCAGACATTTAGACATCCCTGAATGCAGTCAAATTGACACCTAAAATTAACCATCTAAAAATTCACCATCTTCTAAATAAGTGTACATAAAATAAGCATATGAAGGAATGTGGAAAACATCAGTGTGAAAATGTGTCTATGTATAATACTACAATACCTAAATAACATCAGTATGAGTGCGTGAGTGCAGCATCTGCATAAGTGTTTAGTTACCTCTGAGTGAACATACTACCTCTGAGAGTGTGTGTGTGATTTCTGAGTGGTTGTGACTTCTCTATGAGTATTTGTATCATCTGAGTGTGTAGTATGACAATGACTCTACATGTGGCTTTCAAGTGAGACATTCCACTAAGTGCATATGATCTAAAAGGATGTATGTGACATGTGTAACATCTGGATGAATGTGTAAGATGTATAGTCCGTGTTTATAACATCTGAGGAACACAAATTTCTGATTGAGAATGTGTGTGTATGACATCAAAATTGTAACATCTGATCATGTTTCTGTCACATTTGAGGATATATTTTGGAATGCCCTAATGTATGTATTATGATTAAATGACTATAGTAATATCTGAAATACAATGCCCATGATGTGTTAGTGTGTGTATGATATCAAGTTGTGTTTATTGAGGGACTTCTCTATCTCAAACTTGTTGCTAGACATCAGGGAACCAAGGCAACTACATCAGAGTTACTGGCTAGTAGGCCTCTCCAAACAGTAAGAGATTTACTTGAAAGCACAGAATAGATTTGCCGAGGCCAGGTCAAGAAGGGCCTTATAGGCAATGCTAATAAAGAAGTGGACTTTACACAAATCTTCTGAATGGATGAATGATCCATCTCCAAGGGCCCTTAATTACAATCACAACCAACTAACTTAGCAATTTGAAAGCCTTCTTTCATCTTCACAACCAACCTTTGAGATAGGTATTCTTATCTCCATCCTCAGATGAGGACACCAGGGCTCAGAGGGCATCAGTCACTTGCCCAAGTGACTCCAGCAATTGGAGGACTTGGGATCACACTTAGGTCACCTGACTCAAGAGCCCAGGCTTTTGCAAAGTATTTGAAACAAATGAGTTCAATTAATTCTACAAATTTTCAGGGGGCACATAATACAATCCAGGTGTAAAAAACATTGGGAGACTTTTGATGCTACTGCAGCAGCCTGCTTGGCAAGAGATGGATGTGTGGCTGATAGGGAAACTGATAGGGTTTTCAACAAAGCCTGAAATTAATCATACTTAATGAATGTGACTAATGTGATGAAAGAATGAGCGATTAAAATATTAGCACATCTGAACTTCTCCTCCTTGGCTAATTTCTTCTCCTCCCTAGGGTTACCATCTTTCGAAGAAGTAGGGGCACAGAATTACGGAAATGGGTTTTATGTAACACAAATGCCTTTTAAATGGCTTAGATTAAGGACAGTCTGTGCAGTTCTGAAGCGGCTGTCCATCTTCACATCTCGCTGCTCAAGCAAGGGACGTGGGCTGAGGGGAGAGGCTGAAACTGTCACGGTGGCTGCAACTGGAAATGGGAAGCCAGGCATTTCCCGAGGTAATTGTGTGGAAACAGGAGACAGACGTGGGATCCCTTTAGCAGGGAGGTGGCTGCCTTTCTGTGTGGGCAAGTGGCTGGGAGGCATGTTCCCTGGGGACGAGGTAAAGGCATCTTACTGGCTTTGCACATTATGCAGCATCACAGGCAGAATTACCCAGTGACAAATTTGTTTTGAGGATGACAAATGCAGAATCCTAGCACATTCACCTTAGAGCTCCCCTCCCTATCCTCACCCCCTACACACATTGCCCAGATGAACACATCAAGACTAGGGAAGAGGGCTGGGCGCGGTGGTTCACACCTGTAATCCCAGCACTTTGGGCAGCTGTGGCGGGCAGATCACGTGGGGTCAAGAGTTTGAGACCAGCCTGGCCAACATGGCAAAACCCCATCTCTATGCAACGCTGTGTGTCCACTACTGATGAGAGAGACAGCCACGAACACAGCAGTCAAATGTGTGTGGCCCCCAGGACCTTATATTTTACTTGCGGAAGCTAGACAACCACCAAACGTATAATATACAAGATGGTGGTACGTTCTATGGAGGAAAGAAAGGACGAGGGGCAGGGAGTCCTGGGCTGGTGGGACAGAGTGCTATGGCTTAGAGGGAACTCAGAGAGAACCTAATTCAGGCCCTGACCTGGAGGGCTCATGCTTTGCACACTGTGCTAAGAATTTGGACTTTCTTTCTCCAAGAATAAGGACAACGAGAGCCAGCAAGCAGGGAAGTAGAGCAAAGATGATGCCGTCCGGCTGCTCACCTGCTAGCTGGAACTCCCGGAGGACACTGTGAGGATACGGGTAGAAGGCGTATAAGCGAGTGACTGCATGGAAGCCCTTGGCATGTAATCCACTCCGTGTTCCAAATTGCCATCCTTTCTGCATGCTGTTAGGGACTTCCCCCGGCTCTCCCTGCAGAGTGAGGAGTACTCTGAGAGAGACAGGTCTAGGATGAATTGTTTTGATGGAGAATTGAACATTTTTTGGAGGGAAGGAAGATTTCGGGGGGTGGGGGATAAGTTGAAGGGATATGGCTCTGAAAGTCCTTGGACAGTTTGTAGAGGACAGAGAAGGTGGTAATGTCAGTTTCTGCTCCCCTCCCACCTCTGCCTCTGTCCTTCTCAGTGGTCCCACGGCTCCCTACCTTCAGTCCTCTTGTTCTCAAGCCTGAAGTGCTGGATCCACTCAGCTGAGACCCAGCTCAACACCTCTGTGGAAGCTTTGCCCATCACTTAGGAGAAGGGGAGATCCAGAGACTGATGCCCACGTTCTGTCTTTGCAGAGGGAAGCCCACCAGAGCCCTCTTCTCCCTGGGGAGGAACTGGCTCCCTGAGTCTCCAAGACAACCCCAGACAGCCCTGGGGACCTTGAATGTGAGCAAGGGGAGCAGGAAGGAGACTCCAGCCCACCCGGAGCCCCTGCAGGGTGTGCACACACAATTACAGGTCCTCATTTCCCTCTCCTAATGATGTCCCAAAACATTAAGGGAAGTTAAATCAAACTGCCAGGCGTCCAGCATGAACAGTTGAAATAATAAATTCACAAAGAAAATAAGAAAAAAAAAAGTGGACTTTAGATATGAGGAACTGCTGGAAAGATGGCCGAATGGGAACAGCTCTGGTCTGCAGCTGCCAGCGAAATTGACACAGAAGGCGGGTAATTTCTGCATTTCCAAGTGAGGTACCCAGTTCATCTCATTGGGACTGGTTGGACAGTGGGTGCAGCCCAAGGAGGGGGAGCCGAAGCAGGGTGGGGCGTCACATCACCTGGTAAGCGCAAGGAATTGGGGGACTCCCTCTCCTAACCAAGGAAAGCCATTAGGGACTGTATCATGCACTCTGGCCTAGACACTGTGCTTTTCCCACGGTCTTCACAACCCGCGGGACCAGGAGATTCCCTCCGGTGCCCATGCAACCAGGGCCCTGTGTTTCCAGCACAAAACTGGGATTCCATCTGGGCAGACACCAAGCTAGCTGCAGGAGTTTTGTGTTTTTTTTTTGTTTTGTTTTTTTTGTTTTTTGTTTTATCCCACTGGCGTCCAGGATGACAGCAAGACAGAACTGTTCACTAACCTGGAAAGGGGGCTGAAGCCAGGGAGACAAGTGATCTGGCTCAGTGGGTCCCACCCCCACAGCAAGCTAAGAACCACTGGCTTGAAATTCTTACTGCTAGCACAGCAGTCTGAGCTCAACCTTGGACACCTGAGCTTGGTGGTGGGGAGGGGCGTCCTCCAATGCTGAGGGTTGAGTAGGTGGTTTTACCCTCACAGTGTAACAAAGCCGCTCGGAAGTTTGAACTAGGCAGAGCCCACTGCAGCTCAGCAAGGCCACTGTGGCCAGACTGCCTCTCAAGATTACCTCCTCTTTGGGCAGGGGAACTCTGAAAAAATGGCAGCAGCCCCAGTCAGTGACTTATAGATAAAATCCCCACCCCCCAGGACAGAGCACCTGAGGGAAGAGGTGGTTGGGGGCACAGCTTCAGCAGACTTAAAAGTCCCTGACTGGCAGCTCTGAAGAGAGCAGTGGATGTCCCAGCACAGCGTTCAAGCCCTGATAAAGGACAGACTGCCTCCTCAAGTGGGTCCCTGACCCCTGTGTATCCTGACTGGGAGACACCTCCCAGTAGGGGCTGACAGATGCTTCATACAGGAGAGCTCTGGTTGGCATCTGGCAGGTGCCCCTTTGGGATGAAACTTTCAGAGGAAGGAACAGGCAGCAATCTTTGCTGTTTGCTGGTGATACCCAGGCCAAAAGGGTCTGGAGTGGACCTCCAGCAAACTCCAGCAGACCTGCAGCAGAGGGAGCTGACTGTTAGAAGGAAAACTAACAAACGGAAAGGAATAGTATCAACATCAACAAAAAGGACATCCACTCAGAGACCCCAGTTGAAGGTCACCGACTTCAAAGACCAAAGGTAGATAAATCCACGAAGATGGGGAGAAACCAGTGAAAAAGGCTAAAAATTCCAAAAACCAGAATGCCTCTCCTCCTCCAAAGGATCACAACTCCTCCGCAGCAAGGGAACAAAACTGGATGGAGAATGAGTTAGACAAACTGGCAGAAGTAGCCTTCAGAAGGTGGGTAATATCAAACTCCTCTGAGCTAAAGGAGCATGTTCTAACCCAATGCAAGGAAGCTAAGAAACTTAATAAAAGGTTAGAAGAATTGCTAACTAGAATAACCAGTTTAGAGAAGAACATAAATGTTCTGATGGAGCTGAAATTCACAGCACGAGAACTTCATGAAGCATACACAAGTATCAATAGCCTAATTGACCAAGCAGAAGAAAGGATATCAGAGATTGAAAATCAACTCAATGAAATAAAGCGAGACGACAAGATTAGAGAAAAAAGAGTGAAAATAAATGAACAAATCCTCTAAGAAATATGGGACTGTGTGAAAAGACCAAAACTACATTTGACTGCGGTACCTGAAAGCGACAGGGAGAATGGAACCAGGTTGGAAAACACTCTTCAGGATATTATACAGGAGAACGTCCCAAACCTAGCAAGGCAGGGCAACATTCAGATTCAGGAAATACAGAGAATAACACAAAGATACTCCTCAAGACGAGCAACCCCAAGACACATAATCATCAGATTCGCCAAGGTTGAAACGAAGGAAAAAAGGTTAAGGGGAGCCAGAAAGAAAGGTTGGGTTACCCACAAAGGGAGGCCCATCAGACTAACAGTGGATCTCTCAGCAGAAACCTTACAAGGCAGAAGAGAATGGGGGCCAATATTCAACATTCTTAAAGAAAAGAATTTTCAACCCAGAATTTCATATTCAGTGAAGCCAATCTTCATAAGTGAAGGAAAAATAAAATCCTTTGCAGACAAGCAAATGATGAGAGATTTCTGTCACAACCAGGCCTGCCTTACAAGAGCTCCTGAAGGAAGCACTAAATGTGGAAAGGATCAACTAGTACCAGCCACTGTGAAAACATACCAAATTGTAAAGATCATCAACGCTATGAAGAAACTGCATCAACAAACAGGCAAAATAACCAGCTAGCATCATAATGACAGGACCAAATTCACACATAACAATATTAACCTTAAATGTAAACAGGCTAAATGCCCCAATTAAAAGACACGCATAGGCTGAAAATAAAGGGATGGAGGAATATTTATTAAGGAAATGGAAAGCAAACAAAACAAAACAAAAAAAAACGGGGTTGCAATCCTAGTCTCTGATAAAACAGACTTTAAACCAACAAAGATCAAAAGAGACAAAGAGGGGGGAGCGGAGCAAGATGGCCCAATAGGAACAGCTCCAGTCTCCAACTCCCAGCGCGAGCGACACAGAAGACCGGTGATTTCTGCATTTTCAACTGAGGTACTGGGTTCATCTCACTGGGGAGTGCCGGACGATCGGTGCTGGTCAGCTGCTGCAGCCCGATCAGCGAGAGCTGAAGCAGGGCGAGGCATTGCCTCACCTGGGAAGCTCAAGGGGGAAGGGAATCCCTTTTCCTAGCCAGGGGAACTGAGACACACAACACCTGGAAAATCGGGTAACTCCCACCCCAATACTGCGATTTAAGCAAACAGGCACACCAGGAGATTATATCCCACACCTGGCCGGGAAGGTTCCACGCCCACGGAGCCTCCCTCATTGCTAGCACAGCAGTCTGCGATCTAACTGCAAGGCAGCAGCGAGGCTGGGAGAGGGGCGCCTGCCATTGCTGAGGCTTAAGTAGGTAAACAAAGCCACTGGGAAGCTCGAACTGGGTGGAGCTCACAGCAACTCAAGGAAACCTGCCTGTCTCTGTAGACTTCACCTCTGGGGACAGGGCACAGCTAAACAACAAAAAAAGCAGCAGAAATTTCTGCAGAGGCAAATGACTCTGTCTGACAGCTTTGAAGAGAGCAGTGGATCTCCCAACACGGAGGTTGAGATCTGAGAAGGGACAGACTGCCTGCTCAAGTGGGTCCCTGACCCCTGAGTAGCCTAACTGGGAGACATCCCCCACTAGAGGCAGTCTGACACCCCACACCTCACAGGGTGGAGTACACCACTGAGAGGAAGCCTTCAAAGCAAGAATCAGACAGGTACACTCGCTGTTCAGCAATATTCTATTTTCTGCAGCCTCCGCTGCTGACACCCAGGCGAACAGGGTCTGGAGTGGACCACAAGCAATCTCCAACAGACCTACAGCTGAGGGTCCTGACTGTTAGAAGGAAAACTATCAAACAGGAAGGACACCTACACCAAAACCACATCAGTACATCACCATCATCAAAGACCAGAGGCAGATAAAACCACAAAGATGGGGAAAAAGCAGGGCAGAGAAGCTGGAAATTCAAAAAATAAGAGCGAAACTCCCCCGGCAAAGGAGCGCAGCTCATCGCCAGCAACGGATCAAAGCTGGACGGAGAATGACTTTGACGAGATGAGAGAAGAAGGCTTCAGTCCATCAAATTTCTCAGAGCTAAAGGAGGAATTACGTACCCAGCGCAAAGAAACTAAAAATCTTGAAAAAAAAGTGGAAGAATTGATAGCTAGAGTAATTAATGCAGAGAAGGTCATAAACAAAATGAAAGAGATGAAAACCATGACACGAGAAATACGTGACAAATGCACAAGCTTCAGTAACCGACTCAATCAACTGGAAGAAAGAGAATCAGTGATTGAGGATCAAATGAATGAAATGAAGCGAGAAGAGAAACCAAAAGAAAAAAGAAGAAAAAGAAATGAACAAAGCCTGCAAGAAGTATGGGATTATGTAAAAAGACCAAATCTACATCTGATTGGGGTCCCTGAAAGTGAGGGGGAAAATAGAACCAAGTTGGAAAACACTCTTCAGGATATCATCCAGGAGAACTTCCCCAACCTAGTAGGGCAGGCCAACATTCAAATCCAGGAAATACAGAGAATGCCACAAAGATACTCCTCGAGAAGAGCAACTCCAAGACACATAGTTGCCAGATTCACCAAAGTTGAAATGAAGGAAAAAATCTTAAGGGCAGCCAGAGAGAAAGGTCGGGTTACCCACAAAGGGAAGCCCATCAGACTAACAGCAGATCTCTCGGCAGAAACTCTCCAAGCGAGAAGAGAGTGGGGGCCAATATTCAACATTCTTAAAGAAAAGAATTTTCAACCCAGAATTTCATATCCAGCCAAACTAAGTTTCAAAAGTGAAGGAGAAATAAAATCCTTTACAGATAAGCAAATGCTTAGAGATTTTGTCATCACTAGGCCTGACTTACAAGAGACCCTGAAGGAAGCACTCAACATGGAAAGGAACAACCGGTACCAGCCATTGCAAAAACATGCCAAAATGTAAAGACCATCGAGGCTAGGAAGAAACTGCATCAACTAATGAGCAAAATAACCAGTTAATATCATAATGACAGGATCAAGTTCACACATAACAATCTTAACCTTAAATGTAAAAGGACTAAATGCTCCAATTAAAAGACACAGACTGGCAAACTGGATAAAGAGTCAAGACCCATCAATCTGCTGTATTCAGGAGACCCATCTCACATGCAGAGACATACATAGGCTCAAAATAAAGGGATGGAGGAAGACTTACCAAGCAAATGGAGAACAAAAAAAAGCGGGGGTTGCAATACTAGTCTCTGATAAAACAGACTTTAAACCATCAAAGATCAAAAGAGTCAAAGAAGGCCATTACATAATGGTAAAGGGATCAATTCAACAGGAAGAGCTAACTATCCTAAATATATATGCACCCAATACGGGAGCACCCAGATTCATAAAGCAAGTCCTTAGAGACTTACAAAGAGACTTAGACTCCCATACAATAATAATGGGAGACTTCAACACTCCACTGTCAACATTAGACAGATCAACGAGACAGAAAGTTAACAAGGATATCCAGGAATTGAACTCATCTCTGCAGCAAGCAGACCTAATAGACATCTATAGAACTCTCCACCCCAAATCAACAGAATATACATTCTTCTCAGCACCACATCGTACTTACTCCAAAATCGACCACGTAATTGGAAGTAAAGCACTCCTCAGCAAATGTACAAGAACAGAAATTATAACAAACTGTCTCTCAGACCACAGTGCAATCAAACTAGAACTCAGGACTAAGAAACTCAATCAAAACCGCTCAACTACATGGAAACTGAACAACCTGCTCCTGAATGACTACTGGGTACATAACGAAATGAAGGCAGAAATAAAGATGTTCTTTGAAACCAATGAGAACAAAGATACAACATACCAGAATCTCTGGGACACATTTAAAGCAGTGTGTAGAGGGAAATTTATAGCACTAAATGCCCACAAGAGAAAGTAGGAAAGATCTAAAATTGACAGTCTAACGTCGCAATTAAAAGAACTAGAGAAGCAAGAGCAAACACATTCGAAAGCTAGCAGAAGGCTAGAAATAACTAAGATCAGAGCAGAACTGAAGGAGATAGAGACACAAAAAACTCTCCAAAAAATCAATGAATCCAGGAGTTGGTTTTTTGAAAAGATCAACAAAACTGACAGACCACTAGCAAGAGTAATAAAGAAGAAAAGAGAGAAGAATCAAATCGACGCAATTAAAAATGATAAAGGGGATATCACCACCGACCCCACAGAAATACAAACTACCATCAGAGAATACTATAAACACCTCTACGCAAATAAACTGGAAAATCTAGAAGAAATGGATAATTTCCTGGACACTTACACTCTTCCAAGACTAAACCAGGAAGAAGTTGAATCCCTGAATAGACCAATAGCAGGCTCTGAAATTGAGGCAATAATTAATAGCCTACCAACCAAAAAAAGTCCAGGACCAGATGGATTCACAGCTGAATTCTACCAGAAGTACAAGGAGGAGTTGGTACCATTCCTTCTGAAACTATTCCAATCAATAGAAAAAGACGGAATCCTCCCTAACTCATTTTATGAGGCCAACATCATCCTGATACCAAAGCCTGGCAGAGACACAACAAAAAAAGAGAATATTAGACCAATATCCCTGATGAACATCGATGCAAAAATCCTCAATAAAATACTGGCAAACCGGATTCAGCAGCACATCAAAAAGCTTATCCACCATGATCAAGTGGGCTTCATCCCTGGGATGCAAGGCTTGTTCAACATTCGCAAATCAATAAACATAATCCAGCATATAAACAGAACCAAAGACAAGAACCACATGATTATCTCAATAGATGCAGAAAAGGCTTTTGACAAAATTCAACAGCCCTTCATGCTAAAAACGCTCAATAAATTCGGTATTGATGGAACGTACCTCAAAATAATAAGAGCTATTTATGACAAACCCACAGCCAATATCATACTGAATGGGCAAAAACTGGAAAAATTCCCTTTGAAAACTGGCACAAGACAGGGATGCCCTCTCTCACGACTCCTATTCAACATAGTGTTGGAAGTTCTGGCTAGGGCAGTTAGGCAAGAGAAAGAAATCAAGGGGATTCAGTTAGGAAAAGAAGAAGTCAAACTGTCCCTGTTTGCAGATGACATGATTGTATATTGAGAAAACCCCATTGTCTCAGCCCAAAATCTCCTTAAGCTTATAAGCAACTTCAGCAAAGTCTCAGGATACAAAATTAATGTGCAAAAATCACAAGCATTCTTATACACCAGTAACAGACAAACAGAGATCCAAATCAGGAATGAACTTCCATTCACAATTGCTTCAAAGAGAATAAAATACCTAGGAATCCAACTTACTAGGGATGTAAAGGACCTCTTCAAGGAGAACTACAAACCACTGCCCAGTGAAATAAAAGAGGACACAAACAAATGGAAGAACATACCATGCTCATGGATAGGAAGAATCAATATCGTGAAAATGGCCATACTGCCCAAGGTAATTTATAGATTGAATGCCATCCCCATCAAGCTACCAATGAGTTTCTTCACAGAATTGGAAAAAACTGCTTTAAAGTTCATATGGAACCAAAACAGAGCCCGCATCTCCAAGACAATCCTAAGTCAAAAGAACAAAGCTGGAGGCATTATGCTACCTGACTTCAAACTCTACTACAAGGCTACAGTAACCAAAACAGCATGGTACTGGTACCAAAAGAGAGATATAGACCAATGGAACAGAACAGAGTCCTCAGAAATAATACCACACATCTACAGCCATCTGATCTTTGACAAACCTGAGAGAAACAAGAAATGGGGAAAGGATTCCCTATTTAATAAATGGTGCTGGGAAAATTGGCTAGCCATAAGTAGAAAGCTGAAACTGGATCCTTTCCTTACTCCTTATATGAAAATTAATTCAAGATGGATTAGAGACTTAAATGTTAGACCTAATACCATAAAAATCCTAGAGGAAAACCTAGGTAGTACCATTCAGGACATAGGCATGGGCAAAGACTTCATGTCTAAAACACCAAAAGCAATGGCAGCAAAAGCCAAAATTGACAAATGGGATCTCATTAAATTAAAGAGCTTCTGCACAGCAAAAGAAACTACCATCAGAGTGAACAGGCAACCTACAGAATGGGAGAAAATTTTTGCAATCTACTCATCTGACAAAGGGCTCATATCCAGAACCTACAAAGAACTCAAACAAATTTACAAGAAAAAAACAAACGACCCCATCAAAAAGTGGGCAAAGGATATGAACAGACATTTCTCAAAAGAAGACATTCATACAGCCAACAGACACATGAAAAAAATGCTCATCATCACTGGCCATCAGAGAAATGCAAATCAAAACCACAATGAGATACCATCTCACACCAGTTAGAATGGCAATCATTAAAAAGTCAGGAAACAACAGGTGCTGGAGAGGATGTGGAGAAATAGGAACACTTTTACACTGTTGGTGGGATTGTAAACTAGTTCAACCATTATGGAAAACAGTATGGCGATTCCTCAAAGATCTAGAACTAGATGTACCATATGACCCAGCCATCCCATTACTGGGTATATACCCAGAGAATTATAAATTACGCTGCTATAAAGACACATGCACACGTATGTTTATTGTGGCACTATTCACAATAGCAAAGACTTGGAATCAACCCAAAGGTCCATCAGTGACAGATTGCATTAAGAAAATGTGGCACATATACACCATGGAATACTATGCAGCCATCAAAAAGGATGAGTTTGTGTCCTTTGTAGGGACATGGATGCAGCTGGAAACCATCATTCTTAGCAAACTATCACAAGAACAGAAAACCAAACACTGCATGTTCTCACTCATAGGTGGGAACTGAACAATGAGATCACTTGGACTCAGGAAGGGGAACATCGCACACCAGGGCCTATCATGGGGAGGGGGGAGGGGGGAGGTATTGCATTGGGAGTTATACCTGATGTAAATGACGAGTTGATGGGTGCAGCACACCAACATGGCACAAGTATACATATGTAACAAACCTGCACGTTATGCACATGTACCCTACAACTTAAAGTATAATAATAATAAATAAATTATAAAAAAAAAAAAGAGACAAAGAAGGCCATTACATAATGGTAAAGGGATCAATGCAACAAGAAGAGCTAACTATCCTAAATATATATGTACCCAATACACGATCACCCAGATTCATAAAGCAAGTTCCTTAGAGACTTACAAAGAGACTTAGACTCCCACACAATAATAACGGGACACTTTAACACCCCACTGTCATATTAGACAGATCAACGAGATAGAAAATTAACAAGGATATCCAGGACCTGAACTCAGCTCCGGACCAAGCAGACTTAATAGACATCTACAGAACTCTCCACCCCAAACCAACAGAATATACATTCTTCTCAGCACCACATCACATTTATTCTAAAACTGGCCACATAATTGGAAGTAAAACACTCCTCAGCAAATGCAAAAGAACAGAAATCATAAGTCTCTCAGACCACAGCGAAATCAAATCAGAACTCAGGGTTAAGAAACTCACTCAAAATCACTCAACTACATGGACACTGAACAACCTGCTCCTGAACGACTACTGGGTTAATAAAGAAGTGAAGGCAGCAATGAAGATGTTCTTTGAAACCAATGAGAACAAAGACATGAAGTACAAGAATCTCTGGGATACCTTTAAAGCAGTGTGTAGAGGGGAATTTATAGCACTAAAAGCCACAAGGGAAAGCAGGAAAGATCTAAAATCGACACCCTAACATCACATTTATAAGAACTAGAGAAGTAGGAATAAACAAATTCAAAAGCTAGCAGAAAGCTAGAAATAACTAAGATCAGAGCAGAACTGAAGGAGATAGAGATGTGAAAAACCCTACCAAAAAATCAATGAATCTAGGAGCTGATTGTGTGAAAAGATCAACAAGATAGATAGACCGCTAGCCAGGCTAATAAAGAAGAAAAGAGAGGAGAACAATACAGATGCAATTAAAAAAAAAATGATCAAGGGGATATCACCACCGATCCCACAGAAATACAAACTACCATCAGAGAATACTATAAACACCTCTATGCAAATAAACTAGAAAATCTAGAAGAAATGGATAAGTTCCTGGACACATACACCCTCCCAAGACTAAACCAGGAAGATGTCGAATCCCTGAATAGACCAATAACAAGTTCTGAAATTGAGACAGCAATTAATAGCCTACCAACCAAAAAAAGTCCAGGACCAGACGGATTCGCAGCCGAATTCTGCCAGAGTTACAAAGAGGAGCTGGTACCATTCCTTCTGAAACTATTCCAAACAATAGAAAAAGAGGGAATCCTCCCTAACTCATTTTATGAGGCCAGCATCTTCCTAATACCAAAACCCGGCAGAGACACAACAAAAAAAGACAATTTCAGGCCAATATCCCTGATAAATATTGATGTGAAATTCCTCAATAAAACACTGGCAAATCGAATCCAGCAGCACAACCAAAAGCTTATCCACGACAATCTAGTAGACTTCATCCCGGGGATGCAAGACTGGTTCAACATACACAAATCAATAAACGTAATCCACCACATAAACAGAAACAATGACAAAAACGACATGATTATCTCAATAGATGCAGAAAAGGCCTTTGACAAAATTCAACAGCTCTTCATGTAAAAACTCTCAATAAACTGGGTATTGATGGAATGTATCTCAAAGTAATAAGAGCTATTTATGACAAAT
This sequence comes from Macaca thibetana thibetana, assembly GCF_024542745.1. Lineage (NCBI taxonomy): Eukaryota > Metazoa > Chordata > Mammalia > Primates > Cercopithecidae > Macaca > Macaca thibetana. The sequence goes on along the minus strand of NC_065598.1, from coordinate 51,733,867 downwards.
CCACAGCCAATATCTTATTGAATGGGCAAAAACTGGGAGCATTCCATTTGAAAACTGGCACAAGACAAGGATGCCCTCTCTCACCACCCCTATTCAACATAGTATTGGAAGTTCTGGCCAGGGCAATCAGGCAAAAGAAAGAAATAAAGGGTATTCAATTAGGAAAAGAGGAAGTCAAATTGTCTCTGTTTGTAGATGACATGATTGTATATTCAGAAAACCCCATCGTCTCAGCCCAAAATCTCCTTAAGCTGATAAGCAACTTCAGCAAAGTCTCAGGATACAAAATCAATATGCAAAAATCACAAGCATTCCTATACACCAATAATAGACAAACAGAGAGTGAAATCATGAGTGAACTTCCATTCACAATTGCTACAAAGAGAATAAAATACAACTCACAAGGGATGTGACGGACCTCTTCAAGGAGAACTACAAACCACCACTCAAGGAAATAAGAGAGGACACAAACAAATGGAATAACACTCTATGCTCATGGATAGGAAGAATCAATATCTGAAAAATGGCCACACTGCCCAAAGTAGTTTATAGATTCAATGCTATGCTCATCAAGCTACCACTGACTTCCTTCACAGAATTGAAAAAAACTGCTTTAAATTTCATATGGAACCAAAAAAGAGCCCGCATTGCCAAGACAATCCTAAGCCAAAAGAACAAAGCTGGAGGCATCACACTACCTGACTTCAAGCAATACTACAAGGCTACAGTAAAAAAAGCAGCATGGTACTGGTGCCAAAACAGAGATATAGAACAATGAAACAGAAAAGAGCCCTCAGAAATAATGCCACACATCTACAACCATCTGATCGTTGACAAACCTGACAAAAACAAGCAATGGTGAATGAATTCGCTATTTAATAAATAGTGTTGGACAAACTGGCTAGCCATATGGAGAAAACTGAAACTGGATCCCTTCCTTACACCTTATACAAAAATTAACTCAAGATGGATTAAAGACTTAAACATAAAACCAAAAACCATAAAAACCCTGGAGGAAAACCTAGGCAATATCATTCAGGACATAGGCATGGGCAAAGACTTCATTACTGAAACACGAAAAGCAAGGGCAACAAAAGCCAAAATTGACAAATAGCATCTAATTAAACTAAAGAGCTTCTGCACAGCAAAAGAAACTATCATCAGAGTGAACAGACAAACTACAGAATGGGAGAACATTTTTGCAATCTATCTATCTGACGAAGGGCTAATATCCAGAATCTACAAAGAACTTAAACAAATTTACAAGAAAAAAGCAACCCCAACAAAAAGTGGGCAAACTATGTGAACAGACACTTCGCAAAAGGAGACATTTATGCAGCCAACAGACATATGAAAAAATGCTCATCATCACTGGTCATTAGAGAAATGTAAATCAAAACCACAATGAGATACCATCTCATGCCAGTTAGAATGCTGATCATTAAAAAGTCAGGAAACAAGAGATGCTGGAGATGATGTGGACGAATAGGAATGCTTTTAAACTGTTGGTGAGTGTGTAAATTAGTTCAACAATTGTGGAAGACAGTGTGGCAATTCCTCAAGGATCTAGAACTAGAAATACTATTTGATTCAGTAATCTCACTACTGGGTATATACCTAAAGGACTGTAAATCATTCTACTATAAAGACAAATGCACATGTATGTTTATTGTGGCACTGTTCACAATAGCAAAGACTTGGAAACAACCCAAATGCCTATCAATGATAGACTAGATAAAGAAAACGTGGCATGTGTATACCATGGAATACAGCCATAAAAAAAGAATGGAGTTCATGTCCTTGTTAGGGGTATGGATGAAGCTGGAAACCATCATTCTCAGCAAACTAACACAAGAACAGAAATCCAAACACCACATGTCCTCATTCATAAGTGGGACGTGAACAATGAGAACACATGGATGCAGAGAGGGGAACATCACACACCGGGGCCTATCAGGGAGTGGAGGGCTAGGAGAAGGATAGCATTAGGAGAAATACCTAATGTAGATGACGGGTTGATGGGTGCAGCAAAGCACCACAGCACGTGCATACCTAGTTGCACTTTCTGCACATGTAGCCCAGAACTTAAAGTATAATAAAAAAGAAGTGGATTTTATTCTATGGAACAATGGGAAGTCATTATTAAATAGTATTTAGTCAAGCAAGTGATATTATCATATCTGTGCTTCATAAAGACCATTTTGATTACAGGGTGAATGATCAACTGGAAGGATGTCAATGAGAATGCCGGTATAGTGGTCCAGAGGAGACTGAAATAAGGCTGTAGCAATAGGGTTTCTAACAAAACAATGGACTGCAGACACACAGTGAAGGTTGGCTGAAACGGTCTTGATGAGAAAGTGTGTGGAAAATCCGATGATTCCCATATTGGTTCATGGTTTGAGTGGGTGGTGCTGATGCCATTACTAAATTAGCAAACAGGAAAGCAGCAGCTTTAAGAGAGGGAGTGTATGTGAAAAGTGAGGAAATATCCAAACGAATATGTGTGGATCATAAAAATAATTGAAGTCACTAGTGATGTCTGAATGAATTTGTGACAGTAGATGGGCAATGGTGACATCAGAATGGGTGTGTGCATCATCTAAAAGAAACTATAACAAATGCCCATTATCAGATGCTCATATTTTCTCATTCAGTTGTCTCAAAATCTCATTTAGGCATTACATAAACACAGTTGTCTCATATTCATTCAGATGTCAAAATAACACATAGTCTGTTACACCCAAATTCATACATAGACTGGCTTACTCATTCATTTCTACTTTTAGCTCAGAGATGTAGCAGGCTGCAAAGAGCATTGTTGTCATAATTTCAGCAAGAAACAACCACACAGACTGCAAGTTAACCAATCTTGAACTCATTAGAAAACAGAGCAAAAAGCTAAGTCAAAATTTGGAGACAGATAAAAGCAAGCAAGAAGTTGAATGCCTGAATAGACCAATAGCAGGCTCTGAAATTGAGGCAATAATTAATAGCCTACCAACCAAGAAAAGTCCAGGACCAGATGGATTCACAGCCAACTTCTACCAGAGGTACAAGGAGGAGCTGGTACCATTCCTTCTGAAACTATTCCAATCAATAGAAAAAGAGGGAATCCTCCCTAACTCCTTTTATGAGGCCAACATCATCCTGATAACAAAGCCTGGCAGAGACACAACAAAAAAAGAGAATTTTAGACCAATATCCCTGATGAACATTGATGCAAAAATCCTCAATAAAATACTGGCAAAGCGAATCCAGCAGCACATCAAAAAGCTTATTCACCATGATCAAGTGGGCTTCATCCTTGGGATGCAAGGCTGGTTCAACATATGCGAATCAATAAATGTAAACCCTCATATAAATAGAACAAAAGACAAAAACCACATGATTATCTCAATAGATGCAGAAAAGGCCTTTGACAAAGTTCAACAGCCATTCATGCTAAAACTCAATAAATTCAGTATTGATGGAACGTATCTCAAAATAATAAGAGCTATTTATGACAAACCCATAGCCAATATCATACCGAATGGGCAAAAACTGGAAGCATTCCCTTTGAAAACTGGCACAAGACAGGGATGCCCTCTCTCACCACTCCTATTAAACATAGTGTTGGAAGTTCTGGCCAGGGCAGTCAGGCAAGAGAAAGAAATAAAGGGTATTCAATTAGGAAAAGAGGAAGTCAAATTGCCCTGTTTGCAGATGACATGATTGACATTTAGAAAACCCCATCATCTCAGCCCAAAATTTCCTTAAGCTGACAAACTTCAGCAAAATCTCAGGATACAAAATCAATGTGCAAAAATCACAAACATTCTTATACACCAATAACAGACAAACAGAGAGCCGAATCATGAGTGAACTCCCATTCACAATTGCTTCAAAGAGAATAAAATACCTAGGAATCCAACTTACAAGGGATGTGAAGGACCTCATCAAGGAGAGCTACAAACCACTGCTCAGTGAAATAAAAGAGGACACAAACAAATGGAAGAACATTCCATGCTCATGGATAGGAAGAATCAATATCATGAAAATGGCCATACTGCCCAAGGTAATTTATAGATTCAATGCCATCCCCATTAAGCTACCAGTGACTTTCTTCACAGAATTGGAAAAAACTACTTTAAAGTTCATATGGAACCAAAAAAGAGCCCGTATTGACAAGACAATCCTAAGCCAAAAGAACAAAGCTGGAGGCATCACGCTACCTGACTTCAAACTATACTACAAGGCTACAGTAACCAAAACAGCATGGTACTGGTACCAAAACAGAGATTCAGACCAATGGAACAGAATAGAGCCCTCAGAAATAATACCACACATCTACAACCATCTGATCTTTGACAAACCTGACGAAAACAAGCAATGGGGAAAGGATTTCCTATTGAATAAATGGTGCTGGGAAAACTGACTAGCCATAAGTAGAAAGCTGAAACTGGATCCCTTCCTTACACCTTAAATGAAAATTAATTCAAGATGGATTAGAGACTTAAATGTTAGACCTAAAGCGATAAAATCCCTAGAAGAAAACCTAGGCAATACCATTCAGGACATAGGCATGGGTAAGGACTTCATATCTGAAACACCAAAAGCAATGGCAACAAAGCCAAAATTGACAAATGGGATCTAATTAAAGAGCTTCTGCACAGCAAAAGAAACTACCATCAGAGTGAACAGGCAACCTACAGAATGGGAGAAAATTTTTGCAATCTACTCATCTGACAAAGGGCTCATATCCAGAACCTACAAAGAACTCAAACAAATTTACAAGAAAAAAACAAACAACCCCATCAAAAAGTGGTCAAAGTATCTGAACAGACATTTCTCAAAAGAAGACATTCATATAGCCAATAGACACATGAAAAAATGCTCATCATCACTGGCCATCAGAGAAATGCAAATCAAAACCACATTGAGATACCATCTCACACCAGTTAGAATGGTAATCATTAAAAAGTCAGGAAACAACAGGTGCTGGAGAGGATGTGGAGAAATAGGAACACTTTTTCACTGATGTTGGGACTGTAAACTAGTTCAACCATTGTGGAAGACAGTGTGGCCATTCCTCAAGGATCTAGAACTAGAAATACCATTTGACCCAGCCATCCTATTACTGGGTATATACCCAAAGGATTATAAATCATGTTGCTATAAAGACACATGTACACGTATGTTTATTGTGGCACTATTCACAATAGCAAAGACTTAGAATCAACCCAAATGTTCATCAGTGACAGACTGGATTAAGAAAATGTGGCACATATACACCGTGGAATACTATGCGGCCATAAAAAAGGATGAGTTCATGTCCTTTGTAGAGACATGGATGCAGCTGGAAACCAGCATTCTCGGCAAAGTATCTCAAGGGCAGAAAACTAAACACCGCATATTCTCACTCATAGATGGGAATTGAGCAATGAGAACACTTGGACACAGGAAGGGGAACATCACACACCAGGGCCTGTTGTGGAGTGGGGGGAGGGAGGAGAGATAGCATTTGGAGATATACGTAACGTAGATAACGAGTTAATGAGTGCAGCACACCAACATGACACATGTATACATATGTAACAAACCTGCACGTTGTGCATCTGTACCCTAGAACTTAAAGTGTAATAATAAAAAATTAATTAAAATAAGGCTGTCTCTTAAAACAAATAAAATAAAAAATAGATTATAAAATATATTTATTTCAGTATCTACTAACCCATACAACATGTGCAGATTGCAACAGATATGACAAGGCATAAAGTGAGGCAACAAAAATTAAGTCTGAAGAGAGACAAAGCAATCACAAAAGCAAGCTCAGATGTGATGTAGACATTGGAAATATCAGGCAGGGAATTCAAAACAACTTTAGTGTGCTAAAGTTCCTATTGGAAAAGGTAGGAAACATGAAAGATCAGATAGGCAATTCAAGCATACAGAGGCAAATTATAAAAAATAAAAAAGAAACATTACAAATAAAACATACAGTAACAAAAATGAAGAATGCCTTCAACAGGATCATCAGTAAACTCAAAACAGCTATGAAAGAACCAGTGAACGTCAACATAGGTCAATAAAATTATCTACTTTCAAATACCAAAAACAAATAGTGAAGAAAACAGGATAGGGCATCCAACAGCTATAGGACAATATCAAACAATTTAATATATGTGTAATTCCATAAATAGAAGAAATAGAGAGTGGATCAGAATACATTTTGAAGAAATAATGGCCAAGAGTTACCTGAAATTAGTAACAGTCACCAAGCCACAGATCCAAGAAGTCAGAGAGCATCAAGCAGGATAAACACCAACACACACACACACACACATACACACACACACGCAGAAAACTAGGCATATACTATTCAAAATTCTGAAAACCAAAGGAAAAGAGAAAATCCTGAAGGCAGTCATAGGAAAAAAAAGACATATTACACACAGAGGAGAAATGATAAGATTTACAGCAGAATTATCATTGGAAAAATGCAAACAATAAGACAATTGAGTGACATCTTCCACGAGTTGGAAAAAAAAATGCCAATCAAGTATGCTTTACCCAGCACAACTATGCTTCAAAAATGAAGGCTGGGTGGTAGAGCCAAGATGGTTGACTACACACAGTCGGGAAGAACTTCCCCCACTGAGAGATTAGACCATCAAAAAGACCACCACACTCCAAGCAGATCTTCTGAAGTAAGGCACTGAGTGTGGATAGAGGGAGGATGCAGACCCTGGGGTAAAGGGAGAGGAAGCAAGGAACTCTGCATGAGGTTGCCAAACACTAGGACTAATTCCTGGCCTCAAGTGGCTCCTGGGGAAGAGGTGAGTAGGCATGGGGTGGCCTACTTTCACCATAAACTTTATGAATACTAGCTGCAGGAGTTCTCTTGACCTCCATGGACATTTGAGCTGTCAGGGAGAGCTGCTTGGAAAGCTAGTCAGGATGGGACTCCAGCCTGCATGGAGCCCAGAGGGTTTGGCATAGGAAGGGCTGCAGTGGAGCACAGCCAGTGATGTCCATTTTCCAAGGCTTACCATGCTCCTCTGGGTGGCTTTGGCCTTTGTTGACTGTCAAGTATGGACAGAACAGGGCTATCTTGCCTGTGAAATGGATCCAGTCAGATCTGAGCAGGCCCCTGTTTGCTGGCCTCTCTCAGAGTACCTTCCTGGCCATGCCCACTTAAAGCACAGTCTCAGATGTTCAACTGGGGAGCATCCCGGTGGTTAATACCATAACTCCTTCTTGGCAGATCCCACCTAACCATTGGAGAGCTTCTGCAGATGATCCCCTATCAGCATGCACCCATCCACAGCCTTCCCCCACTGCCTTGCCAGCATGTACTAAGCCACACCCTCCCCCTACCACTTTGCTGGCGTGTGTAAGCATATGAACTTTGCTGCCTAGCCACTGCCAGCACAAGTGCATATACATGGTTCCTGATTCTGCACCACATGTGCTGGTGCACGCACATGTGGACCCCACCGCCTTACTCCCACCATCCTGGCAGGAACCTTGCCACCTCTATAAGATTATTTTTCCTGCATCCCCCATCAGAGTGTTGTTGCCAGTGGACCAGGAACATCTTGGCCCCTCCAATGCAGCAGATGCTTAATTTTGAGGGGCCAGAGAACAAAGCCATGGACCTGGGCCCAGTCCTCTAGTGTGACAGCAAGCAGCCCAGAAGTGCCGAGCTGAGTCGTGGCCCTCTGAAATCATCCAGAAACAAAGCCAGTGAACTGAATCCAACTCATACTAAAGTCAAACCCTTAAGGACATCAAAGAATATAAAAGCGAAAAGCCCCATGCAAAAGACAGCAACTTCAAAGATTAAAAGAACATCAGATGAGAAAGAGCCAACATAAGAATCTGGCAACTCACAAAACCAGAGTGTCTTCTTACCTCCAAATGACCACACTAGCTCCTGAGCCATGGTTCTTATCCAGGCTGAAATGGCAGAAATGAAAGGCATAGAATTCAGAATCTGGATGGCAATGAAGATCATCGACATTCGAAAGAAACTTGAAACCCGATCCAAGGAGTCTAAGGAACCCAGTAAAATGATACAAGAACTGAAAGGTGAAAGAGCCATTTTAAGAAAGAAGCAAACTGATCTGATAGAGATGAAAAGTTTACTACAAGAATTTCATAATACAATCAGAAGTATTAACAGCAAAATAGACCAAACTGAAGAATCTCAGAGCTCGAAGACCAGTTCTTCAAATTGACTTAGACAAAAATAAAGCAAAAAGAATTAAAAAGAATGAGCAAAACCTCTGAGGAAATGTGGGATTATGTAAAGAGACCAAATCTATGACTTATTGGTGTCCATGAAAGAAAGGGAGAGAGAACAAGCAACTTGGAAAACATAGCTGAGTATATTATCCATGAAAATTTCCCCAACCTCACTAGAGAGGTCAACATTCAAATTCAGGAAATGTAGAGAAACCCTGCAAGATACTATACAAGACAACCATCTCCAAGACACGTAATCATCAGATTCTCCAAGAATGAAAGAAAAAAATCTTAAAGGCAGCTAGAAAGAAGGGGCAGGTCATCTACAAAGGGAACCCTGTCAGACTAACAGCAGAACTTTCAGCAGAAACTCCACAAGCCAGGAGATCTTGGGGGCATATATTCATCATTCTTAAAGAAATGAAATTCCAATAAAGAATTTCACATCCAGCTAAACTAAGCTTCATAAATGAAGGAGAAATAAAATAAAATCCTTTTCAGACAAGCAAATGCAAAGGGAATTCATTACCATCATACCTGCCTCACAAGAGGTCCGTTAAGGGAGTGCTAAATATGGAAACAAAAGACTATTACCAGCCAACACATAAACATGCTTAAGTATATAAACCATTGACACTAATAAAACAATGACACAATCAAGTTGTAAACCAAAAATAAAATTCAAAGCCCCTGCCCCACTCCTCTACCCCCTGCCTCCTGCAACCATCTGAATGGACTCCCTTTGTAGCCAGGGCACTCTAAAATCTAATCTAAAATACTGGTTCAGATCATGACGGAAAGTGGGTATTGGACATGCCTATTATACCCCTACAGCATTAATATCAACACAGACTTTAAGCCTGATCAGAAACATTTACAATCTATTTTCTCTGAAGCCTGCTACCTGAAGGCTTCATCTGAATGATAAAATCTTGGTCTCCAAAACCCCTTATCTTAACCCAGATATTTCTTTCTCCTGATAATAACTCTTTTAACCAATTGCCAATCAGAATATGTTTAAATCTACCTATGACCTAGAATACTGCTCCCCTCCCGCCCACACCCCTGCTTCAAGTTGTCTCACCCTTCTAGATTGAACCAATGTGAATCTTATATATAGAGATTGATGTATTATGTCCCCCTAAAATGTATACAAACAAGCTGTGCCCCCAGTCAACTTGGGCACATGTCATCAGGACCTCCTGAGGCTGTGTCATGATTGCATTCTTAACCTTGGCAAAATAAACTTTCTGTGTTGACTGAGACCTGTCTCAAATACTTTGGGTTCACAAAGTCTACAGAGCATTCAGCTAACAACACAATTAACAGGATGAAATCAGCACATGTCAGTATTAACCTTGAATGTAAATGGGTTAAACATTTCACTTAAAAGGCACAGAGTAGTAAATTGTATGAAGATACAAGACTGAACTGTATGGTGTCTTTAAGAGACCCATTTCACATGTAGTGATACCCATAGGCTCATAGTAAAGGGATAAGGAAAGATCTATTAAGAAAATGGAAAAGAAAAAAAAGCAAGGGTTGCCTTTCTTATTTCAGACAAAACAGACTTTAAGCCAACAATGATTTTTTAAAAAAGCAAACAAGGACATCACATAATGATAAATGGTTTCATTCAACAAGAAGATTTAAGTATCCTAAATATATATGCACACAACACTGGAGCACTCAGATTCATAAAACAAGTTATTAGAGAGTTATGAAGAGACTAGAATAACCACACAATAATATAATAGCGAGAGACTTCAACACCTCACTGACAGTATTATACAGATCATTGAGGCAGAAAACTAACAAAGATATTTGGGACCTAAATTCAACTCTTGATCAAATGGACCTAACATATATCTGCAAACCCCATCCAACAACATTCTTCTTATCTGCACATGGCACATACTCTAAAATTGACCACATGCTTGGCTATAAAGTAATTCTCAAAAAGTTCAAAAAAACTGGAATTACAGCAACCACATGCTCAGACCACGGCACAATACAAATAGAAATCAATACTAAGAAAATCTCTCAAACCCGTATAATAACATGAAAATTAAACAATCTGCTCCCGAATGACTTTTGATAAACAATGAAATTAAGGCAGAAATCAAGAATTTCTTTGAAATTAATGAAAACAAAGCTACAACATACCAGAAACTCTGGGACACAGCTAAAACAGTATTAAGAGAGAACTTCTTAGTGTTAAATGCCCACATCAATAATTTAGAAAAATCTCAAATTAACAATCCCACATCACACCTACAAGAACTAGAAAAACAAGAGCAAGCCAACCCCAAAGCTAGTGGAAAATAAGAAATAACCGAAAGCTGATCTTAACTGAATAAAATGGGGACAGGAAAAAACCACATAAAAGATCGATAAAAGCAAAAGTTTGTTCTTTGAAAAAAATAAGATTGATAGACCACTAACTAGACTAATAAAGAAAAAAGGAGAGAAAGTCCAAATACACTCAGAAATGACTCAGTGGACTTTACCACTAACCCCAGAGAAATACAAAAAACCCTCAGAGACTATTATGAATATTTCTATTCACCCAAACTAGAAGAAGCAGCCCTGGACCAGATAGATTCACAGCTGAGTTCTATCACACCTATGAAGAAGAGATGATACCAATCTTTCTGAAACTACTCCCAAAAATTGAGTAGGAGAGCCTCCTCCATAGTTCATTCTATGAGTCCAGTATCATTCTGATACCAAAATCTGGCAGAGACACAACGACAAAAAAGAAAACCTCAGGCCAATATCTCTTATGAAGATAGATGCAAAAGCTCTCAACAAAATACTAGCAAACCAAATCTAGCAGCACATTAAAAAGCGAATCCACCACAATCAACTAGACTTTATTCCTGGGACCCAAGGTTGGTTCAATATACACAGATCAATAAAGGTGATTCATCACATAAACAAAAACCACATGATCATCTCAATGGATGCAGAAAAGGCTTTTAATAAAATTATGCATCCCTTCGTGTTAATTATCCTCAATAAATTAGGCATCAAATAAACATATCTCAAAACTATGACAAACCCACGTCCAACAAGATATTGAATGGGCAAAAGCTGGAAGCATTCCCCTTGAGAACCAGAACAAGACAAGGATATCCATTCTCACCACTTCTAGTCAACATAGTAGTAGAAGTCCTAGCCAGAGCAATCAGGCAAGAGAAAGAAATAAAAGGCATCCAAATAGGTAAAGAGGAAGTCAAACTATCCCTGTTTACAGATGATATAATTATCTACCTAGAAAACCCAATAGTCTCTGCCCAGAAGCTCCTGGACCTGATGAACAATGTCAGAAAAGTTTCAAGATACAAAATCAATGTACAAAAATCTGTAACATTTTTATACTCCAACAACATCCAAGCTGAGAATCAAATCAAGAACACAACCCCATTCACAATAGCCACAAAAACATCAAAATGCATAGAAATACAGCTAGCCATGGAGATGAAAGATCTCCACAATGAGAATTACAAAACATTGAAGAAAGAAATCAGAGATGACACAAATGGAGAAATATTCCATGCTTATGGATTAGAAGATTCAATATTGTTAAATTTGCCATATTGCCCCAAGCAATTTACAGGTTCAGTGCTATTGCTATCAAACTACCAATGACATTTTGCACATAATTTGGAAAAAAACGACTCTAAAATTCATATGGAACCAAAAAAGAGCATGAATAGCCAATTAGTCCTGAGCAAAAAAGAGCAATGTTACAGGCATCACACCACCCAACCTCAAACTATACTCAAGGCTACAGTAACCAAAACAGCATAGTTCTGGTCCAAAACAGACACATAGAGCAATGGAATAGGTCAGAGAACTCAAAAATACAGCTGCATAGCTACAACCATCTGATCTTTGACAAAGTTGACAAAAATGAGCAATGGGGAAAAGACTCCCTATTCAATAAATGTTGCTGGGATAACTAACTAGCCATATGCAGATGATTGAAACTAAACCCCAACCTTTCACCATATACAAAAATCAAGTCAACATGGATTAAAGACTTCCGTGTAAAACAGAAAACTATAATAACCCTGGGAAAAAAACCTAGGAAATATCATTCTGGACATAGGCTCTGGCAAAGATTTCATAATGAAGACTCCAAAAACAGTGCTATATAAACAAAAATTGACAAGTGGGACCTAATTAAAGAGCTTTCACACAGCAAAGGAAACTATCATCAGAGTTAACAGACAACCCACAGAATGCTAGAAAATATATGCAATCTATGCATCTGACTAATGTTAAATATATAGAATCTATACGTAATTTTAAAAAACTAACAAGAAAAAAACAACCCTATTATAAAATGGGCAAAGGACATGAACAGATACTTCTCAAAAGAAGACAACCACATGGCCAAAAAGCATAGGAAAAATGCTCCACAGGGAAGATGGGGGCAGAGCAAGATGGCCGAATAGGAACAGCTCCAGTCTCCAACTCCCAGCGCGAGCCACACAGAAGACAGGTGATTTCTGCATTTTCAACTGAGGTACTGGGTTCATCTCACTAGGGAGTGCAGGACAGTCGGTGCTGGTCAGCTGCTGCAGCCCACCAGCGAGAGCTGAAGCAGGGCGAGGCATCGCCTCACCTGGGAAGCCAAGGGGGAAGGGAATCCCTTTTGCTACCCAGGGGAACTGAGACACACAACACCTGGAAAATTGGGTAACTCCCACCCCAATACTGCGCTCTACCAAGGATCTTAGCAAACGGGCACACTAGGAGATTATATCCCACACCTGGCTGGGAGGGTCCCATGCCCACAGAGCCTCCCTCATTACTAGCACAGCAGTCTGCGATCTGGCAGCAAGGCAGCAGCGAGGCTGGGGGAGGGGTGCCTGCCATTGCTGAGGCTTAAGTAGATAAACAAAGCAGCTGGGAAGCTCGAACTGGGTAGAGCTCACAGCAGCTCAAGGAGTCCTGCCTGTCTCTGTAGACTCCACCTCTGGGGACAGGGCACAGCTAAACAACAACAACAACAACAAAAGCAGCTGAAACCTCTGCAGATGCAAATGACTCTGTCTGACAGCTTTGAAGAGAGCAGTGGATCTCCCAAAACGGAGGTTGAGATCTGAGAACGGACAGACTACCTGCTCAAGTGGGTCCCTGACCCCTGAGTAGCCTAACTGGGAGACATCCCCCACTAGGGGCCCACCAAGACCCCACACCTCACACGGTGGAGTACACCCCTGAGAGGAAGCTTCCAAAGCAAGAATCAGAAAGGTACACTTGCTGTTCAGCAATATTCTATCTTCTGCAGCCTCTGCTGCTGATACCCAGCCAAACAGGGTCTGGAGTGGACCTCAAGCAATCTCCAACAGACCTACAGCTGAGGGTCCTGACTCTTAGAAGGAAAACTAACAAACAGGAAGGACACCCACATCAAAACCCCATCAGTACGTCACCAACATCAAAGACCAGAGGCAGATAAAACCACAAAGATAGGGAAAAAGCAGGGCAGAAAAGCTAGAAATTCAAAAAATAAGAGCGCATCGCCCCTAAAAAGGAATGCAGCTCATCGCCAGCAACGGATCAAAGCTGGACGGAGAATGACTGATGAGATAAGAGAAGAAGGCTCCAGTCCATCAAACTTCTCAGAGCTAAAGGAGGAATTATGTACCCAGCGCAAAGAAACGAAAAATCTTGAAAAAACAGTGGAAGAATTGATAACTAGAATAATTAATGCAGAGAAGGCCATAAACGAACGGACAGAGATGAAAACCATGACACAAGAAATACATGACAAATGCACAACCTTCAGTAACCAACTCGATCAACTGGAAGAAAGAGTATCAGCGATTGAGGATCATATGAATGAAATGAAGTGAGAAGAGAAACCTAAAGAAAAAAGAAAAAAGGAAATGTACAAAGCCTGCAAGAAGTATGGGATTATGTAAAAAGACCAAATTAACGTCTGATTGGAGTGCCTGAAAGTGAGGGGGAAAATGGAACCAAGCTGGAAAACGCTCTTCAGGATATCACCCAGGAGAACTTCCCCAACCTAGTAGGGCAGGCCAACATTCAAATTCAGGAAATACAGAGAATGCAACAAAGATACTCCTCAAGAAGAGCAACTCCAAAACGCATAATTGCCAGATTCACCAAAGTTGAAATGAAGGAAAAAATCTTAAGGGCAGCCAGAGAGAAACGTCGGGTTACCCACAAAGGGAAACTCATCAGACTAACAGCAGATCTCTTGGCAGAAACTCTACAAGCCAGAAGAGAGTGGGGGCCAATATTCAACATTCTTAAAGAAAAGAATTTTCAACCCAGAATTTCATATCCAGCCAAACTAAGTTTCAAAAGTGAAGGACAAATAAAATCCTTTACAGATAAGCAAATGCTTAGAGATTTTGTCACCACCAGGCCTGCCTTACAAGAGACCCTGAAGGAAGCACTCAACATGGAAAGGAACAACCGGTACCAGCCATTGCAAAAATATGCCAAAATGTAAAGACTATTGAGGCTACAAAGAAACTGCATCAACTAACAAGCAAAATGACCAGTTAATATAATGGTAGGATCAAGTTCACATATAACAATATTAACCTTAAATGTAAATGGACTAAATGCTCCAATTAAAAGACACAGACTGGCAAACTGGATAAAGAGTCAAGACCCATCAGTCTGCTGTATTCAGGAGACCCATCTCACACGCAGAGACATACATAGGCTCAAAATAAAGGGATGGAGGAAGATCAACCAAGCAAATGGAGAACAAAAAAAAGGAGGGGTTGCAAGACTAGTCTCTGATAAAACAGACTTTAAAGCAACAAAGATCAAAAGAGACAAAGAAGGCCATTACATAATGGTAAAGGGATCAATTCAACAAGAAGAGCTAACTATCCTAAATATATATGCACCCAATAAAGGAGCACCCAGATTCATAAAGCAAGTCCTTAGAGACTTATAAAGAGACTTAGACTCCCATACAATAATAATGGGAGACTTCAACACTCCACTATCAACATTAGACAGATCAATGAGACAGAAAGTTAACAAGGATATCCAGGAATTGAATTCATCTCTGCAGCAAGCAGACCTAATAGACATCTACAGAACTCTCCACCACAATTCAACAGAATATACATTCTTCTCAGCACCACATCACACTTATTCCACAATTGACCACATAATTGGAAGTAAAGCACTCCTCAGCAAATGTACAAGAACAGAAATTGTATAAAACTGTCTCTCAGACCACAGTGCAATCAAACTAGAACTCAGGACTAAGAAACTCAATCAAAACGGCTCAACTACATGAAAACTGAACAACCTGCTCCTGAATGACTACTGGGTACATAACAAAATGAAGGCAGAAATAAAGATGTTCTTTGAAACCAATGAGAACAAAGATACAACATACCAGAATCTCTGGTACACATTTAAAGCAGTGTGTAGAGGGAAATTTATAGCACTAAATGCCCACAAGAGAAAGCTGGAAAGAATTAAAACTGACACTCTAACATCACAATTAAAAGAACAAGAGAAGCAAGAGCAAACACATTCGAAAGCTAGCAGAAGGCAAGAAATAACTAAGATCAGAGCAGAACTAAAGGAGATAGAGACACAAAAAACCCTCCAAAAAATCAATGAATCCAGGAGTTGGTTTTTTGAAAAGATCAACAAAATTGATAGACCGCTAGCAAGACTAAAAAAGAAGAAAAGAGTGAAGAATCAAATAGACACAATAAAAAGTGATAAAGGGGATATCACCACCGACCCCACAGAAATACAAACTACCATCAGAGAATACTATAAACACCTCTATGCAAATAAACTAGAAAACCTAGAAGAAATGGATAATTTCCTGGACACTTACACTCTCCCAAGACTAAACCAGGAAGAAGCTGAATTCCTGAATAGACCAATAGCAGGCTCTGAAATTGAGGCAATAATTAATAGCCTACCAATGAAAAAAAGTCCAGGACCAGATAGATTCACAGCTGAATTCTACCAGAGGTACAAGGAGGAGCTGGTACCATTCCTTCTGAAACTATTCCAATCAATAGAAAAAGAGGGAATCCTCCCTATCTCATTTTATGAGGCCAACATCATCCTGATACCAAAGCCTGGCAGAGACACAACAAAAAAAGAGAATTTTAGACCAATATCCCTGATAAACATCGATGCAAAAATCCTCAATAAAATACTGGCAAACTGGATCCAGCAGCACATCAAAAAGCTTATCTACCATGATCAAGTGGGCTTCATCCCTGGGATGCAAGGCTGGTTCAACATATGCAAATCAATAAACGTAATCCAGCATATAAACAGAACCAAAGACAAAAACCACATGATTATCTCAATACATGCAGAAAAGGCCTTTGACAAAATTCAACAGCCTTTCATGCTAAAAATGCTCAATAAATTCGGTATTGATGGAACGTGTCTCAAAATAATAAGAGCTATTTATGACAAACCCACAGCCAATATCATACTGAATGGGCAAAAACTGGAAAAATTCCCTTTGAAAAGTGGCACAAGACAGGGATACCCTCTCTCACCACTCCTACTCAACATAGTGTTGGAAATTCTGCCTAGGGCAATCAGGCAAGAGAAAGAAATAAAGGGGATTCAGTTAGGAAAAGAAGAAGTCAAATTGTCCCTCTTTGCAGATGACATGATTGTATATTTAGAAAACCCCATTGTCTCAGCCCAAAATCTCCCTAAGCTGCTAAGAAACTTCAGCAAAGTCTCAGGATACAAAATTAATGTGCAAAAATCACAAGCATTCTTATACACCAGTAACAGACAAACAGAGAGCCAAATCAGGAATGAACTTCCATTCACAATTGCTTCAAAGAGAGTGAAATACCTAGGAATCCAACTTACAAGCGATGTAAAGGACCTCTTCAAGGAAAAATACAAACCACTGCTCAGTGAAACAAAAGAGAACACAAACAAATGGAAGAACATACCATGCTCATAGATAGGAAGAATCAATATCGTGAAAATGGCCATACTTCTTAAGGTAATTTATAGATTCAATGCCATCCCCATCAAGCTACCAATGAGTTTCTTCACAGAATTGGAAAAAACTGCTTTAAAGTTCATATGGAACCAAAAAAGAGCCCACATTGCCATGAGAATCCTAAGTCAAAAGAACAAAGCTGGAGGCATCACGCTACCTGACTTCAAACTGTACTCCAAGGCTACGGTAACCAAAACAGCATGGTACTGGTACCAAAACAGAGATATAGACCAATGGAACAGAACAGAGTCCTCAGAAATAATACCACACATCTACAGCCATCTGATCTTTGACAAACCTGAGAGAAACAAGAAATGGGGAAAGGATTCCCTATTTAATAAATGGTGCTGGGATAATTGGCTAGCCATAAGTAGAAAGCTGAAACTGGATCCTTTCCTTACTCCTTATACGAAAATTAATTCAAGATGGATTAGAGACTTAAATGTTAGACCTGATACCATAAAAACCCTAGAAGAAAACCTAGGGAATACCATTCAGGACATAGGCATGGGCAAGGACTTCATGTCTAAAACACCAAAAGCAACGGCAACAAAAGGCAAAATTGACAAATAGCATCTAACTAAACTAAAGAGCTTCTGCACAGCAAAAGAAACTACCATCAGAGTAACCAGGCAACCTACAGAATGGGAGAAAATTTTTGCAATCTACTCATCTGACAAATGGCTAATATCCAGAACCTACAAAGAATTCAAACAAATTTACAAGAAAAAAAAAACAACCCCATCAAAAAGTGGGCAAAGGATATGAACAGACATTTCTCAAAAGAAGACATTCATACTGCCAACAGACACATGAAAAAATGCTCATCATTACTGGCCATCAGAGAAATGCAAATCAAAACCACAATGAGATACCATCTCACACCAGTTAGAATGGTAATCATTAAAAAGTCAGGAAACAACAGGTGCTGGAGAGGATGTGGAGAAATAGGAACACTTTTACACTTTTGGTGGGAGTGTAAACTAGTTCAACCATTATGGAAAACAGTATGGCGATTCCTCAAGGATCTAGAACTAGAAGTACCATATGACCCAGCCATCCCATTACTGGGTATATACCCAAAGGATTATAAGTCATGCTACTATAAAGACACATGCACACGTATGTTTATTGCGGCACTATTCACAACAGCAAAGACTTGGAATCAACCCAAACGTCCATCAGTAACAGACTGGATTAAGAAAATGTGGCACATACACACCATGGAATACTATGCAGCCATAAAAATGGATGAGTTTGTGTCCTTTGTAGGGACATGGATGCAGCTGGAAACCATTATTCTCAGCAAACTATCGCAAGAACAGAAAAGCAAACACCACATGTTCTCACTCATAGGTGGGAACTGAACAATGAGATCACTTGGACTCGGGAAGGGGAACATCATACACTGGGGCCTATCACGGGGAGGGGAGAGGGGAGAGGGATTGCATTGGGAGTTATACCTGATGTAAATGACGAGTTGATGGGTGCTGACGAGTTGATGGGTGCAGCACAGCAACATGGCACAAGTATACATATGTAACAAACCTGCACGTTATGCACATGTACCCTAGAACTTAAAGTATAATAAAAAAAAAAAAAGAAAGAATAGAAGTTAAGTAAACATTGTGGAAAAAGGCAAAAAAAAAAAATGCTCCACAGCACTAATAATTAGAGAAATGCAAATTGAAATCACAATGAGATACTATCTCACACCAGGCACAATGGTTATTATTTAAAAGTCCAAAAACTACTGATGCTGGCCAGGCTTCAGAAAAAAAGGAATGCTTATACACTGTTGGTGGGTATGTAAATTAGCTTAGCCACTGAGGAAAGCAGTTTGGAGATTTCTCAAAGAACTTAAAACAGAACTACTATTCAACCCAGCAATTCCATTACTGGCTATATATCCAAAAGAATATAAATTGTTCTACCATAAAGACACATGAATGTGTATGTTCATTGCAGCACTATTCACAATAGCAAAGATATGGAAGCAACATAGAGTCCATCAAAGGTGGACTTGATAAACAAAATGTGGTACATGTATATGAGGGAATGCTACACAGTCATAAAAAAGAGTGAAATCATGTCCTTTGCAGCAGCATGGATGCAGCTGGACGCCATTATCCTAAGTGAATTCATGCAGGAACAGGAAATAAAATATCATATATTCTCACTTATAAGTGGGAGCTAAACATTGAGTACACATGGACACCAAGAAGGAAACAATACATGCTGGGGCCTACTTGCAGCTGAATGGTGGGAGGAGGTTGAGGATCAAAAAACTACTTATTGGGTACTATGCTAAAAAAAGAAGTTGGTTGTGAAATCCTCTACAAATAAAGGTATACCCCATGGGTACACACACACATGAAGGCTGGACTTCAAGTTTCAGCTCAAAGATGGAAAGAGAGAAAGAGGTAAGACTTATACTCACAATAAAGAAAACAGCTGGACAGACAGTATATTAATTTTGTTATCTGATTCCAGCATGGATCTGGGTTCACAGAAATAACAGCCTTCCTGAAATTTTGAGACAGACACACAATGCCTTGAGCATCTTACTATCTAGGGAAGAAGGTGTTGAATTTCGTATAAGCTGGTATGAAGATTAAAATAGAAATTTTAGTAAAGTGTTGGAGACCAAATATAGCCTCCAAATATAGCTAGAAAGTGTGAATTCCTGGAGGCCACACTTATAGAGGGGGATACCACTCTTATGCAGGCTTTTAAAGGAACTCCACTAGGCTCTCAAAGTGAGAATAAAGAATAACCTAGAAAAATTACCTCCCTCTCCCATAGTGATGATTGGGGCAATGGAACAGCAAGTCACTGGGATATCTTCTCAGACCCTTTTACCTTATAGAAAAAAAATTCCTAATTAGCAGGGTGCAGAATATCACTGGAGGCATTAGTGAAATACCACGGCAGCTGGAGAAATGCTCAGATCCACATCCACAATCTCACCTATGTCAAAAAAAACCATAAAAGTCTTAATCTGCAAAAGGAAGGTCCTCAAGTTGAAGACAGAACATTCGGTTGATATCCACGGCAGCTCGGGGAATTCAGTGAGGATGGTGAAAGCTCTAGCCATCCAAGAGTGATAGAAAAGCCTGTAAGGGCCCCACCCTGAGAGACAGGCCTGCTGTGTACTCCAAAGACTGAGACATAATAAGAACATTATGTCTCTATCTCCAAGGTGAAAAGAAAGAAAGAAAGAAAGAAAGAAAGAAAGAAAGAAAGAAAGAAAGAAAGAAAGAAAGAAAGAAAGAAAGAAAGAAAGAAAGAAAGAAAGAAAGAAAGAAAAGTCATAATAAGAATGGATTACAACTGGGAGAGCTGCAAGAGGGAGACTGTCTTCTGAGCAAGACAAAGAGAAAACCAAAAAGCGATGTGACAGACAAAAACAATTCCAGTAGAGAAATATAAAACCTCTGCCACAACAACAATAAAATTTCAACTATAGCAAACACAGTACAATTCCTGGGTATTTTAACATAAACACCCATATTAAAGGCCTATTTACCTCATGTCTACTGCCCTAAATGAGACTTCAGGATTTCAGCAAAAATTTACAAAGGATGACAAAAGGCAAGACAAAACAAAACAGAAAAAAAAAAAAAAACAGTCTGATGAGACAAACAAGTAATCAGAACCAAACTCAGCAATGATACATATGTTGGAGCTATCATATGGGGAATTTAAAATAACCATGATTAATATGTTAAAAGCTCTAATAGAAAAGGTAGAGCACATGCAAGAGTAGATAGGTGATTTCAGTAAAGAGATTGAAATCATAAATGTGAAACCAAGAAAAATAGTAGAAATAAGAAACATGATAACAAATATGAAAAATGTCTTTTAGAGGATCATCACTGATTTACAGAGCAAAGGGATAAATTAGTGAACTTGAAAATAGAACTATAGAAATTACACAAAGAGTGTAAAAAACAGAACAGAAAATCTAAGAGATGTGGGGTAATAGCAAATGATGTAACACGTAAGTAATTGAAATCACAGAAATAAAAATAATACAGAGAAAATATTTGAAAAAACAATGGGTGTATTTTTCCAGTATTAGTGATCGACATGAAAGCAAAGATCCAAGAAGCTGGGAGAACACCAAACAGAGTAAAATAAAAATAAAATAAAACCAAATAAATAAAAACCAAATAAAAACACACACTCACACATTCCTAGGCATATCAAAATATAACTCCTGAAAAACAAAGACAAAGGGAAAATCTTGAAGGCAACCAGAGAAAACGAACAACTTACCTATAAAGAAAAAAGATTAAGAGTTGGAGTAAATTCTCATCACAAAATGGTTATGGATTGAATTGTGTCGCCCCAAAAGATATCTGATGTTCTTACCTCTAGTACCTATGGATAGATGTGACCTTATTTGCAAATAGAGTCTTTGTGGATGCAATCATGTTAATATGAGGTCATATTCAATTAAAGTGGGCTCCAATTCAATTTGACTGTTGCCTTTAAAAGAAGAGAAACTGTATAGCACTGAAAGTATATGTTGGAAAAGAAAAAATATACCTAAAATCTGTTTATTAAGACCACACCCTAGTACAGAAAGAAGAGAAAATTTAACTTAAACAGAAGGGAGAAAATAATAAAAAAAAAAAAATAGAGTAGATATCAATGAAATTGCAAATGGGAAAACAATAAAGAAAATCAATGAAAGCAAAAGTTGAGTATTGAAACCAAAGAGAATGAGAGAGGAAAACACTTATTACCAATATCACGAATAAAAGTAAGGAAATGATTACTGATCACACAGCTGTTAAACAGATGATAAGGAAAAACAATGAACAAGTTTGGTCATTCAATTTTAAAATTTTGGTGAATTAAACCAATTCCTCAGAGAAAAAAACACTTACTACCAAAACTTACTAAAGGAGGGTGGAGCAAGATGGCCGAATAGGAACAGCTCCAGTCTCCAACTCCCAGCACCAGCTACACAGAAGACTGGTGATTTCTGCATTTTCAACTGAGGTACTGGGTTCAACTCACTAGGGAGTGCCGGACAATCGGTGCTGGTCAGCTGCTGCAGCCCGACCAGAGAGAGCTGAAGCAGGGCGAGGCATCGCCTCACCTGGGAAGCGCAAGGGGGAAGGGAATCACTTTTCCTAGCCAGGGGAACAGGACACACAACACCTGGAAAATCGGGTAACTCCCACCCCAATACTGCGCTTTAAGCAAACGGGCACACCAGGAGATTGTATCCCACACCTGGCTGGGAGGGTCCCATGCCCACGGAGCCTCCCTCATTGCTAGCACAGCAGTCTGCGATCTAACCACAAGGCAGGAGCGAGGCTGGGGAAGGGGAGCCCGCTATTGCTGAGGCTTAAGTAGGTAAACAAAGCCACTGGGAAGCTCGAACTGGGTAGAGCTCACAGCAGCTCAAGGAAACCTGCCTGTCTCTGTAGACTCCACCTCTGGGGACAGGGCACAACTAAACAACAACAAAAGCAGCAGAAACCTCTGCAGACCCAAACGACTCTGTCTGACAGCTTTGAAGAGAGCAGTGGATCTCCCAACACGGAGGTTGAGATCTGAGAAGGGACAGACTGCCTGTTCAACTGGGTCCCTGACCCCTGAGTAGCCTAACTGGGAGACATCCTCCACTAGGGGCAGTCTGACACCCCACACCTCACAGAGTGGAGTACACCCCTGAGAGGAAGCTTCCAAAGCAAGAATCAGACAGGTACACTTGCTGTTCAGCAATATTCTCTCTTCTGCAGGCTCTGTGGCTGATACCCAGGCAAACAGGGTCTGGAGTGGACCTCAAGCAATCTCCAACAGACCTACAGCTGAGGGTCCTGACTGGGGAAGGGGAACATAACACACCGGGGTCTATCTTGGGGAGGGGGGAGGGGGGAGGGATAGCATTGGGAGTTATACCTGATGTAAATGATGAGTTGATGGGTGCTGATAAGTTGATGGCTGCAGCACACCAACATGGCACAAGTATACATATGTAACAAACGTGCACATTATGCACATGTACCCTAGAACTCAAAGTATAATAAATAAAAAAAAAGAAATAGAAAAAAATAGAACAATAAAGATAACCTTATTGTTTCAATAAAAAAAAAAAAAAACATGATAAAGGGGATATCACCACCGACCCCACAGAAATACAAACTACCATCAGAGAATACTATAAACACCTCTACGCAAATAACCTAGAAAATCTAGAAGAAATGGATAATTTCCTGGACACTTACACTCTTCCAAGACTAAACCAGGAAGAAGTTGAATCCCTGAATAGACCAAGAGCAGGCTCTGAAATTGAGGCAATAATTAATAGCCTACCAATGAAAAAAAGTCCAGGACCAGATGGATTCACAGCTGAATTCTACCAGAGGTACAAGGAGGAGCTGGTACCATTCCTTCTGAAACTATTCCAATCAATAGAAAAAGAGGGAATCCTCCCTAACTCATTTTAGGAGGCCAACATCATCCTGATACCAAAGCCTGGCAGAGACACAACAAAAAAAGAGAATTTTAGACCAATATCCCTGATGAACATCGATGCAAAAATCCTCAATAAAATACTGGCAAACTGGATCCAGCAGCACATCAGAAAGCTTATCCACCATGATCAAGTGGGCTTCATCCCTGGGATGCAAGGCTGGTTCGACATTTGCAAATCAATAAACATAATCCAGCATATAAACAGAACCAAAGACAAGAACCACATGATTTTCTCAATAGATGCAAAAAAGGCCTTTGACAAAATTCAACAGCCCTTCATGCTAAAAACGCTCAATAAATTCGGTATTGATGGAACGTGTCTCAAAATCATAAGAGCTATTTATGACAAACCCACAGCCAATATCATACTGAATGGGCAAAAACTGGAAAAATTCCCTTTGAAAACTGGCACAAGACAGGGATGCCCTCTCTCACCACTCCTAGTCAACATAGTGTTGGATGTGCTGGCTAGGGCAATCAGGCAAGAGAAAGAAATCAAGGGTATTCAGTTAGGAAAAGAAGAAGTCAAATTGTCCCTGTTTGCAGATGACATGATTGTATATTTAGAAAACCCCATTGTCTCAGCCCAAAATCTCCTTAAGCTGATAAGCAACTTCAGCAAAGTCTCAGGATACAAAATTAATGTACAAAAATCACAAGCATTCTTATACACCAGTAACAGACAAACAGAGAGCCAAATCATGAATGAACTTCCATTCACAATCACTTCAAAGAGAATACCTAGGAATCCAACTTACAAGGGATGTAAAGGACCTCTTCAAGGAGAACTACAAACCACTGCTCAGTGAAATAAAAGAGGACACAAACAAATGGAAGAACATACCATGCTCATGGATAGCAAGAATCAATATCATGAAAATGGCCATACTGCCAAAGGTTATTTATAGATTCAATGCCATCCTCATCAAGCTACTAATGACTTTCTTCACAGAATTGGAAAAAACTGCTTTAAAGTTCATATGGAACCAAAAAAGAGCCCGCATCTCCAAGACAATCCTAAGTCAAAAGAAGAAAGCTGGAGGCATCACGCTACCTGACTTCAAACTATACTCCAAGGCTACAGTAACCAAAACAGCATGGTACTGGTACCAAAACAGAGATATAGACCAATGGAACAGAACAGAGTCCTCAGAAATAATACCACACGTCTACAGCCTGAGAGAAATAAGAAATGGGGAAAGGATTCCCTATTTAATAAATGGTGCTGGGAAAATTGGCTAGCCATAAGTAGAAAGCTGAAACTGGATCCTTTCCTTACTCCTTATTCGAAAATTAATTCAAGATGGATTAGAGACTTAAATGTTAGACCTAATACCATAAAAACCCTAGAGGAAAACCTAGGTTGTACCATTCAGGACATAGGCATGGGCAAAGACTTCATGTCTAAAACACCAAAAGCAACAGCAGCAAAAGCCAAAATTGACAAATGGGATCTCATTAAACTAAAAAGCTTCTGCACAGCAAAAGAAACTACCATCAGAGTGAACAGGCAACCTACAGAGTGGGAGAAAATTTTTGCAATCTACTCATCTGACAAAGGGCTAATATCCAGAACCTACAAAGAACTCAAACAAATTTACAAAAAAAAACAACCCCATCAAAAAGTGGGCAAGGAATATGAACAGACAGTTCTCAAAAGAAGACATTCATACAGCCAACAGACACATGAAAAAATGCTCATCATCACTGGCCATCAGAGAAATGCAAATCAAAACCACAATGAGATACCATCTCACACCAGATAGAATGGCGATCATTAAAAAGTCAGGGAACAACAGGTGCTGGAGAGGATGTGGAGAAATAGGAACACTTTTACACTTTTGGTGGGAGTGTAAACTAGTTCAACCATTATGGAAAACAGTATTTCGATTCCTCAAGGATCTAGAACTAGAAGTACCATATGATCCAGCCATCCCATTACTGGGTATATACCCAAAGGATTATAAATCATGCTGCTACAAAGACACATGCACACGTATGTTTATTGCGGCACTATTCACAATAGCAAAGACTTGGAATCAACCCAAATGTCCATCAGTGACAGACTGGATTAAGAAAATGTGGCACATATACACCATGGAATACTCTGCAGCCATAAAAAAGGATGAGTTTGTGTCCTTTGTAGGGACATGGATGCAGCTGGAAACCATCATTCTTAGCAAACTATCACAAGAACAGAAAACCAAACACCGCATGTTCTCACTCATAGGTGGGAACTGAACAATGAGATCACTTGGACTCGGGAAGTGGGACATCGCACACCAGGGCCTATCATGGGGAGGGGGGAGGGGGAGGGATTGCATTGGGAGTTATACCTGATGTAAATGACGAGTTGATGGGTGCTGACGAGTTGATGGGTGCCACACACCAACATGGCACAAGTATACATATGTAACAAACCTGCAAGTTATGCACATGTACCCTAGAACTTAAAGTATAATAATAATAAAAAAAAAACTTACTAAAGAAGAGAAAGAGATAATCTGAACATCCCTGGACATATTAAATTGAATTTATAGTAAAAACAAACAAACAAAATTAAAAACCTTCCACAAAAAAGCTATTTCAGACCCAGATGGTTTCACTGGTGAGTTTTACCAAAACTTGAAAAAAACCCAACATCAATTCTCCACATTTTCTCCCAGAAAACAGAAAAGGAGAGAACACCTCTCAACATGTTTTATGAGGCCAGCATTAGCCTAATATTAAAACCATACAAAAACATTATAAGTAAACTATTGATCAATATCTCTTATAAATACAGTCATAAAAATCCTTAACAAAATATTAGCAAAAAGAATTCATCAATATATAATAAAGAGTAAAATATCATCACCAAGCAGGTTTATCCCAGTAATCCAAGTGGATTAAATAGTAAAAAATCAATCAATGTAATTCACCATACTAATGACTAAATTTTTAAAAACACATATAATCACATCAGCAGATGCAGAAGAAAATCTTTTGAGAAAATTCAATACCCATTCATTATAAAAATTCTTTGTAAACTAGAAATAGAAGATAACTTCCTCAGTCTGATAAAAGCAATCTCTACAAAATCTACAGCTGATATATTAATGGTGAGACATAATGTTTTCCTTGTATGATTTATAGTAAGACAAGGATGGTCTCACTAACAACTCCTGTTCAGCTTTGTACTGGAATTCCTAGCTAACGATACGAGTCATGAAAAATAAATAAAAGACAGGCAATGTGGAAATAAATAAAATTATATTTGTTCTCTGATAAACTAATTTTTACGTGAAAATACCAATGTCTACAAAAAGTGCTGCTGAAATTTATAAGTTTGGCAAAGATCCAAAATACCAGATTAACCCGCAAAAGTCAATTGTGTTCCTATATACTATCAATAAACAATTGGAATCTGAAATTTAAAATCAACCCCATTTACAGTAGCACCAAATAATGAAGAACTTAAGTATAAATATAATAAAATATATGCAAAATCTGTATGCAGAAAGTACAAAACAAAGATGAGAGAAATAAAAGAAGATATAAATGAATGAGACATACTATGCTGACTAATTTGAAGACTCACTATTTTTAAAATGTAAATTCTCCCCAACTTTATCTATAGATGTAATGTAATCTCAATCAAAATTCAAGAAAGCAATTTTGTAGACATTGAAAAGCTTATTCTATAATGTATATGGAAAGGAAAAAGGAACATAAGGAACTAGCAAAAAATTTCTTTGAAAAAGATGAACAAAGTTGGAGGACTCACATTACCTGATCCTAAGACTTTTTATAAGGCTACAGTAATCAAGCCAGTTTTTCATTGGCATAGACACATAGATCAAAGGAACAGAATAGAGAGCCCAGAAATGGACCCTAATATATAACATTGACTAATATTGACAAGTTTTAAACAAATTTAATGAAAAAACAAAGATAATCTTTTCAACAAATTGTACTGGAACAACTGGACAATTGGACATTCATATGTAACAAAAAATGAAATTAACAACTTATGCAAAAATTAACTCATAATTGATCATAGAACTCATTGTAAATTATAAAACTATAAAAATTTTAGAAGAAAATATAACAGTAAATATGCTTAACTTAGACATTAGCAATGAAATTTCAGATATGATACTAATATCAAGGTCCATGAAATTAAAAAAGAACAGATTGAACTTTGTTGAAAATTTTAAAACTTGATGTGTAAAAGACACTTTAAGAGAATGAAAAGATAAGGCACACATTGGGAAGAAATATTTACAAGTGATATATCCAATAAATTACTTATATCAAAAATATATAAAGAACATCAAAAACTCAATAATAAGAAATCAAACAACCCAATTAAAAAATGGGGAAAACAGGAGATGAACATCAGCAAGATGGCAGAATAGGACTCAACGATGCTTGACCCCTTTCAGAAACATCAATTTGAACAACTATTGATGCATGATAATACCTTCATAAGAGCTAAGGAAACAAGGTGAGAGATTATAGCACCTGGATATAGCACTGAAATAAGAAAAGATGCATTGAAGAGGGTAGAAAAAATAATTTTACATTACCCCTTCCCCAACTGCAGACAGCACAGCATGGAGAAACAACCTTCATGTTGGGGAAAGAGAAGGAACTGAGCACACGATTTTGTCTGAATCCCAAAACTGGGCCTGCTACAGTAAAACCCAATGTCAGGCAGGTTCCCACAGACCCAGACTTCAGGCTGGTACTCTCAGACTGAGCCTTCAGGCCCTTTTCGACACAGGGCTAGATCCAATGGCCCCAGGTTCTTAGCCTACCCAGTAGACTCAGTCTCCAGGACAGCCCACCACCAGGCCAACCTCAGCAGCCCCAGGCTCCAGACTTCCCTCAGCACCAGACCAGCCCCAGTGGCCTCAGGTCCCTGGCTGCCCTTCCTCCAGGCTGAACCCAGTGGCCCCAGGTTCTGGATCACCTCCAGTACCCAGATGACCCTCACAGCCACAGGCTTTAGGCCTGCCCCAGCAGTAGGCCAACCCCAAAGTACTAGTCATCAGGCAGGTACCATGGACTGAGCCTGCAAGCCCTTCCCATTGCCAGGCAGGAACTCGTAGCCACAGGCTTCGGGCTTTCCTGGCAGAAGTGGTTTCTGGACCAAACTCAGTGCCAGGCCAACCCCAGTCATTTCATGCTCTAGACTAGTCCCAGCAACAGGTAGGCCCTAGGCTTTGGGCTCGGCCAAGCACCAGGCCACATAATCAGGCTCCAGGATTGTTCCAGGGCTAGGCTAGCTTCCATAGCCCCAGGTTTCAAGCCCACTCTAGCACAGGCCAGCACCCATGGACCCAGAACCTTGGCTGGCTCTTGCAGATACAGGATCCAGGTCCGCACAGCACCAAGCCAGTCCTTGCAGCCTCGAACTTCAGGCCTACCATGGCAACATGTTGGCAACTCTGGCCTCAAACACCAGGCAGGTACCTGCAGACACAGGCTTCAGGTCAGCCTAGTACCAGACTGGCTCCTGCAGCCCCACCCTTTAGATTAGCTTATGTGGGTTCACATTCTAGCAGATCCAGTGTCCAGGCCAGGACCAGAAGATGCAAAGTCTAGGTCTGTCACAGTAGATCCTAGCACTGTATGGGTCTCCATGGACTCAGGCTCTAGGAATGCCCTTATGTATCCAGGTCCTAGGCCAGTCTCCAAGGACCCATGACCCATGGCAGTCTTCACAGAAAGCTTCTAGGCCAGCACCAACAGACATAGGCTGTAGGCCAGTCTCTATGGCCTCAGGTTCCAGGTCAGCCCCCGTGGCTCCAGGCATCAGACAGTGCCTACAATCCGAGGCCCCAGAGCAGCCCTTGTGGACCTAGGTTTCATATCAGACCCAGCACCAGACAGGTCTCAGGCTTAAGGCCAGTCTCCATAGCCTCTGGCTCCAGAGCACCCAAGCTCAAGGTATGCCCTGCCAGACTCAGGGGCCAGGCCCACCCTGGCAGACCCTGGTACCAGGCCAGATTCCATGAACTGAGGCTCAATGACCACCCTTACAGACCCAGGCTTCAGGCCAGACCCTATGGACGCAAAAGCCAGACCTACCTCCTTGAATTCAAGCTCCAGGTCTGCTCCAGTGCCATGCCAGCTCCCAAGGACTCAGGCTCCAGGCCTGTCTCAGAGTTCCCAGGTACCAGGGCCACTCCAGTGTCAGCAGATCTCCTGTGGACTCAGGCACCAGGCCCATCCTAGCACCTGGCCAGCCCTTGCAGACTCAGACTCTAGGCCTACCCCAGCATCAGGTGAACCCCTGTGCACCCAAGCCTCAGGAAAACCCCCAAAGATCCAGTATCCAGGCCCACCATCATGGCTCCAGGCCCCAGGACCATCTTCACAGACCCAATCAACAAGTCCACTCAGTAGATCAAGGCTTCAGCTTAAGGCCCAGCCCTGAGGACCCAGGTACCAGGTCAGCCTACCTGCTGATCCAAGCACCAGGCCAACCTGCCCAAGGACTCCTGCAGCAAGCATACTCTCACATGACACAAGATGACCTGCCCATAATCTCTGGATGTGAACAACTTTCCCAGACAAAGCCAGTTCTGCACAGACTAAAATAAGTCCCTACTTCTTCAAATGGGCAGACATGAAGGTAAGGCAGTAAAAAACAAGAACAACTAAGGGACAAAACACCACCAAAAGAACACAACAAGCACCCAGTAGCTGACACTAAAGAAATCCGGATATACAAACTCCCAGACGAATAATTCAAAACAATTGTATTAAGGAAGCTCATCTAACTTCAAGAAAATACAGATAAATAACGCATTTAAATCAGGGAAACAATGAATGAACAAAATGAGAAATTCAACAGACAGATTGAAATTATTTTGAAAATCAATCAGAAATTCTAGACCTGAAAAATGTAATGAATTAAATTACAACTGATCAAGCAGAAGAAAGAATCTGAACTTGAAGATAAGTTATTTGATAACATATAGTCAGAGAAGAAAAAATAAAAAATAATAAAAGGGAATCAATAAAGCCAACAGGATTTATGAAACGGAAGAAAAAGACAGGAGTAGAAAGCTTAGTTAAAAAAATAATAGCAGAAAATTTTTCCAAAATTGGAAAAGGATATAAATATCCAGGTACAAGAACGTCAAAAGTCTCTAATCAGATTCAGTTCAAACAAGATTACACCAAGACATATTATGACCAAATTGTTAAAAATCAAGGACAAAGAAAGGATCCTGAAAGCAGCAAAAGAAGCAAATCACATATAAGTGAGTTTCAGTAAGGCTAGCAGTGGATCTCTTAATGAAGACCTTACAGGCCAAGAGACAGTGAGATGATACATTCAAAATATTGAAGGAAAAAAACTGCCAATCAAGAATATTGTATCCAAGAAACCTCTCCTCTAGAAATGAAGGAGAGCCATGACTTCCCCAGACAAACAAAAGCTGAGGGAATTCATCACCACCAGACCTGTCTTACAAGAAATGCTAATGGGAGTTTTTCAAGCTGAAAGAAAAAAATGTTAATTCTTAACACAAAGCATCTGAAGGCATAAAATTCACTGGTATAGTAAGCACGCAGTAAAATTCAAAATACATTAATACTAAAAGAGTTGTGCTTAAATCACTTATATCTTTAGTATGAAGATTAAAAGACAAAACTATTAAAAATAATAGTAGCAAAGATTTGAATAGGCACTGCACTAAAAAAGATACATGAATGGTAAATAAGCAAGTACAAAAAATGTTCAACATCATTTTCCATGATGAAAAGGAAATTTAAAACTATTAAATATCACTGCACATGTATTAGGATGGCTAAAACGAAAACCTGACAAGTATACATAAACACTGTACTCTAGCTGTTAATTTATCACAGGGATATAGATTAGCAATTCTGAAACTACATTACCACTTATACCCAGGTCTTTCAATGTTTCAAAGAAGTTATAAATAAGCAAAAACAAAAGATCAGAATAAAACTCTGTGATATTAGAGTGAGAGGTATCAATATGAACTGAGGGGGTGTATGTGGATCAGTACACATATATATATTACTTAGCTCTTTCCACTGATAGAACAGAGAACCAAGGGTGCCATGGTAATAATGTGCACACTCCATGCCCCAATCTTGACTTCTAAATACCATTATCCAATAAAATGAACCAGAACTAATGTTTACAATGGCTGATTCCAGAAGACAAAAGAGAAATGCTGAATAATTGCAATGTGGTATCCCAGACTGGATACTTGAATAGTAAAAGAACATTAGTAGAAAAAAACTAGTGAAATCTGAATAAAATCTATAATTTAGTTAATAGTAATGTGCCAACGTTAATTTTTTTAGTTTTGACAAATGTGCCATAGTTATATAAGATGTTAATGTTAATCAGGTGTGAGGTACAAAAAACTCTGTACTTTCAAGTTAAAAAAAAATCTTAAACCATTCCAAAATGAAATATTTATTTTAAAAACTCACTAATTCAATATATTAAAGACATTTTCCCTGTAGCTACAATTATTCCTTAAGATATCACATTCAGATGTCACATGAACTCATTCAAACCTGACCTTGTCTCTCTTACCCATTGCTGTAGTCGCAGCATCTTTACTTTGCTTGTCACACAATAGGTATGCAACAAATATTTTTAGAGGAGTTAAATAAATGTTTTTCACATATTCAGTTAGAATATACACTCAGATGTTACACTCATTCTTTTGTAGCACTCATTTATAATCCATTTCCTAATTCAGCTGTCAAACACACACTCAGGTATTTTACATATTTTTTTCAGATATAGCACACAATCCTCCACATATCATACATAGTATCTTAGCTGTCATAGGTATACAACTATTACTTACACTTTTTTGGATATTACTCACATATTATAACACATACCCTAATTCAGGTGTTTAATACAAAGTTTAGATGAATAGCTTGCTTACATGGATGCCACAAACACCCATTCAATGTTTACAGACTAATTGGGATCTTAAAAATATTCAGATATTACATATGCCGGTGTCAACTTTGACAATCACACATTCGTCATGATATCAAATGTACTCAACAAAATGCAATACACACTCTCTTAGATGCCAAGCACTCATGGAGAAGTTATAATGTTTTTTGTCATTACACTCATTCAGTTGTGAACCCCTCATTGAGTAGTCTTATACATTCATGCATAGGACACAATTATTTAGTTTTAATCTACACATTCAAATATTATCCACACATTTAAAAGGTCACATTCAGATAATACATATGCAAACTATTTGAAATGTTGCTCACACAGCAAAGTGAAATATACCTATTCTAAGGTTAAACACTTCATTAGATATCATAACCACTTCTCAGATCAAATACACTTAATAGGATGCAAACCACATATTCAGCTAGTCCACATTCTAAGGTATAATCCATGTGCAGTCTATATGTCACACAAATTTAATTGGATGTTATTTTAGTCCATTTGTGTTACTATAAAGGAATACCTGAGGCTGGGTAATTGATAAAGAAAACAAATTTACTTGGCTCACAGTTCCTCAGGCTGTACAAGAAGCACGGCACCAACATCTGCTTCCACTGAAGGTAGAAGGTGAAGGGGAGCTGGCATCACATGGCCAAAGAGGAAGAAAGAGAGAGGGGAGAGAGGTGCCAGGCTCTTTTCAACAATGAGCTCTTGCAAAAACTAAGAGTGAGAACTCATTACTGCAAGGGTGACACGAAGTTCTTCTTGCGGGATCCACCACTATGATCCAGACACCCCTCATTAGGCCACAACTCCAACACTGGGGATCACATTTCTACCTGAGATTTTGAGGGGACAAATATCTAAACTATGTCAGATATAAAATGCTTTCAATGAGATATTCAAAACATTTATTTATTTATCTCACACTTCTTTGTGTGACGTGCACATTTATCCTGATGTTACCCTTACAATCAGGTCAAGTATTTTACTTACATGTCCTCAAATCAATGCTGGTTTCCCAATAGTTACATAATATTGGACTCTCAGTTTTCTTGTCCATGACGTTTTCCATGTGGGCAGGTTTTGATGTGAACAGGTAAGTACTCTTAGGTAGAATGGGAAATGTATAAAAAGAGCTGATGGAAGAAAAGGATGGTCTATCACAACTCTCTCTCTCGCACGTGCACACACACACACACACACACCTGACCAGGTCCTAGGTATCCTGAATAATATGCAACTCTTCATTGATTTCCCCTAAAGGGGCAGGACCAGTCTTCCCAAGGACTTTAACAACCTATTTGAGTTTCTATGCTTTCGCCCCTCCCCAGCTTTATTAAGTTATAATTGATAAATAAAACTTGTATATATTTAAGCTATACAGCATGATAATTTGATATATGTACACATTGTGAAATGATTAACACAATCAAATTAATTAACACAACCATCACCTCACATAGTTACCAGTTTTAAAAAAAAAAAAATAGTTTCAGTGGTACATGTGCAAGTTTGTTAAATGGATATATTATGTAATGCTGGGGTTTGGGCTTCTATTGAGCCCATCACGCAAATAGCGAACATAGTACTTAATAGGTAGTTTTACATCCCTTGTCCCTTCCCTCCCTCCCCACTTTTGGAGACTCCAGTGTCTATTGTTTCCATCTTTATGTCTGTGTACCACTTTTTAAATTTTTATTTTTTAGAAACAGGGTCTTGCTATGTTGCCCAGGCTGTTCACAGACTCTGAACTCAAGTAACCACCCCCACCTCAGCCTCCTAAGTAGCCAGAACTACAGGTGTATGCCACTGTGCACAGCTGTTACCACATTTTGTGTGTAGTGAGAGCATTTAGGATCTACTCTCTTATTAGATTTCAATAATGCAATACAGTATTATTAATTATAGTTTCCATGCTGTATATTATTAATAGATTCCCAGGACTTACTCATCTTATAACAGAAAGATTGTATCCTTTGCTAACATCTCCCAATTTTCTCTACCCCCCAGTCCCTGGCAACCACCATTCTACTCTTAGCTTCCATGAGTTCAACTTTTTTAGATTCCACATATAAGAGAATATCATGCGTATTTGCTTTTCTGTCTCTGACTTACTTCACTTAACATAATGTCCTCCAGGTTGATCCATGTTATTACAATTGGCAGAATTTCCTTCTTTTGCTGGTGAAATAATATTCCAGTGTGTGTGTGTTCACGTGTTTGTGTGTGTGTGTGTGTATTACCCACATTTTCTTTATTAATTCAACTGTCAATGGACACTTAGGTGTTTCTACATCTTGGCTGTTGATAATAAAAGTGGGCTGCAATAAAAGTGGGAATGCAGATATCTTTATGACATACTGATTCAATTTCCTGTGGATATATACTCAGAGTGTAATTGCTGTATCATATGGTAGTTTTATGTTTATTTTTTAAGAGCCTCCAGACTGTTTTTCATAATGGCTTTACTAGTTTACATCCTTACCAACAGGATACAAGAGTTCCCTTTTCTTCACACTGTCACCAACACTTGTTACCTCTTGTTCTCTTGATAATAGCCATCCTAACAGGTGTGAGTGATATCTCATTGAGGTTTTCATTTGCATTTTCCTCATGATTAGTGATATTGAACACATTTTAATATACCTGTTGGACTTTCTTTTTTTTTTGAGGCGGAGTCTCGCTCTGTCGCCCAGGCTGGAGTGCAGTGGCACCATCTCGGCTCACTGCAAGCTCCGCCTCCCAAGTTCACACCCTTCTCCTGCCTCAGCCTCCGCAATAACTGGTACTACAGGTGCCCGCCACCACTCCCGGCTATTTTTTTTTGTATTTTTAGTAGAGACAGAGTTTCACCGTGTTAGCCAGGGTGGTCTCGATCTCCTGACCTCGTGATCCTCCCACCTTGGCCTCCCAAAGTGCTGGGATTACAGGCGTGAGCCACTGTGCCTGGCCTGTACATTTTTATGATTTCTTTGGGAAAATGTCTATTTAGGTCCTTTGCCCATTTTTAAATTAGGTTATTTCTTTCTTTGTTATTGAGTTGTATGAGTTCCTTATATATTTTGGATGATAATTTCTTATCAGTTTCGTGGCTTGTAATGATCTTCTCCCATTCTATAGTCTGCCTGTTAATTCTATTGTTTGTTTCTTTGCTGTGCAGAAGCTTCTCAGTTTGATGAAGTCTCACTTGTTTGTTTTTGTTTTATTTGGTTTTGCTTTTGGTGTCATATCCAAAAAGTAATTGCCAAGAGCAATGTCAAGGACTTTTTCCCTTATATTTTCTTCTAGGAGGTTTCTGGTTTTAGGTCTTACATTTAAGCCTTTAAACTATTTTGAGTTTGTTTTTGTGTATGCTGTAAGATAGGAGTTCAATTTCACTGTTTTGCATATGGATGTCCAGTTTTCCCAACATCATTTATTGAAGAGACTGTCCCTTCCCCATTGTGTATTCTTGGCACTCCTGGCAAAGGTAAGTTGACCTTAGGTGCTTGAGTTTATTTCAGGGCTCTCTGTTTCATTCCCTTGGTCTATATGTCTGGTTTTAAGCCAGTATAATACTGTTTTGAGTATATATCCTTGTAATATATTTGAAATCAGGAAATGTGGTGTCTGGAATTTTGATAGGGATTGCATTGAATCTATAGGTCCACTTTGGGTAGTATGGACATTTTAACAATATTAATTCTTGCACACCATGAACATGAGATATCTTTCAATATATTTGTGTCGTTTTCAATTTCTTTCATCAGAACTTTTTTCTAATAGTTTTCAGGGTACAAATCTTTCACTTCCTTGGTTAAATTTGTTCTTAAGTATTTTATTGTTTCGAGTTTAGTAAATGACATTGTTTTCTTCCTTTCTTTTTCAGATAGTTCACTGTTAGTGTATATAAATGCAACTGATTTTTTGTGGGTTTATTTTGTATAACTTTACTAAATTCATTTATGAATTCTAATGGCTTTTGCTTTTTTTTAGGGTTTTCTATATGTAAGATTGTGTGATCTGCGAATATGGATAATTTTACTTCTTCCTCTCTAATATGGATAACTTTTGTTTCTTTTTCTTGCCTAATGGCCCTAGCTAGGACTTCTAGTAGTATGTTAACTAGAAGTGGTGAGAGTAGGCATCCTTATCTTATTCTTCATCTTAGAAGAAAATTTTTTAGTTTTTCGCTGTTGAGTATGTTAGCTGTGGGCTTTTCATATATGGCCTTTGTGATGTTGAGGCACATTCTTTCTATACTCAATTTGTTGAGAGTTTTTATCATGAAAGGATGTTGGATTTTGACAAATGGTTTTTTTCTTAAACCCTTAGGATGGTTATAATCAAAAGGACAAGAGATAACAAGCGTTAGCAAGAATATGGAGAAAAACAAACCCTGTACACTGTTGGTGGGATTGTAAACTGATGCAACTATTATAGAAAATAGTATGGAGGTTCCTCAAAAAATTGAAAATAGAACTACCGTATGCTTCCTTGGGTATATATCTGAAGGAGATGATATCAAGTATGTCTTAGAGATCTCTGCACTCCCATGTTCATTGCAGCATTATTCACAACAGCCATTATTCATTGCAGCAATATTCACAATACCCAATAGTCATGGAAACAATCTAAGTGGCTGTCAACAGATGAATGGACAAAAAATATGTGTATATGTATTATGCATATATACATGTATTATGTGTATATGTATATGAATGGAATAGTGTTTAACCATAGAAAAGAAGGAACTCTTGCCATTTGTGACAACACAGATGAATCTTGAAGGCATTATGCCAAATGAAATAAGTCAACTATAGAAAGACAAATACTGAGTGATCTCACTTACACTGCACTCCACCTATATGTGGAACCTAAAAATGACAGATTCGTAGAAACAGACAGTAGAATGATGGTTACCAGGGGCTGAGAAGTGGGGGAAATGGGGAAATGTTGGTCAAAGAGTACCAACTTTCAGTGATGAGATGAATAAGATTTGAGGTACGCATGGTAACTATAGTTAAAAATACTGTATTGTATACCTGAGATTTGCTAAAACAGTAGATGGTAAATTTCTCACCACAATGCACCAAAATGATAAGGAGGTATGGTGAAAGTTGTGTTAACTAACTTGATTGTGACTTTTACAGTGCATACATATATCAAATAATCACATTGTATACCTTAAATTTATACAATTTTATTTGTCAATTATCCCAAAATAAAGGTAGAAAAAAAGATTAAAGGGGTATCTTAAAATGCCAGAAAGTAAGAAAGTGCTCAAAAATACAATTAATGACAAGAGTAAGTCAAACGAACATAGGAGTCAGCTGAAAAAGTTCCAATGATCAAAACTGAAATAGGTTGAGCCACAAAATAAAGTAGCTTTGGATTATAATCCAAAGTATGAAATAATTATCCACAATTCCATACTAATATAAATACATTATTGAAGAAAATATATGGAGGAGAATAGAATGGACATAGAGAGAGGAACAACACACACTGGGACCAGTCAGCGGGTGGGGGGCGAGGGGAGGGAGAGCATTAGGACAAATAGCTAATGCATGCGGGGCTTAAAACCTAGATGATGGGTTGATAGGTGCAGCAAACCACCATGAGACATGAATACCTGAATAACATAAAACGCAATAAAATTAAATAAAAAGATAAAAAATGTGGGTTTCTCATAGTGACTTTATTTCAAAGAGTAAAGTACGCAAAGGTGAAAAAACTAGTAACTTTTCTGTGTTCAAGCCTGACAAACACCATCAGCCGAGTGATAAAAGTAAAACTCAATAGTGAAAAATCATGTTGATAGTATGGACACTTGATATAATGTGATGAGAATGGCATTTTACCTCTGTAGGCTTCTTCCCCAAATCCTGTAATCCCACTCCAATCATTATAAAAACACCAGACAAATCCCAAGTAAGAGACATTCTGTAAAATTCCTGACCAGTACACCTAAAAACCGTCAAGGTAATCAAAAACAAGGGAAATCTGAGAAACTTTTGGAGCAGGAGGACCTAAGGAAACATGACGACTAAATGTAATTTGATATCCTAGATGGAATCCCGGAACAGAAAAGAGTTATTAGGTAAAAACAAGGAAATCTAAGTATAGGCTTTAGTTAATACATGCTAATATTGACTTATTAATTGTGATAAATCTGCAATACTAATGTAAGATGCTAATAACAGAAGAAAGTCTCTTTGCTATTTGTACTATCTTCACATTTTTTTTGTAAATCTAACACTATTCTAAAATAAAAAGTTTATTTTTAAAAAGAATAACTTCAGGAAAAAATGTCTTGTGATCATTACAGTGCATTTGAACAAGAACATAAAATTACAGAAATTAGGAAAATCATAAAAATGGTGAATGAAGTTAATATAAAATTAGCTTATTTGGATTCCTTAAAGTAGAGGATGCTACAATGGAATATAATATAATTTCAATAGTATAATATAGAAAATTTTCCTTAAAATAGAAGACGTAAGAAAGCTGTGGATCAAAAAAATCACACCACATATCAGAAAAATGTGTAAAGAAATAATGACAAAGATGAATCCAATTTAAGTTATTTAAGTTGAAGGATAAAAACATAGATATTCAGATATCCTGGCAGAGAAAGCAAATTACATACAAGGAGGAAACATAGTTTGAGCTCAGATTTTCACACCAGCATTTTAAGCCAAAAGGCAATGAAGCAATATCCACAAACTGTTAGCAAGTCTTTTTGGTTTGTTTGCTTGTTTTATAAATCCACTCATCCATTGAGGGAATTTAGGTTGTTTCCACTTCTTGGCTATTGTGAATAATGCCACTATAAACATTGGAGTGCAGATACTTCCTTGACACCCTGATTTCAATTCTTTTGGATAAATACCCAAAAGTGGAATTGCTGAATCATATGGCAGTTCTATTTGTAGTTTCTTGAAGGAATCTCCATGCTGTTTTCCATAGGAGCTTCACTTTCACGTTCCCACCAACAACATGCAAGGGTTCTAATTTCTCCACGTCCTCGCCAACACTT
Source organism: Macaca thibetana thibetana (assembly GCF_024542745.1). Classification (NCBI taxonomy): domain Eukaryota; kingdom Metazoa; phylum Chordata; class Mammalia; order Primates; family Cercopithecidae; genus Macaca; species Macaca thibetana. The sequence continues at coordinate 51,694,129 of NC_065598.1, read as the reverse complement.
GTTGTCTTTTCCTGTTTTAACAATAGCCATCATGAGGACGTTATGCTACGTGAAATAAGGCAGTCACAAAAGGACGAATACTGCATGATTCCACCCTTATGAGGTATCTAAAATAGTCAAACTCATAGAATCAGACAGTAGAAGGGTGGTTGCCAGTGGCTGGGGGAGGGAGAAATGAGATGATGATCAAAGGATACAAAGTTTCAGTTATGCAAGATGAATACATTTTGAAGATCCAATGTACAGCAATGTGGCTATAGTTAACAACACTGCATTATACACTCAAAATTTGCTAAGAAGACAGATCTAAATTCCTCAACACAAAAAGCAGAAAAACCCAAAATTGTATGAGTTGATGGACATATTAATTAGTTTGATTGTGGTGATTATTTCACAATGTATACCAAAACATCAAGATATAACTTAAAGATATATAATTTTATTTTTTTTATTATACTTTAAGTTCTAGGGTACATGTGCACAACGTGCAGGTTTGTTACATATGTATACATGTGCCACGTTGGTGTGCTGCGCCCATTAACTCGTCATTTACACTAGATATATCTCCTAATGCTGTCCCTCCCCACTCCCCCGACCCCACAACAGGCCCCGGTGTGTGATGTTCCCCTTCCTGTGTCCAAGTGTTCTCATTGTTCAATTCCCACCTATGAGTGAGAACATGTGGTGTTTGGTTTTCTATTCTTGCAATAGTTTGCTGAGAATGTTGGTTTCCAGCTGCATCCATGTCCCTACAAAGGACATGAACTCATCCTTCTTTATGGCTGCATAGTATTCCATGGTGTATATGTGCCACATTTTCTTAATCCAGTCTGTCATTGATGGACATTTGGGTTGGTTCCAAGTCTTTGCTATTGTGAATAGTGCCGCAATAAACATACGTGTGCATGTGTCTTTATAGCAGCATGATTTATAATCCTTTGGGTATATACCCAGTAATGGGATGGCTGGGTCAGATGGTATTTCTAGTTCTAGATCCTTGAGGAATTGCCACACTATCTTCCCCAATGGTTGAACTAGTTTACAGTCCCACCAACAGTGTAAAAGTGTTCCTATTTCTCCACATCCTCTCCAGCACCTGTTGTTTCCTGACTTTTAATGATCGCCATTCTAACTGGTGTGAGATGGTATCTCATTGTGGTTTTGATTTGCATTTCTCTGATGGCTAGTGATGATGAGCATTTTTTCATGTGTCTGTTGGCTGCATAGATGTCTTCTTTTGAGAAGTGTCTGTTCATATCTTTTGTCCACTTTTTGATGAGGTTGCTTGTTTTTTGCTTGTAAATTTGTTTGAGTTCTTTGTAGGTTCTGGATATTAGCCCTTTGTCAGATGAGTAGATTGCAAAAATTTTCTCCCATTGTGTAGGTTGCCTGTTCACTCTGATGGTAGTTTCTTTTGCTGTGCAGGAACTCTTTAGTTTAATTAGATCCCATTTGTCAATTTTGGCTTTTGTTGCCATTGCTTTTGGTGTTTTAGACATGAAGTCCTTGCCCATTCCTATGTCCTGAATGGTATTGCCTAGGTTTCCTTCTAGGGTTTTTATGGGTGTAGGTCTAACATTTAAGTCTCTAATCCATCTTGAATTAATTTTTGTATAAGAAGTAAGGAAGGGATCCAGTTTCAGCTTTCTACTGATGGCTAGTCAGTTTTCCCAGCAGCATTTACTAAATAGGGAATCCTTTCCCCATTTCTTGTTTTTGTCAGGTTTGTGAAAAATCAGATGGTTATAGATATGTGGTATTATTTCTGAAGGCTCTGTTCTGTTCCATTGGTCTATATCTCTCTTTTGGTACCAGTACCATGCTGTTTTGGTTACTGTAGCCTTGGAGTGTAGTTTGAAGTGAGGTAGGGTGATGCCTCCAGCTTTGTTCTTTTCACTTAAGATTGTCTTGGCAATGCGGGCTCTTTTTTGGTTTCATATGAACTTTAAAGTAGTGTTTTCCAATTCTGTGAAGAAACTCATTGGTAGCTTGATGGGATGGCATTGAATCTATAAATTACCTTGGGCAGTATGGCCATTTTTACACTATTGATTCTTCCTATCCGTGAGCATGGAATGTTCTTCCATTTGTTTGTGTTCTCTTTTATTTCATTGAGCAGTGGTTTGTAGTTCTCCTTGAAGAGGTCCTTCACATCCTTAGTAAGTTGGATTCCTAGGTATTTTATTCTCTTTGAAGCAATTGTGAATGGGAGTTCACTCATGATTCAGCTCTCTGTTTGTCTGTTATTAGTGTATAAGAATGCTTGTGATTTTTGCACATTGATTTTGAATCCTGAGACTTTGCTGAAGTTGCTTATCAGCTTAAGGAGATTTTGGGCTGAGACGATGGGGTTTTCTAAATATACAATCATGTCATCTGCAAACAGGGACAATTTGACTTCTTCTTTTCCTAATTGAATACCCTTTATTTCTTTCTCTTGCCTGATTGCCCTGGCCAGAATTTCCAACACTGTGTTGAATAGGAGTGGTGAGAGAGGGCATCCCTGTCTTGTGCCAGTTTTTAAGGGGAATGCTTCCAGTTTTTGCCCATTCAGTATGATATTGGCTGTGGGTTTGTCATAAATAGTTCCTTATTATTTTGAGACACGTTCCATCAATACCGAATTTATTGAGCGTTTTTAGCATGAAAGACTGTTGAATTTTGTCAAAGGCCTTTTCTGCATGTATTGAGATAATCATGTGGTTTTTGTCTTTGGTTCTGTTTATATGCTGGATTACGTTTATTGATTTGCCTATGTTGAACCAACGTTGCATCCCAGGGATGAAGCCCACTTGATCATGGTGGATAAGCTTTTTGATGTGCTGCTGGATCCGGTTTGCCAGTATTTTATTGAGGATTTTTGCATCGATGTTCATCAGGGATATTGGTCTAAAATTTTCTTTTTTTGTTGTGTCTCTGCCAGGCTTTGGTATCACGATGATGTTGGCCTCATAAAATGAGTTATGGAGGATTCCCTCTTTTTCTATTGATTGGAATAGTTTCAGAAGGAATAGCACCAGCTCCTCCTTGTATCTCTGGTAGAATTTGACTGTGAATCCATCTGATCCCGGACTGTTTTTGGTTGGTAGGCTATTAATTATTGCCTCAATTTCAGAGCCTGCTATTGGTCTATTCAGGGATTCAACTTCCTCCTGGTTTAGTCTTGGGAGATTGTATGTGTCCCGGAATTTATCAATTTCTTCTAGATTTTCTAGTTTATTTGCATAGAGGTGTTTATAGTATTCTCTGATGGTAGTCTGTATTTCTGTGGGGTTGGTGGTGATATCCCCTTTATCATTTTTTATTGTGTCTGTTTGATTCTTCTCTCTTTTCTTCTTTATTAGTCTTGCTAGCAGTCTCTCAATTTTGTTGATTTTTTCAAAAAACCGATATACAATTTTATTTGTCAATTATACTTCAATAGATCTGTAAAAAAGAAAATTCACTTTTAAAAATTTACATCCATTTTTGTCTATGGACCCACATTTTAACAGATTCCTGAACTGGTGGATGTGGGCTTTTAGCAGTAAAATCAATTTTTACACACAGTCTACTTATCTCTATGTTCAGACCAGCTTCTATCCATATTTCCAGGTCATTGGAGGTGAGGGCAAGATTCTCTTTTCAGTATTCCTAATCTTACATAAAACGCTTTTCTCCCAAGCCCTTTTGTCACTCCTCCCTTGGACAAGGGAAGACTGATGTGATGGGTCAGATTCAGGAGCACTATCAGCAGTACCACCGTCCAACGTGACATTCATGCATGTAGGGCATGGCCATGCTCTTCCCTCTCACAATACCAAAGTGATAAGTTGAGCCAGTGATTGCCTGTGAAGGCTGGGCTCTGCCACATTACTCCCTATTCCTTTCTTCTCACTGGAGATTTGGGGCTCTGTTGTCTGCACACTAGGGGTCAGCTGGTGATAAGTTGCAGTTAGAGAGTGGAAGAGATCCTGCTTCTTTCTTGAGCCTAAATTTGTTCTTTTATTCAACTCGACCAGAAGATTCTTCGTTGAGGGGCTATAGAAACTGGCCCAGTAAAGGATATTGTAGGTATCTGTGTATATGTCTGCATTATGGAAAGCCTTGTGACACAGCAGAGCAGCAGTGTAAGACATAAAGTAAAGCATTCTTGTCTACTCCAAACAAATACTTGCCCCATACTGTCAGATTTTCACCAGTGACCCCACATATTCAGATGTATCTCAGTGACACTGAAACGTTACATTGTACCCATTAAGATAAGTATGCCCTCAGGCTTTGCCATGCTCCCATCCAGAGGTCAGTACTTGCTGTTTTCAGGCATGGCTGGTAGATTCCATCCGTGAAAAGATAAGGTAAATGTCTGTTGGTGTGAGGATGGTCAAGGCCTCCTGAATCCCAGTGGTTCCCCTACACCGGTCTTTTCCCTCAGAGGTTCATGCATCAGCCTCAGTCACAGAAAGACAGTGTTCTGCTTCTTAAACTGATCTCACACACACACACACACACACACCCCAAAAAAAAAAAAAAAACAACAACAGGTTTTCCTCATTGGGACCTCATTTTAGCTCTCTGAACTTTGAACTTGACATTTAGACAGTCCAAATTGCAAACACATCTCATGGCTGACTCACTGGCTTCCGCCATTTCTCATTTGGAATTGCCCACTTTAGTTTATCTTCAGTAAGTATTCTCCCATATCTAAATCATCATCATCATCTTTCTTTACATAGAATGTTATTTTATATAAAGTTGACCTTTGAAAAGGGTTTGAACTCTTTAAGTCTCCTTCTATGTGGATTTTTAAAAATAAGTATATTGGAAAATTTTCTGGAGATTTGTGACAATTTGAGAAAACTCAAAAGTGAACTGTGTAGCCTAGAAATATTGGGAAAAAAAATTAAGTATGTCACACATGTATAAAATGTATGTAGATAACTAGTCTATTTCATCATTCACTATCATAAAATATATATAAACATCTTATAAAAAATTAAAAGTTATCAAAATATGCACACACAAAAACAGAACATACATTGTACCACTCGCAGTCAAGAGAAATGTAAACAAAGGTAGAGATGTAGTATCGAATCATGACTGCATAAAATTAACTGTAGCACATACTGTACTACTGCAATAACTTCTTATCCACCTTATGATGCTATTGTGGTGAGCTCAAGTTTTTAAAATATCAGCTTAAAACTCCATGTGATGATAATAATCACCACTTGAGCAATTTCTTCCTCTAGTAAATTATGTATCACAGAAAAAGTAGTCTCTCATGGCTCTTGCATGTTTTTCATCATGTTTAGTGCAATATCCTAAACCCTGAATAACACCATGAAACCTACACAAAGTGCTACTAGTGATTCTGGAAGTTCTCCCAAGATTTAGAGAAGAGTCATGACATTCCAAGAAAAAGTTGAATTGCTTGATATGTACCACAGATTGAGGTCTGAAGCTGTGGTTGTCCGCCATTTCAAGATAAATTAATTCAGCATAAGGACCAGTGTAAAAAAAGAAAAGGAAATTTGTGAAGTTGTCACTGCAGGTATGCCAGCAGGCGCTAAAACCTTGCACTTTTGGCAAAATACCTTTTTATCCTGTATTGAAAATGCAGCTTGTATGTGGGTGCAGGACAGCTCTAAGAAAGGGATTCGAGAAAAAGTGAAGCGATTATATGACAACTTAAAGAAAAAAAAAAAAGGAGAATGATCTAAATCTGCAGAATTTAATGCCAGCAAATGATAGGCTATCATTTTAGAAAGAGGTTTGGCTTTTTCTTAAAAAAAAAAAAAAGTCAGAATAACAGGAGAAACAGCTTCCGCCAACCAAGAGGCAAGTGAGTTCGCAGACACTATTAAGAAAATCATTGAGGGGTGGCCGGGCACAGTGGCTCACTCCTGTAATCACAGCACTTTGGGAGGTCAAGGCGGGCAGGTCGTCTGAGGTCAGGAGTTTGAGACCAGCCTGACCAACATGATGAAACTTAGTCTCTAGTAAAAATACAAAAAATTAGCCAGGCGTGGTGGTGCACACCTGTAATCCCAGTGACTTGAGAGGCTGAGGCAGGAGAATCGCTTGAGCCTGGGAGGTGGAGATTGCAGTGAGCTGAGATCACACCACTGCACTCCAGCCTGGATGACAGAGTGACATTCCATCTCAGGAAAGAGGAGAGAGAGAGAGAGAGAGAGAGAGAGAGAGAGAGAGAGAGAGGAAAAGAAAAGGAAAGGAAAGAAAAGAAAAGAGAAAGAAAATCATTGAGGGGAAAGGGTATTTGTCATAACAGGTTTTAATGCAGATGGAAGTGCCCTATTCTGGAAAAAAGTCACAAAGGACATTTATTAATAAGGAAGATAAATGAGCACTAGGACTTAAGGCAGGAAGGGACAGGCTATCTCTACTGTTTCGTGCAAATGCAGTCAGCCTTATAATTGGAACTGCTGCTAACCCCTGTGCCTGGAAGGGAAAAAATAAGTAACAGTTGGCAGTCTTTTGACTGTACAACAAGAAGGCCTGGACAATGAGAACTTTCGCTGAATTGGTTACATTTACACCTTGTCCCTCAAGTCAGGAAGTACTTTGCTAGTAAGAGACTACCTTTTAAAGTTCTTTTTATTTTGAACAATGTCCCTGGAGACCCAGAATCCTCTGAGTACAATACCAAAGGCGTAGAAGTAGTCTACTTGCTCCCCAACACAATGTCTCTAATTCAGCCTCTAGATCAGGGGATCATAAGGATCTTTAAGTCATTATGTATGGTACTCTAAGAAAAAGATGATCAACACTGTGGCAGAAAATCCTGATAGAAAGAATATAATGGAAGTCTAGAAGGATTACATCATTGAAGATGCCATCGCTGTTACAGTAAAAGCTATGAAAGCCATCAAGCCTCAAACGATAAATTCCTGCTGGAGAAAACTGTCCAGATTTCGTGTAAGACTCAACAGGATTTATCGTGGAGGCAATCAAGGACATCATGAAAGAGATTGTGAATATTGAAAAAACAGGGTGGGAGGTGATGGATTTCAGGATACGGATCTCAGAGAAATTCAAGAGCTAATGGACACCACACAGAGGAATTGACAGAATAAAATTTGATGGAGACAAGTGCTTTCAATGCCAAATGATGATAAAGAGGACAGAAGAAGCAATGCCAGAAAACAAATTGACAGGGGGCGGAGCAAGATGGCCGAATAGGAACAGCTCCAGTCTCCAGCTCCCAGAGCAAGTGACACAGAAGATAGGTGATTTCAGCATTATCAACTGAGGTATTGGGTTCATCTCAATGGGCAGTGCCGGACAATGGGTGCTGGTCATCTGTTGCAGCCCGACCAGCGAGAGCTGAAGCAGGGCGAGGCATCGCCTCACCTGGGAAGCGCAAGGGGGAAGGGAATCCATTTTCCTAGCCAGGGGAACAGAGACACACAACACCTGGAAAATCGGGTAACTCCCACCCCAATACTGCGCTTTAAGCAAACGGGCACACCAGGAGATCATATCCCACACCTGGCCGGGAGGGTCCCACACCCACAGAGCCTTCCTCATTGCTAGCACAGCAGTCTACGATCTAACCACAAGGCAGGAGCGAGGCTGGGGAAGGGGTGCCCACCATTGCTGAGGCTTAAGAAGGTAAACAAAGCCCTGGGAAGATCGAACTAGGTGGAGCTAACAGCAGCTAAAGGAGGCCTACCAGTCTCTGTAGACTCCACCTCTGGGGACGCGGCACAGCTAAACAACAACAACAACAACAACAAAACAAAAAAAAACAAAACAAAAAAAAACAGCAGAAACCTCTGCAGACACAAGCAACTCTGTCTGACAGCTTTGAAGAGAGCGGTGGATCTCCCAACACGGAGGCTGAGATCTGAGAACTGACAGACTGCCTGCTTAAGTGAGTCCTTGACCCCTGAGTAGCCTAACTGGGAGACATCCTCCACTAGGGGCAGACCCACACCCCACACCTCACACGGTTGAGTACACCCCTGAGAGGAAGCTTCCAAAGCAAGAATCAGACAGGTACACTCGCTGTTCAGCAGTATTCTATCTTCTGCAGCCTCTGCTGCTGACACCCAGCCAAACAGGGTCTGGAGTGGACCTCAAGCAATCTCCAACAGACCTACAGCTGAGAGTCCTGACTGTTAGAAGGAAAACTAACAAACAGGAAGGACAACCACATCAAAACCCCATCAGTATGTCACCATCATCAAAGACCAGAGACAGATAAAACCACAAAGATGGGGAAAAAGCAGGGCAGAAAAGCTGGAAATTCAAAAAATAAGAGCGCATCACCCCCTCCAAAGGAACGCAGCTCATCGCCAGCAACAGATCAAAGCTGGACGGAGAATGACTTTGACGAGATGAGAGAAGAAGGCTCCAGTCCATCAAACTTCTCAGAGCTAAAGGAGGAATTACATACCCAGTGCAAAGAAACTAAAAAGCTTCAAAAAAGAGTGGAAGAATTGATAACCAGAATAATTAATGCAGAGAAGGCCATAAACGAATGGACAGAGATGAAAACCATGACAGGAGAAAGAAGTGACAAATGCACAAGCTTCAGTAACCGACTCGATCAACTGGAAGAAAGAGTATCGGCAATTGAGGATCAAATGAATGAAATGAAGCGAGAAGATAAATCTAAAGAAAAAAGAAGAAAAAGCAATGAACAAAGCCTGCAAGAAGTATGGGATTATGTAAAAAGACCAAATCTACGTCTGATTGGGGTGCCTGAAAGTGAGGGGAAAAATGGAACCAAGTTGGAAAATACTCTTCAGGATATCATCCAGGAGAACTTCCCCAACCTAGTAGGGCAGGCCAACATTCAAATACAGGAAATAGAGAGAATGCCACAAAGATACTCCTCGAGAAGAGCAACTCCAAGACACATAATTGCCAGATTCACCAAAGTTGAAATGAAGGAAAAAATCTTAAGGGCAGCCAGAGAGAAAGGTCGGGTTACCCACAAAGGGAAGCCCATCAGACTAACAGCAGATCTCTCGGCAGAAATTCTACAAGCCAGAAGAGAGTGGGGGCCAATATTCAACATTCTGAAAGAAAGGAATTTTAAACCCAGAATTTCATATCCAGCCAAACTAAGTTTCAAAAGTGAAGGACAAATAAAATCCTTTACAGACAAGCAAATGCTTAGAGACTTTGTCACCACCAGGCCTGCCTTACAAGAGACCCTGAAGGAAACACTAAACATGGAAAGGAATAACCAGTACCAGCCATTGCAAAAACATGCCAAAATGTAAAGACCATCGAGGCTAGGAAGAAACTGCATCAACTAACCAGCAGAATAACCAGTTAATATCATAATGGCAGGATCAAGTTCACACATAACAATATTAACCTTAAATGTAAATGGATTAAATGCTCCAATTAAAAGACACAGACTGGCAAACTGGATAAAGAGTCAAGACCCATCAGTCTGCTGTATTCAGGAGACCCATCTCACATGCAGAGACATACATAGGCTCAAAATAAAGGGATGGAGGAAGATCAACCAAGCAAATGGAGAACAAAAGAAAGCAGGGGTTGCAATGCTAGTCTCTGATAAAACAGACTTTAAACCATCAAAGATCAAAAGAGACAAAGAAGGCCATTACATAATGGTAAAGGGATCAATTCAACAGGAAGAGCTAACTATCCTAAATATATATGCACCCAATAAAGGAGCACCCAGATTCATAAAGCAAGTCCTTAGAGACTTACAAAGAAACTTAGACTCCCATACAATAATAATGGGAGACTTGAACACCCCACTGTCAACATTAGACAGATCTACGAGACAGAAAGTTAACAAGGATATCCAGGAATTGAATTCATCTCTGCAGCAAGCAGACCTAATAGACATCTACAGAACTCTCCACCACAATTCAACAGAATATACATTCTTCTCAGCACCACATCGCACTTATTCCAAAATTGACCACATAATTGGAAGTAAAGCACTCCTCAGCAAATGTACAAGAACAGAAATTATAACAAACTGTCTCTCAGACCACGGTGCAATCAAACTAGAACTCAGGACTAAGAAACTCAATGAAAACCGCTCAACTACATGGAAACTGAATAACCTGCTCCTGAATGACTACTGGGTACATAACGAAATGAAGGCAGAAATAAAGATGTTCTTTGAAACCAATGAGAACAAAGATACAACATACCAGAATCTCTGGGACACATTTAAAGCAGTGTGTAGAGGGAAATTTATAGCACTAAATGCACACAAGAGAAAGCTGCAAAGATCTAAAATTGACACTCTAAGATCACAATTAAAAGAACCAGAGAAGATAGAGCAAACACATTCAAAAGCTAGCAGAAGGGAAGAAATAACTAAGATCAGAGCAGAACTGAAGGAGATAGAGACACAAAAAACCCTCCAAAAAATCAACGAATCCACGAGTTGGTTTTTTGAAAACATCAACAAAATTGATAGACTGCTAGCAAGACTAATAAAGAAGAAAAGAGAGAAGAATCAAATAGACTCAATAAAAAATGATAAAGGGGATATCACCACTGACCCCACAGATATAAAAACTACCATCAGAGAATACTATAAACACCTCTACGCAAATAAACTAGAAAATCTAGAAGAAATGGATAATTTCCTGGACACTTACACTCTCCCAAGACTAAACCAGGAAGAAACTGAATTCCTGAATAGACCAATAGCAGGCTCTGAAATTGAGGCAATAATTAATAGCCTACCAATGAAAAAAAGTCCAGGACCAGATGGATTCACAGCTGAATTCTACCAGAGGTACAAGGAGGAGCTGGTATCATTCCTTCTGAAACTATTCCAATCAATAGAAAAAGAGGGAATCCTCCATAACGCATTTTATGAGGCCAATATCATCCTGACACCAAAGCCTGGCAGAGACACAACAAAAAAAGAGAATTTTAGACCAATATCCCTGATGAACATCGATGCAAAAATCCTCAATAAAATACTGGCACACCGGATCCAGCAGCACATCAAAAAGCTTATCCACCATGATCAAGGGGGTTTCATCCCTGGGATGCAAGGCTGGTTCAACCTACGCAATTCAATAAACGTAATCCAGCATATAAACAGAACCAAAGACAAAAACCACATGATTATCTCAATAGATGCAGAAAAGGCCTTTGAGAAAATTCAACAGCCATTCATGCTAAAAATGCTCAATAAATTCGTATTGATGGAATGTATCTCAAAATAATAAGAGCTATTTATGACAAACCCACAGCCAATATCATACTGAATGGGCAAAAACTGGAAAAATTCCCTTTGAAAACTGGCACAAGACAGGGACGCCCTCTCTCACCACTCCTATTCAACATAGTGTTGGAAGTTCTGGCTAGGGCAATCAGGCAAGAGAAAGAAATAAAGGGTATTCCGATAGGAAAAGAAGAAGTCAAATTGTCCCTCTTTGCAGATGACCTGATTGTATATTTAGAAAACCCCATCATCTCAGCCCAAAATCTCCTTAAGCTGATAAGCAACTTCAGCAAAGTCTCAGGATACAAAATTAATGTGCAAAAATCACAAGCATTCTTATACACCAGTAACAGACAAACAGAGAGCCAAATCATGAATGAACTTCCATTCACAATTGCTTCAAAGAGAATGAAATACCTAGGAATCCAACTTACTAGGGATGTAAAGGACTTCTTCAAGGAGAACTACAAACCACTGCTCAGTGAAATAAAAGAGGACGCAAACAAATGGAAGAACATACCATGCTCATGGATAGGAAGAATCAATATTGTGAAAATGGCCATACTGCTCAAGGTAATTTATAGATTAAATGCCATCCCATCAAGCTACCAATGAGTTTCTTCACAGAATTGGAAAAAACTGCTTTAAAGTTCATATGGAACCAAAAAAGAGCCTGCATTGCCAAGACAATCCTAAGTCAAAAGAACAAAGCTGGAGGCATCACGCTTCCTGACTTCAAATTATACTCCAAGGCTACAGTAACCAAAACAGCATGGTACTGGTACCAAAACAGAGATATAGACCAATGGAACAGAACAGAGTCCTCAGAAATAATACCACACATCTACAGCCATCTGATCTTGATAAACCTGACAAAAACAAGAAATGGGGAAAGGATTCCCTATTGAATAAATGGTACTGGGAAAATTGGCTAGCCATAAGTAGAAAGCTGAAACTGGATCCTTTCCTTATTCCTTATACGAAAATTAATTCGAGATGGATTAGAGACTTAAATGTTAGACCTGATACCATAAAAACCCTAGAAGAAAACCTAGGGAATACCATTCAGGACATAGGCATGGGCAAGGACTTCATGTCTAAAACACCAAAAGCAACGGCAACAAAAGCCAAAATTGACAAATGGGATCTAATTAAACTAAAGAGCTTCTGCACAGCAAAAGAAACTACCATCAGAGTGAACAGGCAACCTACACAATGGGAGAAAATTTTTGCAATCTACTCATCAGACAAAAGGCTAATATCCAGAACCTACAAAGAACTCAAACAAATTTACAGGAAAAAAACAAACAACCCCATCAAAAATTGGGCAAAGGATATGAATAGATATTTCTAGATATTTCTCAATAGAGCACATTCATACAGGCAACAGACACATGAAAAAATGCTCATCATCACTGGCCATCAGAGAAATGCAAATCAAAACCACAATGAGATACCATCTCACACCAGTTAGAATGGCGATCATTAAAAAGTCAGGAAACAACAGGTGCTGGAGAGGATGTGGAGAAATAGGAACACTTTTACACTGTTGGTGGGATTGTACACTAGTTCAACCATTATGGAAAACTGTATGGCGATTCCTCAAGGATCTAGAACTAGAAATACCATATGACCCAGCCATCCCATTACTGGGGATATACCCAAAGGATTATAAATCATGCTGCTATAAAGACACATGCACACGTGTGTTTATTGCGGCACTATTCACAATAGCAAAGACTTGGAATCAACCCAAATGTCCGTCAGTGACAGACTGGATTAAGAAAATGTGGCACATATACACCATGGAATACTATGCAGCCATAAAAATGGATGAGTTTGTGTCCTTTGTAGGGACATGGATGCAGCTGGAAACCAACATTCTCAGCAAACTATTGCAAGAACAGAAAACCAAACACTGCATGTTCTCACTCATAGGTAGGAACTGAATAATGAGATCACTTGGACTCGGGAAGGGGAACATCACACACCGGGGCCTCTCATGGGGAGTAGGGAGGGGAGAGGGATTGCATTGGGAGTTATACCTGATGTAAATGACGAGTTAGTGGGTGCTGACGAGTTGATGGGTGCAGCACACCAACATGGCACAAGTATACATATGTAACAAACCTGCACGTTATGCACATGTACCCCAGAACTTAAAGTATAATAAAAAATAAATAAATAAATAAATAAAATAAAACTAGTTGACTTTAGCTAATATGGCAGTAGAGTTCCAATTATTTAAGTTTGCTTTTGATTTCTTTTAGGACACAGACCTTCTATGATACAGGCACTGAAATGAAAGCAAACAGTTGGAGAAGGATTGGTACAGTATAGAAACATTTTTAGAAAAATTAAAAACAAAAAAGTCAGACAGAAATTACAATGTGTTTCTGTACAGTTACACCAAATGTGCCTGCCTCTCCTGCCTCCCCTTCCACCTGCTCCACCTTTTCCACCTCTACTACTCCTGATACAGAAAGACCAACTCCTCTTTCTCCTCCTCCTTCTCAGTCTAGTCATTGTAAAGATGACAAGGATGAAGACCTTTATGATGATCAATATTCAAACATTCACTTAATGAATAGTAAATTTATTCCTCTTCTTTATGATTTTCTTACATTTTCTTTTCTCTAGCTTACTTTATTGTAAGACACAGTATATAATAGGTATAACGTACAAAATATGTGTTAATTAACTACTTATGCTATCAGTAAGGCTTCTGCTCAGTAGTAGGCTATTAGTAGTTAATTTTGACACGGAATCAAAAGTTATACACAGATTTTTCAACTACACGGTGGGGGAGGTCAGTGCTCCTAATCCTGTGTTATTCAAGGGTCAGTTACCCTCACATTTTACCTTCAGATAGACAACAGACATCACTACTGTCTTTTTGCTTTTCAGCTGTTACTAAGTTGTATATTGAAAATATTTTGGCACATTCTTGTGGTACCTAGAAAAAAACTGCCCTATATACCCAAACGAAAGGATCTGCAGAGAGAAATGATTTATCTGATGACAAATTTTTCCTTTATGACCACCATCTGAATAAGCTTCACAAGTATGCTAGTTAATCAGCGTCTCACTGTGGCCTGTATTAGCTGTCCTAGAGCTGCTGGTTACCATTGAAAAACCAATGTTGCACTTTACATAAGCTCTCATCATAGTCTTTTCCTCTGTCCTCCCCAAGTAAATCCCATAGTGAGGCCACTCCAATGCTGCATGCACCACTATGCAAAGTAATTCACAGTGGGATCATTGCAAATTTCTACCCACTTCATGTCTCAGGAGAGGGGAAGGAAAGAACTTACGGCAAGAAATCAGAACATTACACTGATTTCAGTATGAGAAGAACGTCTTCATTTCACTTCATTCAAAATCAAAATGTTGCTTACAATTTTCTACCAGCTTGATAACAATTCAGGCACACACTGAATTATAACAAAACATACATCTTGGGAAATATATCACTAAAATTCTGAAATACACGGGTTCCACTGTTTCATTACTCTACAGCACTTGCAAAATCGTCCTCGGTATCTAATGAACATGGATCCAACATTTTTATGTCTTGTGAAATTAAATTCTCTATTTCATTTTAGAAGTTTGCTATAATGAATTTCCAAAACCAGCAGCAGGGCAAATTCCATCTGGAATTCCTTGTTATGTCCCTGAGAAGATGATTCAGTTTCACCCCCTGTGCCCCATGGTGAGGAATTCTCCATAGAATATTATACAAAAGCGTTAATATTTCATTCCTTTTTTCCTTTAACAGCAATGCATACATCAGTCTACTACCTTTGCAATATGTGTTTCTCACACAGACACATGAATGCAGCTTGCTTCTGAAAGTGGAGTGCCTTCTTGTCCTTGTCCCTTTCCCTGCAGCTTTATTACTGGTGAGATGTCAGCAACTAGCTTTTCACCAAAAGCAATGCCTAAAGTGGGACCTTTCTTATGTTAAGTTTTACAAACAGCTTTAATTTCTCATAGCTAATGTTAAGAGCTTGTGGTAAGGAAAAGAAAAGGGGAACTTGTGGAATTTCATATTTTGATCACTGCACAGCCATCAGGAAGACACGTTTCTGTGCTTTCTTCCTGCTCCTGGCTTTCTGCTTATCACCTTGTGGTACAACCTCCTGTCTCCTCCATCGCTCCCTCATCTCCCCTGCCTCTGCTCTCTCTGTTTGTTGCTATCTATTATCTATCAATTATCTACCTATCTATCTATCTATCTATCTATCTATCTATCTATCATCTATCTCCTTTTCTTTCTCTCTCTCTTCCCCTCCTTCCTGCATCGTTTCAGTCCTCCAACTGGCTTTTCATTCCATCCTTTTCCCATCCATGTTTTCTCCTTCTATATTCCAGGTTTGGGACTCTTTCATCACTTTGCTCTCCCACATACATCCCTGTCTGTTTCCCCACTACCAGGGAAGCCAACATGTGGGAAGACCATCAGTACATACATATGTCCACCAGTCTCTCTGTCAAACCATGCATCTTTTCCATTTGGTTTTTCAATTCATTCATTCATTCATTCATTCATTCATGCCTCCAACAAACATATTTGAGATTCTAATATATAACAAGCACTGGACTAGGCAGGCTCTCAGGGTATACAGTAGAGAAGAAAACGACAATGATAACTTTCACCCTGGGGCTTTCACTGCAATGGGGAGAGAGATGTTTCAAAACGAATCCCTCTAAAAATATATATCATTATGACATATATTGGGATAAATGGTATAGAGGAAGTTTCCAGAGCACTAAGTGAAAGTAAAAGAGTAAAAATCATTTAAATTGAGGGTAAAGTGGTTTGTGGCCAGAAAATGCTATCATGAAGAAGTGACATTTAAGCTGAGGACTTGGAAATAAGCATGAGGTAGACAGGTGAACAGCAAAGAGGGTGATCAGTTCAGGGGTATTGGGAGCAAAACTATAAAGTTAGTCACTAAGACCAACAAGCATGGTTTCAACAGGGGCCTAAGAGAAGGTCAGAATAGTTCAAGCAAGGGGAGGGTGGGGATATGGTAGGGTCAGAGGGTTGAGAAAACCATTTCCAGCTCACATCACTGTTCTTGCCATTCTTTTAGGCAAGGCCCCCTTCTTGTTGCCATTCATTTATATGATCCTTTTGTTTGCATTCTCTACTCCCACTCTGTACTGCTCATCTAAATGTACCATTCTAATATGTTTATCATTTATCATTTTTCTTATGTGATGAACAACATGTAATGTGTGACGTGTTCTTACTTTATGTAAGATTATCTTTAGCTATATTATTATGCGTGTTATATAATATGATATATAGATAGATATGGATATCTCATACTGTGTCTATTTTTTTTTTAGAGACAGGGTCTCACTCTGCCACCCAAGTTGCAGTGCAGTGGCATCCTCTTAACTTACTGCAACCTGGAACTCCTGGGCTCAAATGATACTCCTGCCTCAGTCTCCCAAGGACTACAGGCATGTCCCACCACACCTGGCTAATTTTTAAATTTTTCGTAGTGACTGAGTCTTACTATGTTGGTCAGGTTGATCTTCAACTCCTGGCCTCAAGTGATCTTCCTGCCTCACCCCTACAAAGTGCTGGGATAACAGGTGTGAGCCACCATGCCTGGCTTCTTTACAGCTTTATTAATTATAATCGACTTATGTTAGACTGAGCATATTTCACATATACGATCTAATAAGTTTTGGTATCACACCTGTGAAACAATCATTATAGTAAAGATAATGAACATCTGTATTACAAGCAAAAATATCCTCGGGCTCCTTTGAAATTCCAGAATTTTAATAAACGTAATCTTATTCCTGCACCCTTTTTTTGGTTAACTTCTTTCAGACAGCATATTTTCAGATGCATTTATGTTGTCGTAAGTGTCAACAATTCATTTCTTTTTAATGCGCTGCAATATTCCATTCTATGGACATAGCACAATTTCATAATTCATCTCCCTGTTGATGGACACTTGGGTTGTCTTCAGGCTTCGGCTCTTACAAATAACCTTGCTATGAATATTCACAAACAAGTAATCATATGAAAATATATTTTCTTTTCTCCTGTGTATGTCTTGGAATGGAATGGCTGGTTTATGGGAGGTGAATATTTAACTGGGTAAGCGACTACCAAACCATTTTCCGAGGTGTTTTCATGACTCAGAAGCTCCACATCATTGCTAGCACTGGGTACAATCAGTTATTTTAATTTCAATCATGCTTGTGTATCTACAACGGTATTTACATTTGATTTTAATCTGCATTTCCTGAATGATAAATGATGGTATCTTTTTGTGTGGTTATTAGCCATCTGTATCTTCTTTGGTGAGGTAGTCTGTTGGAGTCTTTTGTCCGTATTTATGGTTGAGTCTTTGCTTTCTTATAATTGAGTTATAAGACTTCTTTAGAGTCTAGAAGTGTCCTGCGTTGGATATAGATATATGAATTCTAAATATTTTATCACAGACTGTGGATTTCTCTTTTATGGTGGAATCAAATGTATTAATATTTTTTCCTTTATAGTTTGTGTTTTGGGTGTCTCATTTTGAAAATCTTTGCCTAAACCAAAAAGATGAAGAAAGTTGTAATTTCCCCAAAGAGGGCATTACATAAGGGTAAAGGATTCAATTCAACAAGAAGACTTAGCTACCCTAAATATATACACACCCAACAATAGGAGCACTGACACCCAACAACAGGATCACTCAGATTCAAAAAACAAGTTCTTAGAGACTGACAGAGGGACTTAGGCAACCACAAAATAATAGTGGGAAACTTCAAGACCCCACTGACAGACAGTATTCGACAGATCATCAGGTAGAAAACTAACAAAGTTATCCGGGATCTGAACTCGATACTTGACCAAATAGACTGAACAGACTATTCTACAGGACTCTACGCCCCAAAACAACAGTATGTACATTCTTCTCATCTGCACATGAAACATACTGTAAAACTGACCACACAATTGTCCATAAATCAATTTTCAGCAAAATAGAAAAAAAAAAAAAAACCAAAAAATTACCAACCACCCTCTCAGACCACAATACAATAAAAACAGAAATCAATACTAAGAAGATCATTGAAAACCACACAATAACAAGGATATTAAACAACCTGCTCCTGAGTGACTTTGGGGTAAACAATGAAATCAAGGCAGAACTCAATAAATTCTTTGAAATTAATGAAAACAAAGCTACCACATACCAGAATCTCTGGGACACAGCTAAAGCAGTGTTAAGAGGAAAGTTTTTAGTGCAAAATGCCCACGTCAAAAAGTTAGAAAGATCTCAAATTAATCATCTAACATCATACCTAGAGGAACTAGAAAAACAAGAGCAAGTCAACCACCAAGCTAGCAGAAAACAAGAAATAACCAAAATCGGAACTTAACTGAATGAAATTAAGTTGCAAAAACCACACAAAAGATCAATGAAACCAGGTGTTGGTTATTTGAAGGAAAAAATAAGACTGATAGACCACTAGCTAGATCAATTAAAAAAAAAAAGAGGGAAGATCCTAATAAACACACTCAGAAATGACAGAGTGGGCATTATCACTAACCCCAGAGAAATATCAAAAAACCCCAGAGACTATTATGGACACATCTATATATGAACACGAACTAGAAAACCTATAAGGAATCAATAAATTCCAGGATACATACACATGCCCAAGACGGAGCCAGGAAGAAATTGGTTCCCTGAGCACACCAATAATGAGCTCCAAAATTGATTCAGTAATAAATAGCCTACCACCACCAACAACAACAACGACAACAACAACAGGACCTGAGGAATTCACAGCTAATTCTACCAGATGTACAAAGAAGAGGTGGTGCCAGAAACTATTCCAAAAAAACTGTGGAGGAGGGACTTCTCCCCAGCTCATTCTATAAGGCCAGCATCGTTTTGATACCAAAATCTGACGGACATACACACACACACACACACACACACACACACAAAGAAAACTTCAGGCCAATATCCTTGATGAACATCGATGCGAAAATCCTCAACAAAACACTGGCAATCCGAACCTAGCAGCACATCAAAAAGCTAATCCACCACGATCAAGTAGGCTCCATCCCCGGGATGCAAGTTTGGTTCAACATATGAAAATCAATAAATGTGATTCATCATATAAACAGATCTGAAGATGAAAAACCTATGATGATCTCAATAGATGCAGAAAAGGCTTTTGATAAAAGTTAACATCTCTTCATGGTAAAAACTCTCAATAAACCAGATATTGAAGGAACATACGTCAAAATAATAAAAATCCATCTGTGACAATCCCACGGCCAGTGTCATACTGAATGGGCAAAACCTGGACGCATTCTCCTTGTAAACCGGCACAAGACAAGGTTGCCCTGTCTCATCACTCTTACTCAACATAGTATTGGAACACCTGGTCAGGGCGACCAGGCAAGAGAAATAAATAAAGTGCATCCAAATAGGAAGAAAGGAAGTCAAACCACCTCTGTTTGCAGATGACATGATTCTATATCTAGAAAACCCCATAGTCTCGGCCCAAAAGCTCCTTCAGCTGATAAACAATTCGAGTGAAGTTGTAGGATACAAAGTCAATGTACAAAGATCACTAGCATTCCTATACACCACCAACAACCAAACTGAGAGCCAAATCAGAA
This sequence comes from Macaca thibetana thibetana, assembly GCF_024542745.1. Classification (NCBI taxonomy): domain Eukaryota; kingdom Metazoa; phylum Chordata; class Mammalia; order Primates; family Cercopithecidae; genus Macaca; species Macaca thibetana. Next base: position 51,674,285 of record NC_065598.1, on the reverse strand, counting down.
AGGCAATTCCATCCCCAATTGCCACACACACAAAAATAAAACACCGAGGAATACAGCTAACCAGGGAGGTGAAAGATCTCCACAACGAAAATTACAAAACACTGCTCAAAGAAATCAGAGCAGGCAAGAACATATGGAAAAACATCCCATGCTCATGGAAAGGCAGAACAAATGTCATTAAAGTGGCTACACTGCCTAAAGCAATTTATAGATTCAATGCTATTCCCATCAAACTACCAAGGACATTCTTCACAGAGCTAGAAACAATTATTTTAAAATGTATATGGAACCAGAAAAGGAGCTCGGATAGCCAAGGTAATCGTAAGCAAAAGGAACTGTACTGCAAAGCTACAGTCATCAGAACAGCATGGTACTGGTACTGGTACAAAAACAGGCACATAGACCAATGGAACAGAATAGAGAGGCCATAAATAATGTCGCACATCTACAACAAGCTTTTCTGTTTTTCTGACAAAGCTGACAAAAACAAGAGGTGGGAAAAGGACTCCATATTCCATCAATGGTGCTGGCTAGCCATACGCAGAGGATTGAAGCTGGACCCCTCCCTTACGCTATATACAAAAATCCACATGAGGTGGATTAAAGGCTTTAATGTAGAACCCAAAACCATAAAAACCCTGGGAGAGAACCTAGGCAATACCACCCTGGACATAGGAGCGGGCAAAGATCTCACGACAAAGGCACCAAAAGCAATCACAACAAAAGTAAAAATTGACAAATGGGATCTAATTAAACTTAGAGCTTCTGCACGGCAAAAGAAACTATCAACAGAGCAAACAGACAACCTCCAAAGTGGGAGAAAATTTTTGCAGCACTATTCATCTGACAGAGGTCTAATATCCAGCATCTATAAAAAGCCTAAACAAATGTACAAGAGAAAAACAAACAACCCCGTTAATAAGGGGGCAAATGACATGAACAGACCCTTCTCAAAAGAAGACATACATGTAGCCAAGAAGTATATGAAAAACAGCTCAATATCGCTGATCACTAGAGAAATGCAAATCAAAACCACAACGAGATACCATCTCACAACAGTCAGAATGGCTATTACTAAAAACAGAAAAGAGCAGATGCTGGCGAGATTGCCGAGAAAAAGAAACCCACACACACTGTTGGCGGGAGCGTACATTAGTCCAACCATTGTGGAAAGCAGTATCGCAATTCCTCAAAGAGCTAAAAGCAGAACTACCATTTGACCCAGCAATCCTATTACTGGGTATATAGCCAGAGGAATATAAAGCATTCTACCATAAAGACACATGCACCCGGACTATTCACTGCAGCACTGTTCACAATAGCAAAAACATGGAATCAACCCAAATGCCTATCAATGACAGACTGGATAAGGAAAATGTGGTGCATATACACCATGGAATATTATGGAGCCATAAAAAAGAACAAGGCCATGTCTTTCGTGGGAACATGCATGGAGTTAGAGGCTATAAGCTCAGCAAAGTAACGCAGGAACAGAAAAGCAAATCTCACATGTTCTCACTTATAATTGGGAGCTAAATGATAAGAACTTATGAACACAAAGAAGGAAAACAACAGACACTGGAGTCTACTTAAGGGGGAGGGTGGGATGACGCAGAGGAGCAGAAAAGAGATAACTATTGGATACTGAGTTCAATACCCAGGTGATGTAGTCATGTGTGCAACAAACCCCCGTGACACATGTTTATCTATGTAACAAGCCTTCACATGTACCCCCAAACATAAAAGTTTTTAAAAATGTTACAGTGCAAGTCTATTGATGATCAATTCTTTCAACTTCTGTATGTCTAAACACCTATTTTAACTTCATTTAAAAAGGTATTCACTGAGTACAGACTTAAGAGTTGACATTTATTTCTATTTCACGATTTTAAAGATGGTGTGCCACATGACTTCTGACTTGCACATTGCTAATGAGAAGTGTGCTGTCATTCATTTCTTTGGACATCTAAATGTTTCTTATGTTTTTATCGGATTTTCTAGTTACTTAGGGGAAAGGATATATCTCTGGGAGAGCAGATAGGTAAAATGTCAGGAATGCGTCCCATGGATTCTCTGTGCATAGCCCCTTGGATGTACTTTAGATTATGCGTGGCAACATGGATGCATCTTGAAAGCACAGGGCTCAGTGAAATACTTGTATTTCCAGCCATGATGGATTAACAGGAACCGGATTTACCGTCTCGCCTAAATACGTACAAATCAAAAAAATTATAAGGCTTGACGTTATGGCACCACCTGCATATGGGACAGTGATCGCGGAGAGAAAGGGAACCTGACCAGGTGAGCACTCTGATCACCCAATTCCACCAACTTGTTGCCCAGATAGAGTTTGCAGGCTGCAGCACAGGGGAGCTGAACAGGACAGAGCCTGGCGGACAGTCTGAGTGAAGGAGACAGAGTTGAGAGCTCAAGAGGTCCATAGGACCAGAATTTGCCGGGAGTAATGGAGAGGAGACAGCTGCACAGAGAGGCAGCTCTGGAGACCCTTCAGAGCTAGCCTGTCTGGATGCAGTGTATGAGAAAGGGGGGAGTGGTGATCGATGACTCCCAGTTTCTGGAGTGAGTGGTTGTGTGGATAATGGTGCCATTTACTGAGATTGTGAAGATGGGTGGGGCGGGGGGATGTGTGAGCGTATGGGAGGAGTGAGTATACCAAGTGACCAGTTTTGGACAGGTGAACCATGAAGAGCCCTTGAGACATCCAAGTGGAGATGCCATGTGGGTGGGTGAATGTATGTACTTGGACCTCAAAAGTGAAGTTCAGACTGGGGTTGTAGATTTTTGGAGTGATTAGCACGTAGCACTTTCTGAAGGCTTTTGTTTGTAGGGTGTGTTTCTCTCCCGCAGAGGACATGTTACAGGGGAAGGGCTAAAGAGACACAGGCAGATGACAGGAGAGATTGATATACAACAGCTGGAGAAAGCCACAGAGACAGGCAGAATGGATACCAGTCAGCGGAGAGTAAAAGCTGCGGTCCTAGCAATACCTTCCATTCATACACAGGGGTTCTGGTGAGGCTGACATAAAAACAAATATAAAAATCTGCTACAAATTTTACAAACAGTCCAGGTTCGACTGCAGATGAGACCACAGCATTTTCTGCCTCAAAAGACATCCGAGCGGAGATGTCACATAGGAGGGTGAATGTACTATGCACTTGGACCTCAAAAGTGAAGTTTGAACTGGGCTTGTAGATTGTGGAGTAATTAGTCAGACACACAGGTGTCCGATTGTCCTGACGGATACCAGGAGGGTCTCAGCGGCAGCGTGATTGTATCACTGATAAGGAAGAGGCCTGACAATCTAAGCAGAGAGTGGACCCGGTGGAGCAATTCTCATACCTGGATGGACCCACGTAGAGCCGCAGAGGCGGGGGGCGGGGAGGGGAGGAGGTGGGGCTCTGTCTCCCTGTGTCCTGAATGCAGAGCATGAGCTTAGGCCTTCTACAGCACAAACCTTGCTTCTTTGGGACAGATGTTGGGGTGGGAGAGGTCTGTCACTCAAACGGAGGTGCCTCAGTCCCCAGGCCAGCAGGAGCAGGAGGTGGGCTTTGGAGTCCGGAAGATCCAGGCCCAAATTTTGCATTTTCTGTTTCCTGGGTCTGTGGTCTAGTTCATGCAATGTGTCTGTGCCTGAGCTTCCTGATCTGTCAAATGGGGGTGCTGACATCCACCTCCCAGCACTGTTGTGAGAGGAAGAAAAGCCCCAGCACAGATCCCTCTGTGACATACAAGCTGCATAAAGGGTAGCTGAGGAAGCAGATGTTCCCAGGACGTGTGGGGGCCAGAGAGTTGGCTAGTGGAGAAGCACACAAAGCGAAGTGCCATCCTCTGGCCATGTCCGTTTCGTAGCCCCGCAGGTTGAGGATTTCCACTTGTTGCAGTTTAGAGACCCAGCTTATTAATTGTGAGACCTCGCTAATTGTGACCTAAGGCGTCGTGCCGGGGAAACGGGGCATAGTGTATCCCAGACCAGGCTGGAGGAGTTTGGGTGAAAGGGCAGGGCAGGACAGAGAAGCGTTGTGCAAAAGTGGGGGGATTGAGAAGAGATGATTGGGTGGGTCGAGCTGCACTGCAGGGTATGAGTGTGCGCGCCCGCAGTAGGAGGAGGAGGAGGAGAGGTGAAGCGGGTCTGGCGGGAAGAGCGCCCCCACCCTACCTTCGACCCCACCGCCCACCCACCCGCGGAATCGCATGCGCACTGGAGACCTGGAGGAAAGGGCTTTTGTTGGGAAAGCGGGCGGGCTGGAGGGGTCCGCGCATGCGCAGGCTACCCAGCCGCGGGGGGTGCACGGAGAAAAGGGGCGGGGTGGTCCGGGCTGCTGTGCTGGCAGCAGTAGGCGAGGGCGCGGCTGCGGGGTTCCTGGTGCTGAGGACGGACGCCATTGGAGCCCCAGAGAAGGTAAGGATCCAGCCCCAGACAGGACCCGGAGAGGGCGAGTGGAACCCGACACGCTGCGCCCTCCCTCCGCCTCCGGATCTGAACAAAGCCCAAGCACTCAGAACCGGAACCCCATTAGACCCAAGGTCTAGATAGGAGCCCCCATCACCGTCAGACCCAGGCGCCCCGATCTGAGCCCTACTGAAACCGGAGCCCAGGATCCTCACCCCTTTAGCGGACCCCTGTGCTGCGAGCTGAGCTCCCTTGGAGCGGAGGCCCCACCCCCACCCCAATCACTCCTAGATTACTCGAACCGAGCTGACCGCTTGCCCCCTTCCTGGAGTGCCCAGTCCTCGCGTTTGAGATCTCCAGCGCTCCGATTGGAGCCTCACCTAGGTCTGAGGCCCCCACTCCATCCGCCTCTAGTGCTCTAGTCTGAGCCCCACCTAGGCCCCCCGCCCGGACCTAGCCAAAAGGTCCCTGGGATTCTGTTTGGCAGAGCTTGCCGCTTGCCGCTGTCCCCGTTGTCTGAGCTCTCCCATCTGCTCCCCCGTCATCCCGGTCCCCTTCTCTGGCCCTTAAATCCAAACCCTTTGTTTCTCTCTTCCCCAATGCATCCCCTTCGGGACTCTTCGGACCCCAGCCCTCCAGAACAGCCCCTCTTCAAATCTAGCCGCTGGGATGGCGAGTCTGCCCATCCTAAACTCCGCTTTCGGTGCGGCGCCTCCTGCGACCTCCTCTGTCCCTTTCCTTGGGCTCTGTCCCTGACCAGGTCTACCCCATCAGAAAGCCAAACCGTCTTCCCCCCACCTCCCCCCCTGCCCCCTACTGCCTAATATTGCCTAGTAACCTGATGATTGTCGCCCCTCACCTCCCGGGAGATCCCGCCTCCCATTGGATCCCGCCCCCTCCCCCTGCAGCTGCTTCACTCTCCCTCTCAGGCTGAGCTCTCATCTCCCTGGGACCCGCAGCATGGCTGAGGGAAGCTTCAGCGTGCAATCGGAAAGCTACAGTGTTGAAGACATGGATGAGGGTAGCGACGAAGTCCGGGAGGAAGAGATGGTTGAAGGCAACGACTATGAAGAATTCGGTGCGTTTGGTGGCTACGGCACCCTCACCAGCTTTGACATCCATATCCTCAGAGCCTTCGGAAGCTTGGGTCCCGGCCTTCGCATCTTATCGGTGAGGCCACCTGCTGGCCTGGGCCTTTCCCTTGTGAATGGGGGAGGGAGGAGGGGGGAGCAAGGAGGGTTGTGTGGGAAAGGACTGCCCAGCTTCCCCAAATCTTTCCTCCCCTGCTCGGAAGAAGAGGATTTGGGAAGGTCTTGGGATGTTCAGGGCTGACTGCTGGGAAGAGGCTGGCCAGCACAGGCAAGCTAACACAAGTGTGTCGTCGAGTGACCTGCCTTCCCCAACCCCTCTCTCTGGCCTTGCAGAATGAGCCCTGGGAACTGGAAAACCCTGTGCTGGCCCAGACCCTGGTGGAGGCATTGCAACTGGATCCGGACACACTTGCCAATGAGACCGCCGCCCGTGCTGCCAATGTAGCCCGCGCCGCCGCCTCCAACCGTGCGGCTCGGGCCGCTGCCGCCGCTGCCCGTACCGCCTTCACTCAGGTGGTCGCTAGCCACCGGGTGGCCACGCCGCAGGTCTCAGGAGAGGATACCCAGCCCACGACCTACGCCGCCGAGGCTCAGGGGCCCACCCCTGAGCCACCCCTTGCTTCTCCGCAGACCTCCCAGATGTTAGTCACCAGTGAGATGGCTGCCCCCGGGGCCCCAGTAACCTCCACAAAGTCCCAGACAGGCTCCCCGGCCCAGGAGGCTGCTACCGAGGGCCCTAGTAGCGCCTGTGCTTTCTCTCAGGCTCCGTGTGCCAGGGAGGTGGACACCACCCGGCCCAGCACAGCCTTCCTGGGTCAGAATGATGTCTTTGATTTCACTCAGCCGGCGGGGGTCAGTGGCATGGCCTTCCCACGCCCCAAGAGACCTGCCCCAGCCCAAGAGGCTGCCACGGAGGGCTCCAGTGCTGCCTCCGGTGTGCCCCAGACTGGACCTGGCAGAGAGGTGGCAGCCACCCGGCCCAAGACCACCAAGTCAGGGAAGGCGCTGGCCAAGACTCGGTGGGTGGAGCCTCAGAACGTTGTGGCAGCAGCTGCTGCCAAGAAAAGGCCAAGATGGCCACGAGCATCCCTGAGCCGGAGGGCGCAGCTGCTGCCACTGCTCAGCACAGTGCTGAGCCCTGGGCCAGGATGGGAGGCAAGAGGACCAAGAAGGTGAGATCCCCCTGCCCCCTGCCACCTCCACACCCCCTTGCTCCTGTCCTTTCCTTCTCCTCCCTTTCCTGCTCCTCTCCTCCCTCTCCTCTCCCCCTTCTTCCTCTCTTCTCCTCTTTCCTCTCCTTCTCTCCTCACCTCCCCTCTCCTCCCCTCCTCTCCTCTCAGCTAGTCCATGTTTCTCCAACACAAGTTTGCTGAGCATGTTTTCACTCCACGTAGTCCCTACCCTCAGGACTGGTGGGAGAAGAGGCTGGCTCAGTGCCTGGCACTTAGTAAGCATGCAGCACATGCCAGCCGCTGCTGGTACTGCTCTCATTTCCAAGAGCCTGCTACGGGTGAGGTGCGTGCGGGGCGCTTTGGCACGGGGAGCCTGGTAGCCCTGGGTCTCTCCTGTCTCCAATGATACAGTCCAAGCACCTGGATGATGAGTATGAGAGCAGCGAGGAGGAGAGAGAGCCTCCTGCGGTCCCACCCACCTGGAGAGCATCACAGCCCTCATTGACGGTGCGCGCTCAGTTGGCCCCTCGGCGCCCGGTGGCCCCGAGGTCCCAGATACCCTCAAGGCACGTACTGTGCCTGCCGCCCCGCAACGTGACGCTTCTGCAAGAGAGGGTAAGAAGCCCACCCTCCCCCATCTCCCTCCTCTCCTCCCTTGTGGGCCATGTCTCTGCCCTCACCCATGCCTTGACCTCCCCGCGTGTTCCTCCTTCTCCAGGCAAATAAGTTGGTAAAATACCTGATGATTAAAGACTACAAGAAGATCCCCATCAAGCGTGCAGGTAGGCAGCCTGTGCCCCCTTCGCCATCCCCTAGTCTGTGGGCATCCCTTTGCTTGGGTGCTGCGGCTGGTCCCCTCCGTCGCCACAGGACGGGCTCCTGGCTGCACCACCTCTCGGCAGGGTTGACCAAGGGGCTACAGCTCTATGACCCCTGCTCAGCCCAGGTGCTTTCTCCAACTCTTCCCCCTCCTGCAGACATGCTGAAGGATGTCATCAGAGAATATGATGAACATTTCCCTGAGATCATTGAACGAGCAACGTACACCCTGGAAAAGGTGGGTGCGGGATGGGAGTAGCTCTGTGGAGGAAGAGCAGGCATAGGGTGGGGCGACCCTGCAGCCCCTCAAGGCCCAGTCTCTGGAGCCATCTCTAACCTCTCCGACTCTGAGCTTCCACTGCACCGGCGGTTTGACTCGTGCTTCCTGCCCTTGGCTTCTCTCTCTCATGCTCTCTGAGTGTCTCGCCATCTTGCGAGGTGGGTCTCATGGCCTCTGCCAGCGTCAGCTCCCACAGCGAAGGTCCTCCGTGTGCTGTCTTCTTCCGCCCTCGCTCGCGAGTTTGGATTCCTTGCTGAGGAGCAGTTCTAACAGGGAATCACTGTCTGCCGGCAGGTTGCCCAGCATGGGGTTTGGATCTCACACTCTGTTTTCTCCCCCATGTAGAAGTTTGGGATCCACCTGAAGGAGATCGACAAGGAAGAACACCTGTATATTCTTGTCTGCACACGGGACTCCTCAGCTCGCCTCCTTGGAAAGTAAGAAAGGGAAAGCGGGTTGTGGCCTTCCTCGGTGGTGTCCCTTCCCTGCCCACACCCCTTCAGTGAAGCAGGAAGACGGGGCTTGAGTGCGGTGCACGGCTCCCACACACGGTGAGGGCTGCCTGGTGACTGCTGGATGAAAGGAATGATAGCCTGGGGTGAGGCCTTGCTGCCGTCAGGTCTCCCCAAGCTGCTGCCGGGCTTTACCCCCAAAGCTTCGGAGGAAAGTGGCTTGCCTCTTCCTCCTGCCTGCCTGGCCTGGACCCGGCAGAGCTGGCCTACGGGAGAGCTTCCTCTTCAGTGTAGGTCCCGATGTGGAAGGAGCAGGAAAGGTCTGGAGCCATCTCTGGACACACGTTTGCCATTTGCAGAGCTTCGGCTCCCTGCCTCACCCTGTCCTCTGCGGAACCCTGTCAGGGAAGTGTTAGTACCCATGTTATAGAGGAGGTGATTAAGTCTCAGGCGGAGGTGCGAATGGTCTGCCAGCAGCTAGTGAACTGTGCCTGTCCTGGGAAGAGTTCCCCTCAAGCTGGGAAACCTGAGAGAGGCTAGTTGGGAGAGCCTGGTGGTGTCTCTCAGGCAAATAGCTGCTACACAGGATTTCTCTTTCTACACCTTTAGAACCAAGGACACTCCCAGGCTGAGTCTCCTCTTGGTGATTCTGGGCGTCATCTTCATGAATGGCAACCGTGCCAGCGAGGGTGAGTGGCTGGACCTGCAACTGGGGGGCTGCCCATAGTCTCATCTTCTGGGTGCCAAACTCTCGTACCTCCTCTCCCCTCGCAGCTGTCCTCTGGGAGGCACTACGCAAGATGGGACTGCGCCCTGGGTATGATTGGCCTCTCCAGCTCCTCCCCTCGGTGCTATCCTCTGGCCAAAGAGGTCCCGGGGATTGCAATAGCCTGGTGGTCTGGCGCAAGGGTGTGGGGCGCCCTGGGCTCGGTAGAGAGCAAAGGGTCTCACCGGGGCGGACGGGGAAGCAGTGCCGGACGCTGCTCGGTCCCCTCTCTGCTCTGTGGCCCCAGATGACATCTAAGAGAGACAGTCAGAGTCAGGAGCTCCATCAAATCCCTACCCGGGGCATCCCTGACCAACAGTCCTCTGGCCTCTGCTCCATGCCCAGGCCTCCACGGCGACTCCCCGTGGGCTGGGAAGTCATAGTCATGCTAGGGAGGGCCCTTGCCACCGCCTCTGCTCATGGATTCCTTTCCTTGCCCTCAGGGTGAGGCACCCATTCCTCGGCGATCTGAGGAAGCTCATCACAGATGACTTTGTGAAGCAGAAGTAAGTATCACCTGAGCTAACTGCGACTCTCACTCGAGCATCCCTTGTGTGCTGGTCTGGCTGAGAAAGCAGTTCCCTATCCCACATCTTCAACTGGAGGGATGGGTGCCTCTGGCCTGGGAGTGAGTGGCAGTGGGGGTATGCGAGCGTGTGGGGAGCCGAAGGTCAGGGGGGTCTTGGGAAAAGGGAGGGCACGTCACCTGAGAACACGGGTGTGGGGTGTGATAACGGCCACCATCTCCTTGAGCACCTGCCCTGTAGACTGACACGAGAGTTCCCCCTGGTTTACACCTAAGGAACCTGGAGCTCAGAGAGGGGACGCCTCTGAGCGTGGCTCCCAGCTGGTAAGGGCCTCAGCCCGACTCTCCTGATTTTCAGGCCAGGGCCCACCCTCTCCCCGTCCCTGGAGGACTTGCCAACGCACAGGCGCGCGTGCACACCAACAAAGGGTCAGGACTTGAGGAGGATGCCTGGAGCACGCTTCTCCTGGCTGACTGTTTCTTCCTTTCCAGTCGTTTCCTCTGGTGGGCCTCTCCAGGGCTCCGCCGGGGTGTGGCCAAGACCCTCAAGGTGGGGTGTGCTCAGAGCAGGCGGCCTGAAGAATGGCTCCTCTGTTTACAACACACCCAACAGGAAGCTGGGGCCATGGTGATGAGGGGCACAAACTTGTGGCCTCCCTACAGACAAATGCCCTACATGTGGCCCCCCTGCACCTCCGCATGGCTTCCAGGGAGGACCAATGGCAAAAGGCTTTGAAGGCCTCACTTTTGCAGGCAGAAGTCCTGGGAGTGGGTTTGGGAATGAGTGAAGGGCTGGAGGGGCAGGGCAGTCCTCTTCCAGGAGCTGAGCTGCAGCATCGGGTTGAGGAGGGGCCCCCTGGAACCCATCCGTTCAGCAACAGGTCTGCTTGGCTAGAAGCAAAGTTCACTTTCCTCTCATGCCAAGGTACCTGGAATACAAGAAGATCCCTAACAGCAACCCACCTGAGTATGAATTCCTCTGGGGCCTGCGAGCCCGCCATGAGACCAGCAAGATGAGGGTCCTGAGATTCATCGCCCAGGTAAGGGAGAGCCTCTGTCGGGTGCCCGGCACCGGGGGTGGTGCTCTCCATACCTTGCTTGTTTCTTGGTCGAGGCCTCCTTCCCATTACCCCATATTCCAGTGAGGGTACCGAACACTCACAGAGGCACCTGAACACCCTACGCAAGGTCACAGATGGGGTAAAATCCCAGGTCTGGCACAGGATAGTAGGAGCCCCTGATCCCTGTGGTCCTGATTTTGCCGTCATTGCGCAAAGCACACGGGATGGGGTGAGGCGGGCCGTGGGTGCTCAGCCACTGTGGGGTAGCTCTGTGTCTATGCTTGCCCTTTTCCTCCACAGAATCAGAACCGAGACCCCCGGGAATGGAAGGCTCATTTCTTGGAGGCTGTGGATGATGCTTTCAAGACAATGGATGTGGATATGGCCGAGGAACATGCCAGGGCCCAGATGAGGGCCCAGATGAATATCGGGGACGAAGCTCTGATTGGACGGTGGAGCTGGGATGACATACAAGTCGAGCTCCTGACCTGGGATGAGGACGGAGATTTTGGCGACGCCTGGGCCAGGATCCCCTTTGCTTTCTGGGCCAGATACCATCAGTACATTCTGAATAGCAACCGTGCCAACAGGAGGGCCACGTGGAGAGCTGGTGTCAGCAGTGGCACCAATGGAGGGGCCAGCACCAGCGTCCTAGATGGCCCTAGCACCAGCTCCACCATCCGGACCAGAAATGCCGCCAGAGCTGGCGCCAGCTTCTTCTCCTGGATCCAGTAAGAGTTTCAGCAGAGAAATGAGACTCTGCAGGAGGGCTGCGGAGGGGGGTGAGATGTCAGAGGGAGGGCCGGGATGGGGGCGTTGCGGGCAACGGCAACAGCATGGACGGACACTTATTTTGTTACGTATATCCCTCCCTGGTTCGCATGTGTCCATGGATGTTGTCACTTTGGTTTCTTGTGCTTTTACAGGCACCGTTGACGAACTGCAGCGATCTTACTGGCCGAGCCAGAGTGCCTCCTCTCAGATTCCTTCTCGACACAGCACCCTAGGCAGCTTCTTCCTGTCAGTCAGAGGTGGCATGCAAGATGAAGCTCTCTTTGCTCTTCCTGCTTTCATTTTGTGCTTTTCCTTGCGCTTTCATGTTTTGGGTATCAGTGTTACATTAAAGTTGCAAAATTAATTTGGACGTTTCTTCCTTTACCTGCACACCCGGTGCTATACCTGGCCGTGCTTGGGCTTGTAGCAAGGAAACTTCTTCAGGCTCTCTGGGATAGGTGGGCCCCACCTCTGCCAAAAAGACCCACAGGGACAGGTGGGATGCTGGGAGGTGCAGAGGTTGGTTACACTTGAGTGTGCGACCAGGAGTTTGGAGAGGCCCCAGTGCTCACGGTTATGTGATTTTCTAGAAGCCTTCCTTGCTCAGCAGCCCCAGGGACATGGCAAGGGGGGCAGCCAGAGCGGGGGTTGGGTGGAAGACTGCAGCTTGGTGCCACTGCCCCTCCCGCCGAGGGACAGGGTCCAAGGCTCTCACCAGGATCCACCTCCCACACCCCCTCCTTGGAGACGATGTTCTGGAACCCTTGGCTCATCATCCACACAGTTCAGGACCCCGTCCTCGGTACCGAGTCTGACAGACAATGAGGTGGGCCCCGCAGTGATGTTCGCAGCCCTCCAGTGGGTAGAAGGAGGGGCCGTGATTGCTGAGGGAGCAGGATGTAATAAAAACAACGCACGGTGCACACGTACACAGCCCCTTGCCGGCCTGTTTGGGGCTTCACAGCCCTTCTCCCCCAGCAGCAGGGCTCTCCCAGTGAGGACACCACCAGGCCTACCTAGATCCTGGTGTGTTCAAGGGCTGGGTGACGTCTGGAGGGGTCTGAGGTAGGGCTGCACATGCTTCAGGTACAAGACAGTGAGGGCAGAGACAGTTTGGTCTCCTGGGAAGGGCTCAGTGGCAGGCAGGGACAGTGTCCAGGGCTTTCTGGAGTTCCCCGGTAGTGTCCAGGGCTTGGGAGGACAGAGCCCTAGATAAGGAGGGAAAACATAGCAGTGGAAGGCTCCCTGCCTCCCACTCCCCACCCAGCCCCAGCTTCTGTTTCCCCAGGAGGGGCTGCCATCTCCACCATGGCCAGATCCTGACCCAGACCGGGCTGCCTAATTTGGGAGGCCCAGTGGAAAATGAAAACATGAGTCTCCTTGTCAAAAACTATGAAGGATTTCAAAACAGCAACAGCAGAGCATGGAGCCACATAGGGAGCCCTGGTGAGCGTTGGACTGCATTGGTTGCACACCCCAGAAGCTGTCCGTCAGAAAGGCTTTGGGTGGGTCTCCATATTGGCTGTCGCTGTGATTTCTGCTTCTCTGGTGCTTGGGTCCATGCTTGGCAACACTGACATTCTGGGACTCTGACAGAAATCCAGTCCCAAAGCTTTACTGGAACACACACACACACACACACACACACACACACACACACACAATGGAGTCCCCTTCCCTTTATGTCTCCTGGTCTGTGGTCTGGGCTGTGGAAGAGATTAGGGATGCCTGGGACACCACCCCTGGCATCATAAATTTAATGCTATTTGTCCAGGACCTCCCCAGACACCCTTGTGCACATAGCGGGCACATGCCTGTCCTTGGATCAGGGTGGGGGTCGTCACCATAAGCCACAGGAGTGAGTTTGAGCACTGTGTGTGGAAGGCACTTGAGATACGAAAGCTCCACCGGAAAGGAACAAGAAGCAGCCCTCAGAGGCAGGGTGCTGGCCAGGTCACGGCCTCCTCAGGCCTCCAGGCTTGCTGGACACTCCCCCTTTCACGTCACCTTGCAGCGGTGGGGCCTCACCAGGGACCCACTCCCCCTACCCTGTAGGGGCAGCGCTGAGGGCACCTGGGAAGAGAGGAGGAGAGCAGGGAGGCAGGAGCACCTTGGTGGGAAATGGTGGTGGACTGGACTGCGCGTCCTGCAGGAGGGTCAGACCGGCCACCCTGGAGATGGCCACCACCTCACTCACATGGCAAACAGGAGACCCAGGCAGGCTTCCCTCCTGCCCCCAGCCTGGGACCTTCTGTAGACCCCACACCGCAAAGGCCCACAGTCCATGTCAGCAAGTGTTTTCTGAGGCCCTGCTGTGGCAGTGGACAGCACTCACAACCTTCTCCCAGCCAGGCCTGCTTCTTCTGATCGCTCCTGTCCCACGCCTGGCGATAGACGAGCATTGGTGCATTCGCTCATTTCCAGTTATTGATATCATGCATAAAGTTGTTCTGAATATTCATGTACAATTTCTTGTCTGGACCTATGTTTCCATTTCTCGGGCAAGCCCGAGAGGTGGGGGCAGTAAGGCCATTTCATGGTCTCAGCCAACTGAGGCTCCGAGAGGGAAGACGCTCTCCCCAAGTCACACAGCCAGGAAGTGGCAGAGCACAGACTTGAACCTGGGACCCTCTGAGGTCGGGGTGCGTGCACTGGGCCCTGCTGTGGGCCGCTCCTGCCATCCAGGGGCTCGCAGTGTCCTGGGGGTGATAAACCCACCTGCTGGGCACTCTCTCCTGACACCCACCCCCTCCCGCCCATGTGCACATACCGCTCCCCATCTCCCTTCATTGCGCATGATCGCCACCCCTCACGGCTTCCCTGAACGACAGGTTCCACCCTAGGTTTCTGAGGCCTGCCACTGCCCTCCCAGCCTCCTGAGACATCAGGTTGGGTGTTTTCCTTCCTGGGCATCCACCCTGCTGCTCCTCTTTGTTTTCGTCGTCATCAGGCCCTGGGCCAAGGGCGTTTTGCCCACTACCTCATGACACCCTCAAAGATCGTCTGAGCTACTACTGTGCATTTGACGAAACAGACTCAGAGAAGGGAGGTGACTTGCCTGAGATCTCTGACCCAGCTTTGCCGCTGCCTCCACTAGTGACCTTGGCCCAGCCTCTTCTCTTGACCAGTTGCATATCGTTTGGTGTGGCATGTGAAGAACCATTCACATGGTTGGCACATTGATTATGATTTGTCATCTTAATACTGAATTATAAGAGTGCTTTTTTTGCGTGCAAACTTTTCCATTGTCGGGTAGTATATATTGCAAACATTGCCACAATGAATGGTTTGCTTTTTCATTTCTCTAATGATGAAAAGCCAGATTTCTAAATTTGATGAAATTCACTTAACGTGTTTTTGCGTGGCTATTGCTTTCTGTGTCATAGCTAGAAGAGTCCTTCGCCTACAGCAAGTTTTTCAAGGCTTTATCCTGAATTCTCTTCCAGAGGTCTTATGCTTTAGCTTTTGTGTTGACATTTAGGATCTTCACAAACTTCAGAGGTTCGAAATCATACCGATTATCTTTTCTGACCACAATGGAATGAAACTAGAAAGCAATACCAGAAGGAGAATTGAAAATGTCACAAATAGGTGGAAATTACAACACTCTCTTCAATAACCAATGGGTCAAAGAACAGACCACAAGGAAATTAGAAAGCATCTTGAGACACATGAAAATGAAAACACCACATACCACAACTAAGGAGATGCAGGGAAAGCATAGTGTTAAGAGGGAAGTTTATTGTGGTAAATGCTTACAGTGAAAAAGAAGACAGACCTCAAATCAACAGCCTGTCTTTATGTTTCGAGAACTAGAAAAGGAAGAACAACGTAAACCCAAAGTTAGCAGAAGGAAGGAAGTAATAAAGATTAGAGCACAAATAAAGGAAATGGAGAATAGACAAATAATAGGGAAAAAAAAAACAGTGAAACTAAGAGCTGGTGTCTCTGAAAAGGTCAACATAGGTTAAGCAGATTAAGAGGAAAACAGAAGGGTCAAATAACTAAACTCAGAACGACGGAGGGGCATTACAATTGATACTACAGAAACAAAAAAGATTATAAAGAGAAGACCAGGAACAACTCTACCCCAACAAATTTGATACTCTAGAAGAAATAGATAAATTCTGAGAAACATACACGCTGCCAAGACTGACTCCTGAAGAAGTAAAAAATCTCAGCAGATCTCGACAACTCATAAGGAGACTTAACCAGTATTCATCAACCTCCCAACATAGAAAACCCCAGGACTAGATGGCTTCAGTGGAGAATTCTACTAAACATTTAAAGAAGAATTAGGACCAGAAACATACGGACACACACACACACACACACCCACACACACTTCCCAAAAGAATGTTTATGCATACATATTCAACAAAAGCCTAGCACACCGAGTTCAACAGCACATGAAAGGCCCATGACCACGTGGGATTTATTCGTGGAATGCAAGGAAGTTTCGATCAATGAAAATCAACTAATTTAGTGTACGGTATCAACAAAATGAAGGACAAAACCACATGATCGGCTCAATTGATGCACTAAAAGCATCTGACAAAAGTCAGCTCCCTTCGTGACAAAAACACTCAAACTCCTTGGAACAGAAGGAAACAACCTCAGCGTTACAAAAGTCCTATATAAAATACTCACTGTGAACACTGTACTAGATGCCGAAAGAGTGAAAGCTTTTCCTCCAAGATCAGGAGCAAGGCAGAGATGCCCGCTTTTGCTACTTCTTCTCAACATAGTCCCGGAAGTTCGGAGGGCAATTAGGCAAGAAAATGAAATTAAAAAGGCATCCTTTTTATTTCACTTCATTTTATCTTTAGAAAAGGCATCCTTTTAATTTCCTGTTTTCTAAATAACCCGTAGCTCAAGGAAAACATCACCAATGAAATCACAAAGTATTTTGAACCTGATGAAAACTTATGGGATATATTTTAATTGTCTAGATTGCATGAAAAAGAAAGACACAACATTTGCATCTTTCCCAACCATGCTGAGCAACAGATTAAACCTGAAGAAAGCAGAAGAAATGAAATAACAATAAAAGTACAAATCAGTTAAAGATAAAACAACACAACCAGAGGTGGTTTTTTGTAAAGATGATGTGATTAAGACATGCCTTGTGTGGGCCTGAACAAAAAGGAGAGAAATAATGAAGCAACCAGTGTCTGGAGTGGCTAAGAAAACATCACTATGGGCAACGAAGATATTAAAGAGATCATTATTCAAAATCATGAACAGCTTTATGCCCACAAATGTGACACTTTGGATAACAAAATGACAGAAAACAGACTAAACATCTGAATTGTCCTACAAATTCTAAACGGGCGGAATCTGAAGGAAACAACAGCAGCAGCCACAAGAACCTACAGACTCTGATGCCGCCACCGATTAATTCTACAAAACATTTGTGAAGGAAAGAATGTCAATCTTACCTTCTTGCCAGGTAACATAAAAAAGGGGAAATGCTTCCCATCCCATTTTATGAGGCAAAAACCTTAAAGGGCATGGTAAGAAATGAAATGCACAGGCCTATCTTTCACATAAGCACAGAAGAAGAAATCTTGGATAAAGCATTAGCAAAACAAATCAGTTAAATCTCCAAAAATGAAAACGTATCACAAACAAGTCGAGTATTCTAGAAATGAAGCGGTTCAGCGCTTGAAAAATCTATCTCTCAGAAGTAATGTGTGAAAGAGAAAAAATAGGATATTCCCTACAGATGCAGGAAGGGTATTTCATGGGTTTGATTTTTTAAAATGACCACGCACTTATGATAAAACCTCTTAGCCAACTGCAAATAAAAGGAAACGCTCTTGATTCAGTTGGAATATTTTTTAAAAGCCTCCGAAAACAACGATACTTACTGGTGACATGTTGACAGCTTTCCCTCTGAGATCAGGGAAAAATAAATAAATAAATAAATAAATAAATAAATAAATAAATACAAACCGCTACATCCACTGTCACCACTTACAGTGCCATGAAGGAAGAAAAAGTAATCAAAGCAGTCCTGCAAGCACAGCCTTAAATGCATAAGCATGTCAACCAAAGGACATCCTTGTGAACATGCACCACAATAATAACACTAACACTCCAGCGCTGGAAACTACTGAAGAGTCCATTAGAAATAAAAGGCACGAATAAATTGTGGCATTGTCATACAATTCAAAATACTGCGCAGGAAGGCAAAGAAACGAAATTCAGCTACACAGCACGACAGAAGTCAATAGTAAGGAGAAAAACCTTACTGAAAAACCAAGAGAAACCCAGATTATAAAATATGTACTGTAAAATATGTACTGTACTGATTCTACGTACGTGTAATGCGTTCACAAACAGGCGGGATTATCTTCAAGTGTTAAAAGTCACAAGAGTGGTTAGATTGGCCGAGGTGGAAGACAAGAGTGACTGGCATGAGAGTGCTTTTGAGCTGCCAGCAATACAGTACACCATTTCTTAACCCAGATCGTAGGGGATCAGATGTCCCTGTGGAACCATTTACTGAGCGGTACCTTCATTTTTCATGCAACTCCATTTTTGTATTATATTCCACTACAATGTACATAAAGATATTTAAATGAATACAATCCCAGGAATGTCCATAAACAATGGATTCTTCAGCGAGTTGTATATTCTCTGACCACAATGCCACAATGGGATCTAGAAATCAATAACAAAAGATCATTACAAACCCCCATATGTGTTTGTAAATTAAGAAACATCCTCCTTAGTAACCCATGGCTCTAAGAAAAACTAACGTTGAAATGAGAAAATGTTTTGAGCTTACGAACGAAGCAAACTCCAGAGGTCTTTGCCTGCCAATATTACTAAGTCTCCTCTCTAGGGAAGTTTAGATTACACAGGAAGACTCTCCTGCGTCTCTGAGAAGGGGCAAGATGCCAGCAATCTGGACGCCAAACTCCAGCGGAGGTGAGGGACTGCAGATTGCTGTAGACAGCAACAGAAATCCCTACGCTGGGTTGGGATGTATGCCTTCAAGTGAGTCTGAAGTTCCAAAGCCCATAAATCTGCTGGTTCATGCTGTGCAGACAGTACATTTGTCCTCCAACTCCCAGAGTTGGGGGGAGAGTGATTTGTCATGCTACGAGGAGCTGAGAGGGGATCTGGGTGTCTAAGTGATTTTTAACTACACTTTCTAGAGCAATCATGCAATTTACAGCCCCCACCATTACCAACAAGATGCAGGGATACACGGCAATGCCAGTGTGGCAGACAGTTGGAAGGTCTGGTGAGAGGGGTAAGTCGGTTGCTTTCCGGCTGTCCTCACTGCCAGTTGATGCTCAAGCTCTCTTGGCAACACAAGTGAGACCCTGTCTCTAAAAAAGCAAAACATTAAAAAACAAAAAAATTAACATGTAGTCCCAGCTACTCTGGAGGCTGAGGCTGGAGGATCCCTTGAGCTCAGCAGCTCGAGGATACAGGGAGCTAGGATCGTACCACTGCACTCCAGCCTGGGCGACAGAGCAAGCACCCGCCACGCCCTCCAAAAGGATCAAGCTCTCTTAATCAGCTAAGTCAGATGTCACTCACCTGTTTCCTTACCAGCTTCTGCTACTTTCTTTCTTTTGTCTCCTCAGCCAGTTTCTTTGTCTTTATGGGGTAAAGCCTTAAGAAAGAAGGATGCACCCAGGAAAGAGGGAGGGGGAAGAGAAGGGAGAAGTGAAGGTGAAAAAGAGAAGAGGTGAGTGAAGTACATGACCAAAGGTGCCCTGGGGAACCTGGGAGCAAGAACAAGGGTCCCGGGGCGAGTTGAAACTACCCCTCGTGCTCTTTGGTCTGTTGGGTGCTCCGGTTGCAGGGAATGGGCATCCGGTTGGACTTCATGAGAACTCACACTTTGGGGTGTGGAGGGCAGGACACCATGAGAGGAGTCCCACCCTGCTGCAAAAGATAGAAGAGGAGAGTTGTCCCCAACATAAAAGGGAAGGCAGTGACAGAAAGAGGCAAGCAGAGGATGGTGGATGGCAGAACAGAGACTATCATCAATGACATTTTCTTCACTGAGCCCACCCCAGAAATGAGCTCCCTTCCTGTGCACTCTCACAGCACTCTCACAGATTCACCTTGTCGTTGAATCTCATATCACTGATGATAATTTGCAGAGGAATAATTAAGTTGGTGATTCACTTTAGGATGTACTGCCCTCCGAGGCTGAAAGCTAAACACATAGGGCCCACGTTACGCCCAGTGCCACTTAAGGAACTAAGGATTAGTCACTGGGTAAGTATCAGGGGAAGGGAGGGTGGGGAGGGTGAGGGGAAGGAACGGCGTAGAGAGAAGGAAAAAGCAAAAGGAGGGGAAAACCAGGGAGGACAACATGCGAAAGGAAAGAGGGAGAGAAAGGGCAGTGAGGGATATGGGAACTCGGAGGGAGGACAAAGGGAAAGACAAGGCATGGAGGCGAGAGAGCAGAGAGGGGAGATGAGGGGTGATGACGGAGGCTGAAGTGAGGTAGGAAGAGAGAGGAAAGAGGAAAGGAGTGTAGAGGAATGGATGAGGGAGTAAAGAGAGAGGAACAAGGGGAGAGGTCCTTTACCAAAGGGTGATTGATGAGCGGGGGGCAAGATGAAGGGGCAGTGAGGGAGAAAGGGTAAGGAGGAGAAAACTGCCAGCGTTGAGAACTCTACTGTGCCTCTGGAAAGAGGGGATCCCCATCCCAGGTCAATCTGGGGCTCCCTGTGGGACTATCTCAGAGGGAGGAGCTGGATAAGCCAAGAGCAAAGGGTGCACGGGACCGCTCTTGCCTGGCTGCATGTGTCATTCGGGGCCTTCCCACCCAAACAGGGCGACCGGTCACATCAACCGCCACCTCTGATGAATCCAAGCTCTGCACCGGATCCTCCTTTACCCTGCCTGTTTCAACAAGCAAATTTAAGGGAATCACTCCCCTTCCTGGGATCCCTCCCTGACTGTATCAGTTGCAACCCCTTTCACGGTGGCAGAGACCTGGCCTCTCCCACAAGAGCCCTACGGGCCAGCCAGTGTGATGCACCGTACATCATCTCTGTTCAGGATGAAGCCTGTGTGTGTGTGTATGGGGTGGGAGTGTGTGTGTGTGGGGTGTGTGTGTGTGTACTAATAATCGCAGGGATCAATACCTCTGTGGGAATTGTGAATTCTTTCGATGTGACTGCCTTGCTAGAATCCCCTCTCCCAGGGGCCTTTATTTCAAGGACCAACTCTGCTTTTCTCCCACAGCCCAATGAATGCATCAGACACTCAGCTTCAGTTCCCATGGCAACAGGGGCTAATGGTCTAGAGACTAAGGATGAGACAAAGACAAACGCAGAGAAATGTGCGTGTTCTGTCTTCCTCTGAGGTACGCAAGCCCCTATTCAGGGATTGAAAAGAACATTTGCTTTAGTTCTACCCTGCCCTCCCCTCAATGCTGGGTGGAGGAGGGCAGAAATGCAGACGGGCCCGATATGAATCCAGAATTTCTACATCCTCTCAATGCACCTGCACGGCTTGGAGACAGGCTTGTTTGTCCCCGAGCCATCATGTTACCAACAATGTATTGTACCTGTAAACCATGCCTGTGGAACCTAGGATTCCCGCTACCCCAACTCACTTTCCTCTTTCCCACCCTCTGGCCTCTATCATAGTAGCGGAGTTTTTTCAGTCATTCCGATTTTCTGACAGAAAGTTCCAGCCAGCCCGATTTCAGAAGCGCTGTCTCAGAAGGGCTCCCTGATCCTTCCTGCCAGAGTCACATAGGACACACCTCCTCCTTCTTCTCCTCTGTGGCCTGGGAGACCTCCGCCCATACCATGGGACCAGTTCCTAGGACTCCCCCTTCCTGCCACACTCCTGTTCCGCCGAGCCTTGGGGAGACTCCAAGGAGGGAGGTTTCTGGTAGTCTCCCACTTCTGGAAGCAGCCCAACTAATGAGAGGCCTCTTCCCTGCCCCTCTTCCTGAGAAGCCCACCACCTCCTGTGTATTGGCTCCCCTTACCAGAGGCTGGACAAACAGGGTGCCAGGCAAGACATGAGACGTCCCACACTATAAATTTGTGATAAACAACAACTCAAAAGCTGGGCAAATGCCCCCAACTTCCCCTCTCTTCTTTCCGTCTATTACAGCAAGTCTCAGAAGTCCCTTTGTCCAGCTGTACTCTCCTCTCCTGGGACCCAGCCGCCCTCCATTTCCCATGTCCTGGAACCCCTCAGTCCAAAATATCTAAAAAAAACTCCACTTCACTGCAATGGTGCAACCCACACCCATAGCCATGCCCTACGCCAGAAGGAACCACATGAAGTCCTGCCCATCTTCCCGACCTCCACGGATGTTGCGCGACATCCAGTCTCCTCTGGGTCAGGGGGTTTGTCTCATATGCACTCCTGAGTGCTCACCTGCCAGTGACTCCCCTGTGTTTCACACCCCTCTCAGGGGATCTCAGATCCACTCGGCTGCTGGTCTCTGTCTGGATGACCACGACCAGTTTCCCTTGGAGAAGGACCAATGGGGAATGGCAATGCCAGGAAGGCAACGCTTCGCTTGTCTGCTCTGCTCCTTAAATCCCCAAAAACACCACTCACAGGACTGTAGACGCTATGCCAGTTACAGACTTCAGTGAAGGATCAGTAGTGACTACATGAAATGACAGTGGAACAAACTACTGGCGAGCGATGGCTAAGTATCCATGCTGCTAGAATCCAAAAAGAATCACCCACCCCCTGCCTCCCACGGAAAAGATAAGATCTTCTGAGGACATTCCATTTCCGGTGAATTCCTGTTCATGGCTTTTCTTCCGGTTTTGAGCACTGCCCTTTTCTCTCCCTGGAAAGGAGGAAGTCCCCTCCATTAATCTGCTTCATTGTAGGGATTTCTTTATTTCTCAGTAATGGGATCTGTCTATCTCTCCACCTCACTGTGAACACATGAACAGCCAGAGACAATCCCCAAACACTAAGGAGCTATGAGTGTCACATAATCCCTCACCTAGCTCTGTGCAGTGGCTCACACCTATAACCCCAGCTATGCAAGACACTGAGGCAGGAGGATTGTTTGAGGCCAGGAGTTGGACACGAGCCTGGTCTATGTAGCGAGACCTCATCTCTAAAATTATAAAAATCGAAAAAATTAGCCTTATATGGTGGCACGCATCTGTGGTCCCAGCTACTCGGGAGACTCACGCGGGAGGATCACTTGAGCCCAGGAGTTTGAGGCTGCAGTGAGTTATGACAGCACCACTGCATAGAGCTTTGGGAGGCTACACTTTGAAGCCATGAGTTCAAGACCAGCTTGGGCATCACAGCGAGATCCCATCTGCAGAAAAAAATAAAATTAAATTTAAAAAATTAAAAATATCTCTGACCGATACATTTCTCAAAATTTGAATTTGTCAGTTTACATTAACCTTCGTTACTCAGCCTGGATCCTGTGGACCTCAAACTTCATTTTCTCATCCTCTGGACATGTCTGCCCTGCCAATCCCTCATTCTCAGTTTGGCCATCCCCGGGGATGGAGGTTATCAGTATGGCTTTAACTGAGAGCATGACGCATGGGGCTGGTGGCTCATATTTTCAACAAAGTCAGCCTCTCTGGTTGATCCTATCTTTACCCTTCACTGTTTCACAGTTTGTATTCCTGCAGATGTCCACTGTTTCTCTGCATCTTCACATTCTCCTGCTCCAGCGGTTATTCCCATCAGCATATAATTATGCTCCACTGTCCTCCATTTTAAACAAATACCTTCCCTTGGCAACACTTCCCTACCAGCTGTTCTCCTACATACCTGCTGCCTTTCACAGCAAAACTTTTCTGGTAAGTTGTCTGAACAGGTTGTCACCACTTCCTCATCTCCACCTCCGATGTCTTGCATGGCCTTCTGTCCTCCAATATGCTTTTTTTGTTTTTCATGCTCTTTAGTAACTTACACGATGTCAAATCCAATGATCATCCC
The DNA here is from genome assembly GCF_024542745.1 of Macaca thibetana thibetana. Lineage (NCBI taxonomy): Eukaryota > Metazoa > Chordata > Mammalia > Primates > Cercopithecidae > Macaca > Macaca thibetana. The sequence goes on along the minus strand of NC_065598.1, from coordinate 51,650,993 downwards.
TCTGACCTGGCTTGCCCTCTTAGTAGCATTGAACGTGCTGGCCACTATCGATCTCTTGAAATCTTGTGGATTCCATGAAACCATCCTCTTCTGGTGATCTTCCTTCCAGGATAGATCCTATTCTTTGAGTTATTTCCTGTCTCCTCTTCTTCTAAACTCCTCTACTTGTTGATATGCTCCAGATTGTGGCCTTGTTTCCTCCTTTTCTACATTTTTTCTCTAAGAAATTTCCTTTCACTTTATAGACGTAAATAACACCTACATCTGCCACCTCCTGTATCCATCAGTATGTTTGGTTAGAAACAACAGAAAAACACTCACGATTGCTCAACCAAAAGAAAAAACCGGCTGCAAGAATACCAGGTTGCACATGGAATCAGTAAGAGGGCTGCATAACCAGGATTGGAAAGCAGGTAGGATTCATGGGAGTCTGAGACATAAAAACAATCACGAAGGGCATGCCTGAGAAATAGCTTTGTCTTGACATGGTTCTTGGAACCTTGCTACTCTGCCAGAGAGGCCGCTTTGGAAGCCTCCTACCACATTTAATTTTTCAGCCTTCTGGAAGTCTTCGTATAGGTTTCATTTTGTAATAATTCAAAAATATCCCTCCAACTTGTATCCTAATATATTAGCACGTATGTTAACTTAGGAATAAGTTATGAACATTTTGAATTCCTTCAGCGATTCTTTCCTCCTTCGTTAAAAGAAACAGCTTTACTGAGATATAATTCAGATACCACAAAGCTCACCCTTTAAAAGAGTACAGTGCAGTGTTTGTTAGTATATTCAAAAAGTTGAGCAACTCCCATTCTGTAGGTGGCCTTTTCACCATGTTGATTGTTTCATTTGGTTCGCCATAGGTTTTTGGTTCGGCATAGTCTCACCTATCTAATGTGGCTTTTTGCTGCTTGTGCTTTTTGTCATATTCGAGAAGTCATTTCCAAGTCAAATGCCATGGAACTTTTCACCTATGTTCTCTTCTAGGAGATTTATTGGAAAAGATATTTGAAAAGGATATATATGACAAAGGATTAATATCCAAGCTATACAAGGAACTCCTACAACTCAATACCAAAAAAGAAGACAACAAACTGACTAAAGAATGGGCAGAAGACTTGAATAGACGTTTCTCCAGAGAGGACATGCACATGCCCAACAGTGTATGAAAAAGTGCTCAACATCACTACTCATCAGAGAAATGCAAATACAGACCACAATGAGCTACCACCTCACACTTCGAAAGATAGCTATTATCAAAACAAGAAAGAAAAAGAAAAAAAAGAGAGAAAGAAAGAAAGAAAAGAAAGAAAGAAGAAAGGAAGGAAGGAAGGAAGGAAGAAAGAAAGAAAGAAAGAGGAAGAAAGAAAGAACGAATGAAAGACAGAAAGAAAAAGAAAGAAAGAGAAAGAAAGAAAGAAAGAAAGAAAGAAAGAAAGAAAGAAAGAAAGAAAGAAAGAAAGAAAGAAAGAAAGAAAGAAAGAAAGAAAGAAAGAACAACAAGTGTTGTTTTGGAGAAGATGTGTAAAAATTCCAACACGGGCACACTGGGGTAGGCACGTAAAATGGTGCAGCCACTATGGAATACACCATAGTGGTTCCTCAGAAAATTAAAAATAGAATGACCATATGATCTGGCAATCCCACTTTTGGGTATATAACCAAAAGAATTGAAATCAGGACCTTGAAGGGAATATATGCACTCCCACCTTTATTGAAGCATTACATCTAACAGTCAAAATTTTAAAACAATATGGAAACAACCTAAATGTTCATTGACAGATGAATGCATATTAAAAATGTGGTATATACATAAAATGGCACATTACTCAGCCTCCATGAAGAAGGAATTCCTGCCATCACACACAAATAATGTGGGTTCTAAATATTTCAGCTGTCTAAAATAGTCAATCTTAAAAACCAGAGTGCAATGTCGGCTGCTTGAACCTTGAGGGAGGGGGAAACAGGGAGTTGCTGTTCTATGGGTATAAAGTTTCCATTGTGCAAGGGGAATACATTCTTGAGATCTCCTGTACAAGCCTGTGCCTATGGTTAACAATATGGCATTCTGCACTTAAAATTTTAGTGAGGGCGGATCTCATGTTACGTGTTCTTAGTACAATAAAATAAAATTTAGAAAACAGAAAGTTGTGCAACTATCACAACCATGTAATTTAAAAACTGTTTTATTTAAAAAAAACACACTGTATGTATTTAAGTGACTTAATCTCCCCTCTTCTTCAAACCACTCGTACCCTCTGATCTATCTTCTGGCTCTCTGATTTTGCATGTAGTGAATGTTTTTCATAAATCAGATCATACAATACATGACCTTTTTGACTGGCTTTTTTCAGTAAGCACTATGTTTTCCAGATTAATCAATGTTGTGGCTCGTACATTTGATTAACTACCATATAATGGTTACTCATTCAACTGTTGATGGACATTTAGATTCTTTCACTTTTTGGCTTTTATGGATGAGGCTGGTATGGACACTCTTGTACAGGATTTTACCTGAGTTACTTTTTCAAATCTCCTGGGTGAATACCTAGAGTGGACTTGCTGGGTCCTAAAGGAACTCTAACTTTTGGAGGAACTGCTGCACCCTCTCCCAAAGTGATTGAACCATCTTACAATCCCATGAGAAATGTCTTAAGATTCCAGTTCCTCCACAACCTTGCCAACATTTGTCATTGTCTGTTTGATTTCAGCCATCTTAGTGAGTGGGAAGCGGTATCACAACGTGGATTTGACTTGCACTTCCCTAATGACTAATGACACTGAGCATCTTTTCTTGAGCTTATTAGCCGTTTGTATATGTTCTTTAGAGAAACATCTATCACAATCCTTTGCCCACTTTTATTTGGGCTGTGTCTTTTTTATTAGGCAGTCGTAAGTGTTTATTAGATATTGCAAATAGAGTCAAATATGAGATATATGATTTTCCAGTCTTTTCAATCATCTCATCTCATAAGTTGTCTTCCTTGTCCTTGATGGTGGGCTTTGAAGCACAAAAGTATTTAATTTTAATGAAGTACAGTTCCTCTGTGTTTCATGTTCTTCACCCGTGATATGGGTACCATATCTACAAAGCCAATTCCAATTTCAAGGTCATGAAGATTACCCCCAAAGTTTTTTTCCAAAAGTTACATAGTTTTTTCCCCTTAGGTTTATGTCTGTCATTCATTTTGAATTAATTTTCAGACATGGCATGAGATGGTGGGTCCGCTTCATTCTTCCCCACGGGCATAACCATTTGTCCCAGCACCCTTTGTGGAAAATGCTATTCTTTCTCACTTTGAGTTGCCTTGAGACACCTGTCGAAAATCAATTGAACTTAAAAGAAGAGGTTTATTTCTAAAATTTGCATTTTTATGACACTGATACATATGCCTAAATTTATGCCAGTACCACAACACATTGATTACTGTAGCTTTGCAGTAAGTTTTGAAATAGAGACGTGTGAGTCCTCCGTCGTTGCTCTTTTTCAAGATTGTTTTGGCTTTTCTGGGTCCCTTGCATTGCCATGAAAATGCTAAAATCGGATTGTCAATCATGGCAAGAAAATCCTGGTGGGATTTTAAACAGAGAGTACGTTGTATCTGTAGATCCACTTGTGGACTGTTGCTATTCTAATGATACACAGTCTTCCCATCCATGCATAAGGGACACCTTCACATTTCTTTAGGTCTCCTTTAATTTCTTTCAATAAGGTTTTGTAGTGTTCTCTGTACAAGTCTTACACTTCTTTTGTGAAATTTATTTCTAACTATTGTGTTTCTTTGGATGCTATGATAAATGGAATTGTTTTTAAAATGTCCTTTATTGGATTATTCATTGGTAGTATAAAGAAATAAAATTGTGTGTTTTACATTGATATAGATATTATATAGAATAAACTCAATGACTCGTCCTAATAGTATTTTATTTTCTGGCTTCTTTAGTGTTTTCTACATACATGATAATGTCATCTGTGAGCAGAGAGAGTTTTACTTATTCCTTTCAAGTTTGGAGGTCTTCTATCTCTTTTTCTTGCCTAAATGCATTAGCTAGAAGCTCTTGTACAATGTTAAATAGAAATGGTGAGAGCACACATTGTTGCTTGTTGAGGGTGAAAGTTTTCAGCCTTTCACCATTAATCATGATGGCAATTGCGGGTTTTTCATAGAGTCTACTGAGTTGCAGAAGTGCCTTTTTTCTCCAGTTTCTTCGTATTTTTTTTAATTGTGAAATGGTTTTGGATCTGTCACAAGTTTTTCTGTGTCTATGGAAATGATGATATGGGATTTTTATTTGGTTAGTGTGGTATATTATATTGATTGATTTTTGTACGTTGAACCAACTTTACATTCCTGGAGCAAGTTCCACTTGGTCTTTGTGTGAAATCTTTGTGTGTGTGTGTGTGTGTGTGTTCGCACGCGCACGTGTGTGTGTTGCTGAATTAGGTATGTGTGTAATTTGTGGAGGAGATTTGTGTATACATAACAGATATTCATCTGTAATTATGTTGGTGATCTCCTTCTGATGCCTTGTCTAATTTTGGAGTTTGGTTAAAGCTGGGCTCAAAAAACTAGCTGGGAAGGTTACCCTTCTGTTCTTGAGCAATCTTGTGAAGCCTTGGGGTTAAGCGTTCTTTAAATATTTGGTAGAATTCCACCAGTTACCTCTGGACTTTTCTTTGGGGAAATATATCTGTTAGTAATTCAATCCCTTTACTTGTTGTAAATCAGTTCAAATCTTCTACTTCTCCTTTAGGCAGTTTCAGTAATTTGTGTGTTTCTGGACATTTGTCCTTGTCACAAGATTATCTGATTTGTTGATATGCTGTTGTTCACAGTATTTCCCATAACCTTTTTATTTCTGTAAGATTGTATTAATATTCTATATTCTAGTTTTGAGTTTTGTAATATGCATCTTTTCTATTCTTCTGTAGTCTGGCAAAAGCATGTCAATTTTATTGATCTTTGTTAATGAACCAACTGCTGGTTTTTAAAATTTTCTCTATTATTTCCTATATTCTTTTTATTTCTATCACTCTAACGGTCCTTATTTCCTTCCTTCTGCTTGTTTGGGGTTAGTTTAATTTTCTTGCTCCTGTATCTTAACATAAAAATTTAGGAGAATTGTTTGAGAGCACTACTCTTTTTTTAAATATAGGCGTTTATAGCTATACATTTGCATCTAAGAGCTAATTTAGCCACATCCTACAAGGCTGGGATCTTGTGTGCATCTTTTTCCCTTCAGTTGTGTCCATTTTTGCTTCATGTATTGTGGGGGCACTATTGCTATGTGTCTATATATTTTTATAACAATCTTTACATCTTCTTGATGGATTGAGCACTCTACCATGTTAAAACGTCCTTCTCTGTATCTAAATCGAATTGTTGTCTCGAAGTATATTTTTGTCTCAGAGAATATTAGTAGAGCCACTCCAACTCTCTTTTCATGATTGTTTCCACACTATACTTTTTTCATGCTTTTATTTTAAGCAATTTATGTCTTTGAAAGTAAAGCACACCTCTTCTAGACAGCATGTAATTGGAGCATTTAAAAAATCTGTTCTGCCAATCTCTCCTTTTGGTTTTGTTGAGGGCATTTTCACCTACATTTATAAAAGATATTGTTCTGTGGTATGCTCTCCTTGTGATGTCCTCTTCTGCCTTTGGTTTCTGGGTAATATTGGTCTCATAGATTGACTTAAGTGAGTTTGAGCAAGTTACTTAACTTTCGTGAACCTCAAAGACTAAGAGGGATGTGAATGGGCTGAGTCTGGAAGGTTTTCTTTTCTCTAAGCGGTCTTCTCCAGGTGGTGGTGGGGCGGAGGCACCTGCTAGGAGTAGAATGTGGGGCGGATGGATAGTGGGGTCAGATATCATCTTGTGCACCCCTTATCTCCCAGGTCCTCCCTTCACCTTCTTGCCCATCCTGTCTCCCTCCCCATTTACATCTACCACAAGGAATTCGAAGGAGTTTGCGGAACTTTAGGTGAAATTTCTCTTTCTCCAAAAGTGGATTGGATAAGAGGCGCACAAAATATTTCTGAACCCAAATAGTTTTCAGAGAACGTAGGATGATGAAGAAACAATGTGCCGCCATTGAACTTCTATTCTTTCTTCCACACAGTGAAAAGCATATTTAGTCTTTATAGTGGGTAATAAAATCCCTGAGTCCAGAAAATGAAACCTGGGGCAACGAAGAGGCTTCACTGAGGCTTCAGCATTTTGGCTAAGGAAGGGCTTGCTGGGGCACTAGGAGCAAGGCTGATGACTGTAGAATCACACGCCACACAGAATGGATGATCAGGCTTCCTCTTACCATGGGAACTCCCAATCTGGTTTGAAAAAGGGGACTCATACATGACATTATTCAATATAATGAAAGGTGCTACATAAGTTGAAGAGCCTTCGAAAAGATGGATGAGAATTAGTCACTGCCATTGAGAAGTTCAGAGTCTGGTGGGAGAGATAAGGCTCATAGACAATGATACTTATCATAGTATTACCTTTCTTACAGGAACAAAGAGGAGGGAAGAAACAACTTCCTGAGGGAGTCAGAAGCACTTACTCCAAGTTTAAGGGATGAGTTGCAGGTTATCAACCATCAAAGCTGTGGGAATGACATTCCGGGAAGAAGGAACAGAATTTGCAAAGAAGGAAGCTTATTGGACACACATTTTTTGAGAACTCTGTCTTCCCCAAATACTGTGCAAGGTTTGAGAGCTAGAGAGGAAATCAACAATGCCTCTGTCCAGATCACTAATGAATCCATGTACCCTGAGCTGGCAAGGGAAACATTCACAAACCAGTTCTCATCATTTTAAAAGGTATAATGACTCCAGGGATGCCTGGGAAAGGCCATCTCGTCATTCAGTCAGGTCCCCCACCGGGGAAGTCAGTACCATGCTACCTTCACCATTATTCCCAGTTTTGTAGGTCCAGCAATTAAACATTGTCCACACATCCAGAGGGAATTGGGCTACAGAAGACTGCCTCACATTGATAAAATTTACCAAAATTATACCCATATGGTACACAAAATGAGGTCAGGTGCATCATTTGAATGAAACATTGACAATTTTAAAACACGTTAAATAATTTTTCCTAAATGATACATTTTGCCTCACTTGCGTTTGTTTTTTACAGTAACTTTCTATTTACGACAAGTGATGCTGGATTTCCACTTATGGTAGTGATATTAGGTTTCCTTTGAAAATATACTTACTGATGAAAAACTACTTTGTTCAAAGGAAAACACTATGCCTTCTAAACACGACAATGAAGATAGCATGTGATATTAATGAATTAAAATTCTAAGCAAACTATAAGAAATGCAAGTGAAGTATTAATGTAGATCGGAAGCATTTGGTATTATAATAGTTTTATCACAATTAAATATGGCAAAAAGAGTGAAGGTAGTAAACGGATAATTACTGAAATCAGGGACCAACTCGAATTTTCTCCCAGAGTCCGATGAATGCGTCAGACACTCAGCTTCAGTTTCCATGGTAACTAGGACTAACGGTCTCGGGACTAAGAATGAGACAAAGAGAAACACAGAGAAATGTGCACATTCTGTCTTCCTCTGAGGTACACAAGCCCCTATTCAGAAAATGAAAAGAACATTCACTTCAGTTCTGCCCTGACCTCCCCTCACTGCTGGGTGGAGGAGAACGGAAAGGCAGAGGGATCCAATACCAATCTTAAGGGTTTACATCCAGGCTTCCTTGTCCCTTAGCCACCATCTTACCAACAATGTATTGTACCTCCAAACCATGCCCGTGGAATCTAGGATTCTTGCTATCCCAATCCACTTGCCCGGTTCCCCACCCACTAGCCTCTATCATAATATGGGAGGTTTTCAGCCATCCCCATTTTACGTCAGATAGTTCCAGCCCGATTTCAGAAATGCTGCCCCAGAAAGGTTCCCTGACCCTTCCTGCCAGATCACACAGAACAGAACAGACTCCCTCCGTTTTCTCCTCTGTGGCCTGGGAGACCTCAGCCAGATCATGGGACCAGTTCTTAGGGCTCCCCCTTCCTGCCAGACTCCCATTCCACCAGGGCCTGGGGGGAGACCCAAAGGAGGGAAGTTTCTGACAGTCTCTTGCTTTGGGAAGCAGCCAAACTAATGAGGGGCCTCTTCCCCATCCCTTTTTCCTGAGTAGCTATCTCCTTTGTATTGGCTCCCTGTATCAGAGGCTGGACAAACAGGGTTCCAGGCAGGACATGACACATTCCACACCATAAATTTGTGAAGAAAAACCACGCAAAAGCTGGGCATAGGCCCCCAACTTCCACTCCCTTCCTTCCATTTATTCCAGCGAGTCTCTGAAGTCCCTTTGTCCACCTGCACTCTCCTTTCCTGGGACCCAGCTGCCATTTCCCATGTCCTGGAAACTCTCGGCCCGAAATATCCAAGTAACTTCATTGTACTATTCCTTTTTTGCATTGCTGTAAAGAAATACCTGAGACTGGGTAATTTATAAAGAAAAAAGGTTTAATTGGCTCACAGTTCTGCAGGCTGTACAGGAAGCCTGATTTTTGGCATCCGCTCGGCTTCTGGCAAGGCCTCAGGAAACTTGCAATCCTAGTGGAAGGCAAAGGAAGAGGGAGCACTTCACAGGGGGAGGGAGCACTTCACATGGGCCGGGCGGAAGGAAGAGAGTCAGGCGGAGATGCTACACACTGTTAAACAACCTGCGCTCATGAGAATTCTATCTTGATAACAGCACTAGGGAAATGATGCTAAATCATTAGAAACCACCCCCATCATCCAATCACCTCCTATCAGGCCCAACCTCCAACACTGGGGATTACAACCGGACATGAGATTTTGGCAGAGACACAGGTCCAAACCATATCCCTCATCTTCACTGCAATGGAGCAACCCACACCCATAGCTGTGCCCTCCACCAGAAGGAACCACATGAAGGTCTGCCCATCTTCCTGACCTCCATGGACAGTAGGTGACGTCCAGTCTCCTTTTGATCAGGGGCTTTGTCTCATATGCACTCCTGGGTACCCACCCACCAGTGACTCCTCTGTGTTTCACACCCCTCTCAGGGAATCCCAGATCCACTTTGTGTTGGTCTCTGTCTGGATGACTAGGACCAGTCTCCCTTAGAGAAGGGCCAATGGGAAATGGTTATGTGAGGAAGGTAATGCTTCACTTGACTGCTTTGCTCTTAAGTCCCCCAAAAACACCACTTGTTTACAAGACTGTAGACTCTATGCCAGTTACAGACTTCAGTGAAGGGTCAATAATTTCTATATGAAATGATAGTGGGACAAACCACTAGTGAGCAATGGCTAAATATCAGTGCCCCGGGAGTCCACAAAGAACCACCCATCTCCTGCCTCCCTGACGCCTGCAATCCCAGCTACTTGGGAGGCTGAAGCAGGAGAATCACTTGAACCTGAGAGGCAGAGGTTGCAGTGAGTCAAGATTGCACCACTGCACTCCAACCTGGGCAACAAGAGCGAAACTTCAACTCAGAAAAAAAAAGAAAAAGAAAAAGAAAAGAAAAGAAAAAGAAAATATGTCCAATGTTGAAAGTGGGGTGTCAAAGTCTCCAACTATTATTATATTGTTTCTTATCTATCTCTTTAGCTCTAATAATATTTGCTTTATATATCCGGGTGCTCCAGTGTTGGGTGCGTATATATTTAAAATTGTTATATACTCTTGCTGAATTGATCTGTTCATCATAATACAATGATTTTGTCTCTTCTGATAGTTTTCATCTTAAAATCTGTTTTATCTTATATGAGTATAGCTACTCCTGTTTCTTTTGATTTTCATTGGCATGGACTATCTTGTTCCATCATTTTATTTACAGTCTACGTGTGTTTTTACAGGTGAAGTGTGTTTCTTGTAGGCCACAGATCCTTAGATATTGTTTTTTCATCCATTCAACTACTCTGTCTTTCTTTTGGAAAGTTTGGAAAGTTTAGTCCATTTACATTCAATATTATTATTGATAGTATGAATTTATTCCTGTCATTTTATTATTTGTTTTCTGATTGTAGTCTTCTCTTCCATTTTGCTTTTCTTCCTATCTTCCTTTTAGTGAAGGTGATTTTCTCTGGTGATATGATTTAGTTTCTTGATTTTTATTTTTTGTGTATTTATTGTATTTTTTTACTTTGAGGTTAACATGTGGCTTGCAAATACTATCTCATAGTGCATTATATTAAGCTAATAACAACTCTGTTTTCTTTAACAAATAAACATACAAACAAGCAAAAAGAAATGTAATAAATTCTTTATGCCTTAACTTTGTCCCCCAGTTTTTTAATATTTTTGTTACTATTTGTATCTTTTCATATTGTCTGTGTCTTGAACAGTTGTTGTAGTTATTATTTTTAATTGGTTTGCCATTTAATATTTCTTCTTAAAATAAGAGTACTTTACACACTACAGTTACAGTGTTATACTATTCTGTGTTTTTCTGTGTACTTACTACTACCAGTGAGTTTTGTACCTTCAGATGATTTCTGACTGCTCATTAATGTCCTTTTCTATCTGATTGGAGTACTTCCTTTAGCATTTCTTGTAAGACAGATGTAGTATTGATGAAATCCCTCAGCTTTTGTTTGTCTGAGAAAGTATTTCTCCCTATGTTTCAAGGATGTTTTCACCAGAAATGCTATTCTGGGGTAAAAGGTTTTTTCCTTCAGCACTTTATTTTTTTTTTTATTTTACTTTCAGTTCTGGGATACATGTGCAGAATGTGCATGTTTTTTACATAGGCATATATGTGCCACGGTGGTTTGCTGCACCCATCAACCTGCCATCTAGGTCAGCACTTTAAATATGTAATGCTACTCTCTCCTGATCAGTAAGGTTTCCACTTAAATGTCTGCTGCCAGGCATATTGGAGACCCATTTTACGTTATTTGTTACTTTTCCCTCCGCTTTTTCTCAAGCAGGGGTCTTGCCCTGCAGCCACCACAGCTGAGAATGTTCTGAGTCTAACCTGAATCCAGCAAGTCTTAGAGTATTGTCCAAGGTCCTTGATGTAGTACCTGGATATCATTGCTGGTTATTCAGGACCTAAGGGCTCTTCAGTTAGCAGGTGATGAATCCTGACAAGACTGAGTGCTTCCCTTCAAGGTATTACGTTCCCTCCTTGTCCAGGGTGTGTTTAGAAATTTTGTCCATGAGCTAGGTCCTAGAAAGGGGGATTCATGACTCTACCTGTTGCCTTATCCTGCTGTGGCTAAGCTGGTATCCAAGATGCAAGAGAAACTCCTCCTCACTCTGCCCTCTTCTCCCCTCAATTATTAGGAAGAGACCTCTTTTGGAGCTACACACTGTGCAGCCTGGGGTGAGGGAAGGGGTGATGCCAGAACTCCCTTAGAATCCTGGCTGGTGTCTCAGTAGGTTGTGTGTCCCCCTAGTCCTGTGGCTCTGGGCCCTGTTCAGCAGTAGAACTTGCCTAGAAGCTGTAGTCCTTGTGGCTTAGACTGCGTTTCATGTTATTTAGTATCCTAGACAACTTTAGCCCACGGGGGCGAGATTTGCTGGAATTCAAGTTCTGACTGCTGGGATTGGTGATTCCTATCTGATTGGGGCTGGTTTAAATGCTCTTTCCATGGGTGGACATCTGCTAAGTTTGATCCCATTTTGCTTTCTGCTATATAAAGGGCAGCATTGAGTCCAGTGCCTCACAATTGCTGGCTCTCCCTCTCCACAGAGCACAGAAATGCTCTTCACACAATGCTGCTGCTGCTGGGGTGTGAAAGAGAGGTGGTGTCGGTGATTCACAACTGTTTTTACTACCTCTTCCATGCCTCTTTCAGCAATATAAATTTAAAACCAGGTACTGTGAGTGTTCAGCTGATTTTTGTTCCTATAAAAATGCTTTTGTGTGTATAGATAGTCGTTAAATTGGTGTTCTTGTTGCAAGGACAATTGGTGCATCCTTCTCTTCTGCCAACTTGCTCTCCCTCCACCCTCACACCATAAATTTGTGGAAAAAGGACAACAAAAAAACGAGTCATAGGCCCCCACCTTCCCCTCCCTTCTTTCTCCTTATTCCAGTGAGTCTTGGGAAGTCTGTCCAGCTGCACTTTCCTCTCCTGGGACCCAGCTGCCTACCATTTCTTATGTCCTTGAACTCCTCTGTTTGAAATACCCATGTAACCTTGTCTTCACTGCAATGGAGCAACCCACACCCATAGCAATGCCCTACACCAGAAGGAATCACATGTGGGTGTGCTGCTCTCCCTGACCTCCAGGGATGTTGTGTGACATCCAGACTGTTTTGGGACAAGGGGTTTGTCTCATATGCACTCCTGAGTATCCACCTGCCAGTGACTTCTCTGTTTTTCACAACCTTTTCAGGGGATCCCAGATCCACTTGACTGCTGGTCTCTGGATGACCAGGACCAGTTCTTCTCGGAGAAGAACCAATGGGGAATGGCAATGCCAAGAAGGCAATGCTTCTCTTCACTGCTCTGCTTCTTAACTCCCCAAAAGCACCACTCACAGGACTGTAGACTCTGCCAATTACAGATTTCAATGAAGGGTCAATAGTAACTACATGAAATTATAATGGAACAAACTACTGGCGAGCGATGGCTATGTATCCATGCTCCTAGAGTCCAAAAAGTATTGCCCATCCCCTGCCTCCCACGTAAAAGACAAGGTCTTCTGAGTACATTCCATTTCGGGTGAATCCCTGTTCATGGCTTTTCTTCCTGTTTTGAACAGTGCCCTTTTCTCTCCCTGGAAAGGAGAAAGTCCCCTCCATTAATCTGCTTTACTGTGGGGTTTTCTTTTTTAATCAACAGTGGGATCTGTCCACATCTCCACCTCTCTGTGAACATATAAACACACACAAACGTGAAGGAACTACGAGTGGCACATAATTCCAAACCAATACATTTCTCAAAATATGAATTTGTCAGTCCAGATTAGCCTCTAATAGTCAGTCTGAGTCTCAGGGACTTCAAACCTCTCATTTCCTCATTCTCTGGACATCTCTGTCTTGCCAATCCCTCATTCTCAATTTGACCATCCCTGGGATGTAGGCTACTGGCATGCAGGTTATCACTGAGTATGAAAGTTGAGGCCGGTGTGTCACCATTTTTACAAATCTAACATCTCCAGTTGATCTCATCTTTACCTCTCACCCTTGCAAAGTTTTAATTCCTGCAGATGACCACTGTTTCTCTCCATCTTCAAATTCTCCTGTTCCAGTGGTAATTACCATCAGTATACACTTATGTTCCATTGTCCTCCATTTTAAACAAATACCTTCTTTCAATGACACTTATCCACTAGGTATACACCTGCTTCCCTTCACAGCAAAATTCTTCTTATAAGTTGTCTACATGGGTTATACTCACTTCCTCATCTCAACCTCCAATGTCTTGCATCCCATTATGTTCTTTAAACCTGCATTTTTCATAGTTTGTAATAGATAAACCTTGGCAGAGGTAAATGCCCCTGTCTGACAGCTTTGAAGAGAGCAGTGGATCTCCCAGCACGGAGGTTGAGATCTGAGAACGGACAGACTGCCTGCTCAAGTGGGTCCCTGATCCCAGAGTAGCCTAACTGGGAGACATCCCCCACTAGGTGCAGACCGACACCTCACACCTCACATGGCGGAGTACACCCCTGAGATGAAGCTTCCAGAGCAAGAATCAGAGAGCAACACTTACTGTTCAGCAATATTCTATCTTCTGCAGCCTCCGCTGCTGATACCCAGGCAAACAGGGTCTGGAGTGGACCTCAAGCAAACTCCAACAGACCTACAGCTGAGGATCCTGACTGTTAGAAGGAAAACTAACAAAGAGAAAGGACACCCACATCAAAACCCCATCAGTACGTCACCACCATCAAAGACCACAGGTAGATAAAACCACAAAGATGGGGAAAAAGCAGGGCAGAAAAGCTGGAAATTCAAAAAATCAGAGCACATCTCCCCCTCCAAAGGAATGCAGCTCATCGCCAGCAATGGAACAAAGCTGGATGGTGAATGACTTTCATGAGTCAAGAGAAGAAGTTTTCAGTCAATCAAACTTCTCAGAACTAAAGGAGGAACTATGTAACCAGCACAAATAAACTAAAAACCTTGAAAAAAGATTTGATGAATGACTAACTAGAATAACCAATGTAGATAAGTCCTTGAAAGAACTGATAGAGATAAAAACCACAACACGAGAACTACGTGACAAAGGCACAAGCTTCAGTAATTGACTCGATCATCTGGAAGAAAGAGTATCAGCGATTGAAGATCAAATGAATGAAATGAAGTGACAAGAGAAGTGTAGAGGAAAAAGAGTAAAACGAAATGAACAAAGCCTCTAAGAAATATGGGATTATGTGAAAAGACCAAATCTACGTCTGATTGGTGTGCCTGAAAGTGATGGGGAAAATGGAACCAAGTTGGAAAACACTCTGCAGGATACCATCCAGGAGAACCTCCCAATCTAGTAAGGCAGGCCAACATTCAAATTCAGGAAATACAGAGAACACCACAAAGATACTCCTTGAGAAGAGTAACTCCAAGACACATAATTGTCAGATTCACCAAAGTTGAAATGAAGGAAAAATGTTAAGGGCAGCTAGAGAGAAAGGTCAGGTTACACATAAAGGGAAGCCCATCAGACTAACAGCATATCTCTCGGCAGAAACTCTCCAAGCCAGAAGAGAGTGGGGGCCAATATTCAACATTCTTAAAGAAAAGAATTTTCAACCCAGAATTTCATATCCAGCCAAACTAAGTTTCATCAGTGAAGGAGAAATAAAATCCTTTACAGACAAGCAAATGCTTAGAGATTTTGTAACCACCAGGCCCGCCCTACAAGAGATCCTGAAGGAAACACTAAACATGGAAAGGAACAACAGGTACCAACCATTGCAAAAAAATGTCAAATTGTAAAGTCCATCAATGCTAGGAAGAAACCGCATCAACTAGCGAGCAAAATAACCAGCTAATATCATAATGACAGGATCAAGTTCACACATAACAATCTTAACCTTAAATGTAAATGGACTAAATGGTCCAATTAAAAGACACAGACTGGTAAATTGGATAGAGTCAAGACTCATCAGTTTGCTGTATGCAGGAGACCCATCTCACACGCAGAGACACAAATAGCCTCAAAATAAAGTGATGGAGGAAGATCTACCAAGCAAATGGAAAACAAAAAAGAGCAGGGGTGGCAATCCTAGTCACTGATAAAACAGACTTTAAAGCATCAAAGATCAAAAGAGACAAAGAAGGCCATTACATAATGGTAAACGGATCAATTCATCAGGAAGAACTATCCTAAATATATATGCACCCAATACAGGAGCACCAAGATTCATAAAGCAAGTCCTTAGAGACTTACAAAGAGACTGAGACTCCCATACAATAATAATGGGAGATGTGAACACCCCACTGCCAACGTTAGACAGATCAACGAGACAGAAAGTCAACAGGGATATCCAGGAATTGAACTCAACTCTGCACCAAGCGGACCTAGTAGACATCTACAGAACTCTCCACCCCAAATCAACAGAATATACATTCTTCTCAGCACCACATCGCACTTATTACAAAATTCACCACATAGTTGGAAGTAAAGCACTCTTAGCAAATGTAAAAGAACAGAAATTATAGCAAACTATCTCTCAGACCACAGTGCAATCAAACTAGAACTCAGGACTAAGAAACTCAATCAAAACCACTCAACTACATGGAAACTGAACAACCTGCTCCTGAGTGACTACTGGGTACATAACGAAATGAAGGCAGAAATAAAGATGTTCTTTGAAACCAATGAGAACAAAGCTACAACATACCAGAATCTCTGGGACACATTTAAAGCAGTGTGTAGAGGGAAATTTATAGCACTAAATGCCCACAAAGGAAAGCCGGAAATATCTAAAATTGACACCCTAGCATCACAATTAAAAGAATTAGAGAAGCAAGAGCAAACACATTCAAAACCTAGCAGAAGGAAAGAAATAACTAAGATCAGAGCAGAACTGAAGGAGATAGAGACAAAAAAAACCCTCCAAAAAATCAATGAATCCAGGAGCTGGGTTTTTGGAAAGATCAACAAAACTGATAGACAGCTAGCAAGACTAATAAAGAAGAAAAGAGAGAAGAATCAAATAGATGCAATAAAAAATGAAAAAGGGGATATCACCACCGACCCCACAGAAATAAAAAACTAACATCAGAGAATACTATAAACACCTTTACGCAAATAAACTAGAAAACCTACAAGAAATGGATAATTTCCTGGACACTTACACTCTCCGAAGACCAAACCAGGAAGAAGTTGAATCCCTGAACAGACCAATAGCAGGTTCTGAAATTGAGTCAATAATTAATAGCCTACCAACCAAAAAAAGTCCAGGACCAGATGGATTCACAGCTGAATTCTACCAGAGGTACAAGGAGGAGTTGGTACCATTCCTTCTGAAACAATTCCAATCAATAGAAAAGGAGGAAATCCACCCTAACTCATTTTACGAGGCCAACATCATCCTGATACCAAAGCCTGGCAGAGACACAACAAAAAAGAGAATTTTAGACTAATATCCCTGATGAACATCAATGCAAAAATCCTCGATAAAATACTGGCAAACCGAGTCCAGCAGCACAACAAAAAGCTTATCCACCATGATCAAGTGGGCTTCATCCCTGAGATGCAAGACTGGCTCAACATACACAAATCAATACATGTAATCCAGCATACAAACAGAACCAAAGACAAAAACCACATGATTATCTCAGTAGATGCAGAAAAGGCCTTTGACAAAATTCAACAGCCCTTCAGGCTAAAAACTCTCAATAAATTCGGTATTGATGGAACATATCTCAAAATTATAAGAGCTATTTATGACAAACCCACAGCCAATATCATACTGAATGGGCAAAAACTGGAAGCATTCCCCTTAAAAACTGGCACAAGAGAGGGATGCCCTCTCTCACCACTCCTATTCAACATAGTGTTGGCAATTCTGGCCAGGGCAATCAGGCAAGAGAAAGAACGAAAGGATATTCAGTTAGGAAAAGAAGAAGTCAAATTGTCCCCGTTTGCAGGTGACATGATTGTATATTTAGAAAACCCCATTGTCTCAGCCCAAAATCTCCTTAAGCTGATAAGCAACTTCAGCAAAGCCTCAGGATACAAAATCAATGTGCAAAAATCACAAGCATTCTTATACACCAGTAACAGACAAACAGAGAGCCAAATCATGAATGAACTGCCATTCACAATAGCTTCAAAGGCAATAGAATACCTAGGAATCCAACCTACAAGGGATGTAAAGGACCTCTTCAAGGAGAACTATAAACCACTGCTCAGTGAAATAAAAGAGGACACAAACAAATGGAAGAACATACCATGCTCATGGATAGGAAGAATCAATATTGTGAAAATGGCCATACTGCCCAAGGAAGTTTATAGATTCAATGCCATCCCCATTAAGCTACCAATGACTTTCTTCACAGAATTGGAGAAAACTGCTTTAAAGTTCATATGAAACCAAAAAAGAGCCCACATTGCCAAGACAATCCTAAACCAAAAGAACAAAGCTGGAGGCATCATGCTACCTGACTTCAAACTCTACTACAAGGCTACAGTAACCAAAACAGCATGGTACTGGTACCAAAACAGAGATATAGACCAATGGAACAGAACAGAGTCCTCAGAAATAATACCACACATCTACAGCCATCTGATCTTTGACAAACCTGGCAAAAACAAGAAATGGGGAAAGGATTCCCTTTTGAATAAATGGTGCTGGGTAAATTGGCTAGCTGTAAGTAGAAAGCTGAAGCTGGATCCTTTCCTTCCTCCTTTTACGAAAGTTAATTCAAGATGGATTAGAGACTTAAACAGTTCGACCTAATACCATAAAACCCTAGAAGAAAACCTAGGTAATACCATTCAGGACATAGGATGGGCAAAGACTTCATGTCTAAAACACCAAAAGCAATGGCAACAAAAGCCAAAATTGACAAATGGGATCTAATTAAACTAAAGAGCTTCTGCACAGCAAAAGAAACTACCATCAGAGTGAACAGGCAACTACAGAATGGGAGAAAATTTTTGCAATCTACTCATCTGACAAAGGGCTAATATCCAGAACCTATAAAGAACTCAATCAAATTTACAAGAAAAAAACAAACAGCCCCATCAAAAAGTGGGCAAAGTATATGAACAGACACTTCTCAAAAGAAAACATTCATATAGCCAACAGACACATGAAAAAATGCTCATCACCACTCGCCATCAGAGAAATGCAAATCAAAACCACAACGAGATACCATCTCACACCATTTAGAATGGCAATCATTCAAAAGTCAGGAAACAACAGGTGCTGGAGAGGATGTGGAGAAATAGGAACACTTTTACACTGTTGGTGGGACTGGAAACTAGTTCAACCATTGTGGAAGACAGTGTGGCGATTCCTCAAGGATCTAGAACTAGAAATACCATTTGACCCAGCCATCCCATTACTGGGGATGTACCCAAAGGATTATAAGTCATGCTGCTATAAAGACACATGCACACGTATGTTTATTACAGCACTATTCACAATAGCAAAGACTTGGAATCAACCCAAATGTCCATCAGTGACAGACTGGATTAAGAAAATGTGGCACATATACACCATGGAATACTCTGCAGCCATAAAAAAGGATGAGTTTGTGTCCTTTGTAGGGACATGGATGCAGCTGGAAACCATCATTCTCAGCAAACTATCGCAAGAACAGAAATAGCGCATGTTCTCACTCATAGGTGGGAATTGAACAATGAGATCAATTGGACACAGGAAGGGGAACATCACACACCGGGTCCTATTGTGGGGAGGGGGTAGGAGGGAGGGATAGCATTAGGAGATATACCTAATGTAAATGACGAGTTAATGGGTGCAGCATACCAACATGGCACATGTATACATATGTAACAAACCTGCACTTTGTGCATATGTACCCTAGAACTTAAAGTATAATAAAAAAGAAAAATAATCACTTAAATGAGTGCAGTGGAAAAAATTCTCTGGGTTCAAATTCCGGCTCCACCATGGGATGTGTGACCTTGAAGAAGTTATTAAACAAGTCTCTTTGATTCACAGGGGTCAGTGGTGGTAACTGTGTTGATCAGGGCGTATATGTATAGGAGAACTTTGAACGTGTTTTTTCTTCAACTTTTCTTCTAATTCCTACCATTTAGATATCTTAAGATCATTTCTATTACTTGCTGTTTTTGTTGATTCTGGTTCACACTTCTTGGTATGTCTAGAAATGTTTTTGTGTGCAGTACATTGTGAATAATGCTTTGTTTGAAATTTGGACTTTAACATCTTTCATAAAGGTTGCTCACTTTTGTTGTTGCAGGTAGTTGAATTACTATTGGGCCTTTTGGTCATGCCAAGCTTGCTTTTATTCTTTGTTAGGATGGTTATACATCAGTTTTGAACTTAGTTCTAGGGAAAGTATTCACTCTGAAATATGGTCCTTACTCCTAATGCCTGGCCTAGTTGTGGTTTGAATTGAAAGCCCACGATGTTCAGCAAGGTCTCTGTGCTTAGCCCCACATCACTTGCTCTGTCATAGGTTTCTTGGACTCTTGCCCTAAACCGTTGACCAGAACTGCCTTCTCTCCAGATATGACAAGCAACTGCAAATGCTTCAGTAGCCACAAACTGTCTCTCCAGCTCAGCGAAGTCCTTGCACTTTGTTTGGACTCCATCTCCTTGTGCCACAGCCTGGAACATATCCCCAGGCACATTGTATCCTGTAGAAAACATTGGTTTATCTCATGGGATTTCCTTCTCTCAAAGATCACAATTCTGCACTGCCTGTTTTACAATACTCCCAAACGGTCTCCTAATAAATTTTGTACAGTTTTACAGTTGCTTACCCTGTAAATACATGTCATGAGCTGGTTACTATGTCATAGCCCAGCTAGCGTAACTAGTTTTCCAAATCTCAGTCACCATTCTATTGAGAAGAGGAATTTAATCTCAAAAAGGATTTAACATATTTTTCATGCTTTTTGCAGAACACAGATTAATTTAGAAACAATACACGATCTAAAAAATTCTGTCTCAGTCTCTCCTGGGAAAAGGTTATCTTATCTCTACTGTCAGAGAAACAATCTTTGAGTACATAGAATGGGATTGTGGGAAGAGAAGGGCCATATTCAGCCTTCATTGGCACATAGACAACCCCCTCTTGTGAGGGAGAATGGAAGGACCTGTCTTTTCTGCTTTCCCTAAATCAGTGAATGGCTGGCTGAATGACTGACTGATTTTGTAGTGCAATCCAGAGAAGTATAAAGAGATATGGAAGGAAAGGTTAGTTAATATTGCAAAATTTTGTGCACCTCAAGTTATAAAGTTCTCTGTGTACTCTACATAATCCATAAACCAGAACTAGACATTTACCTCTCCGACCAGAGTTTGCTTAGTAAGTAGTGACTACAAAATTTTAAACATTGTGAAAGGCCTACTGGACCTTGCCAAGAACCTGGTTTCACTAAAAGCCACTGACCTTGGCAATGGCAAAGGTGGGTTTATCCTCCAGAATGACATGGGCTGGAGGTTGAAGCGGCTATCCAGAAGTTTCAGCCAGGAGCTGATCACCAACCTGAATCAGGTTTCCCACCTGCATCCCACACAAACATTACAGAATTGTAGTAGCCTTCCTTGGTTTATGTAAGGAGTCAGATTGTTCATGCTTATCTTAGAAGTTGAATTAAATACAAGTCAATCCTCTCTACTTTGAAAACACTACAAAAAGAAACCTAGGGCAGCAATGTTGTTTTGGGAGTGCTCCAAAAAACATCCTATTCTTGCTCTCACTTGCTAAGCCCAAACCCTCCTTGCTCATTCTTCATGTTCTACTGCTCTAATTCTGGGATTTAAAACTCAAGTGTTAGAGGTTTCCAAATGCGGAACTTTAGGCCACCAAAAACAAGGACCCCTAGTATCTCTGAGGCAGCCCTTGTTCCTTTCCCATAATTGGCTTAGGAGATAAGAAAGTAGTTTAGAGTATTCAGGAGGTTGGGCAAAGAGAGGGAAAAGGGTGGGGAAGCAGACTTACTCCTCACTGCTGTCACCTTCTTGGTAACTTGACTTAAACTTTGCCCTAACACCTTTCAAAGAGGATTGAAAAGCACCAAAGGAAACATAAGAAATTAGAAATGCATCATCAACCCCATGGAACCAGGGAAAATTCAATTAGAACAGAAGGATAAGACTGGGAGGTTTTTGCCTTGGGCAGTTGTTACTAAACTCCTTCAGGATTAGACTGCATCCAGTTTCCCCAGTGTGTAACATTTACAGGCCGGAGATACAATGCTTCGGAAAGGAGTGCCACACCTGGAAATCATGAAAAGTCTATTGCTCAGCTCCCAACCCTGCCCAGAGCAGCACTACTGAGTCAACGGGCTGCCTTCTCTTCTTGATGCAATGGCAACACCATTCTTCCCCATAGGTTCCAGGGTGAACAACCAAGAATCACTGTCAATTTAGGACAAGCAAACACCAAACAGCAGTGGCTGTAAGGAGTACAGAGCAGTCACCGAAAAATAAGTTATGATCCCAGACCCTTAGGGAAGAATACATCAATGACTTAGTAAAGAACAGAGAGTTCTCTGCTGATGTGGGTGTCAGGTAAAGAAGGATGGAATAAATCCCAGTTGAACAGGGTGAGAGATAAGTCTGCTAAGGTATTTTGGTGCAAATATAGAAAGTTTTTAAAAGGTACATGCCAAAGAGTTTTAACTTTATTTTGTTAGTGATTGTTGAAATAATTTTTGTCAAGGGTGTGTTTTTGTAAAATTCATATTAGAAACACTATGGGGAACACAAAAAATGATGAAGGCTTCCTCTCTTATGTAGTGAATAGCATAAACTGCTGCACTTGTCATCACTAAAAAGTTTTTCCTGGAAATTCTTTGAATATTTCATGATGAAGTATCCATGCCCCTGTCTGAGACACTGGGATGTTATCTAATCCTCTCTCTTAGCAAAATACTCATGCTGGTATTTTAAATTCATTAGATAAAAATAAATCTACTAAATCGGAAACTTACATTCAGGAGACATGAAAATGTTATTCCCCTGGCACAAGTACATATTATAAACTATGACCACTAAACATTAAGCTAAGTGTTTTTTAAAGATATTTCTCAAGTTATGCTGTGTTATAATGCACCATGAACAAATATTTTGAATGCTGGCTGATACAGGATCTTTTAGCCAAGATTATTGGTATTCTGGTGAACTCAAATGGAAAAGTGCCTCTCATCCTGAACTCATTTACTGCACCAATGTTAGCTTTGTCATAAGGTTCTCCCAGTCCCCTTTCCTCAGTATGTATTAGGGAATACTTACTTTATGATCATTCCACTAGGGCTTAATTTGAGTGATGCCACCATGTGATACGAGTGTGATCTCAGTAGTGGGTTTATTTGGGGATGGCAGAGGAATGCAGGCTTGACCACAACCTATGAGAACAGAGAACTGATTTTCCAGTCGTGGAGAAAAAGTTGTGGAGCCAGCATTATAGAACAGATTATAGAGAGTATAGGGAAGATGCCACCTGTTCATGTGGAGGCATATTTGGAAACTGATCACCTAAGATAAACTTATCTCATGTGATTTTTGACTCTGAATAATTAATAATTGATACAGGTCTGAGTGTGAGATTTTTGTGCAAGGGTAATATTATATGTTGATAAGTGGTAGTGATTCTGCAGGACATTTGGGCTACCTCTAAGAAAAAAGGAAAATTAAAATATACAACTTAGTGATGGCTGAAAGCCATTTCTAAAAGGATAGTACTGATGTGTGTCATCTCTTTCAAAGCAAATGTAAAATGTGAGGTAAATAATTAACATTTGGGTGAAGAAAAACTGATAATTAGTTAAATATGTAGAAACAGTTACTGAAGATGACCAGAAATTTCTAATTTTAAATGAGAAATAGCAGAAGCCAGTGAGTCAGCCATGGGATGTTTGCCAACTTTGTCAGTGTAAATTTAAAGGTTAAACTTCTGAGAGATAAAATGAGGCCTAAATGAGGACAACCTACTTTCTGTGAGACTTGTTCTAGAACCAGAACACTGACTTTCTGGTATTTGAGGTTGGTGCATGGGCCCCAGAGGGAAAAGACCGGTTTGGGGAACCAGTGGGATTCAGGAGGCTTTGACCATCCTCTCATCAACAAGCATTCACCTTATCTTTTCACACATGAAATCTGCCAACCATGCCTGAAAACACCAAGTGCAGAGCTCTAGATGAGGGCATGGCAACACCTGAGGGCATGACTATCCAAATGGGTACATGTGACATTTTAATGTCACTGAGAGACATCAAGTATGTGTGGTCACTGGTGAGAACTGGACAGTTTGGGGCTAGTATTTGTCCAGAAGACATAATAATGCTATACATACGACATTTTCTTTCTGCATTGTCAATGGACCATCAATGGACTTAGGTTGTTTCCATTTATTGGCTATTATAAATAATGCAGCAATAAACATGGGGTGCAGGTACCTCTTTGATTTCATTTTCTTCTGATACATATGCAGGAGTGGTATTGCTGTATCATACGGTTAGTTGTTCTGTTTTTAATTTTTTGAGAAACCTTCATAATGTTTTCCATAATGACTTTACTAGTTCATATTCCCACCAACAGTGTACCAGGTCTCCAATTTCTCCACATCTTCACCAACAGTTTTTATCATTTGACTTATTGATAATAATCATCCTAACAGGTGTGAGGTGGTGTCTCATTTTGGTTTTGATTTTCATTTCCTGATTATTCATAAGGTTGAACATCGTTTCACATACTTGCAGCCACGTGTAAGTCTTTGGAAAATTTTCGACCCAGTTCCTTTGCCTATTTTTTAAATCAGGATTTTTTTGCTGCTGATTTGTAGGAGTTTCTTATATATTTTAGTTATTAACTCCTTATAGGACATATGATTACAAATATTTCCTCTCAAACCATAGGCTGTCTTTTCATTTCATTGATTCTTTTTTCCTTTGCTGTAAAGGAACTTTTTAGTTTGATGTAGCTCCACTTGTTTATTTTTGCTTCTGTTACCTGTGCTTTTGGAATGTTCTTTGTGTATAAAAATGTGATTTTAATTTGGTATATTGATTTTGTATCTTGTATTTTATTGAATTTACTTATTAGTTCTAATAGTCTATTTTTGTTAAGTCATTTGGCTTTAAGTTTAGGGCTATGTGTATGATCATGTCTTCTGGAAATGGAGATAATTTTTCTTCTTCCTTTCTGATTTGAATGATTTTTATTTCTTGTCCTTACCTAGTTGCTCTGGCTAACAATCCCAGTGCCATGTTAAAAATAAGTGACAAGACTGCAAAAACATACCAAATTGTAAAGACCATCGACACTATAAAGAAACTGCATCAAATAATGGGCAAAAAAAAAAAAAAAAAAAAAAAAAAAACCAGCTAGCATCATAATGACAGAATCAGATTCACATATAACAATATTCACACATAACAATATTAACCCTCGGGGGCAGAGCAAGATGGCCGAATAGGAACAGCCCCAGTCTCCAACTTCCAGCGCGAGCTACACAGAAGACCGGTGATTTCTGCATTTTCAACTGAGGTACTGGGTTCATCTCACTGGGGAGTGCCGGACAATCGGTGCTGGTCAGCTGCTGCAGCCCGACCAGCGAGAGCTGAAGCAGGGCGAGGCATCGCCTCACCTGGGAAGCACAAGGGGGAAGGGAATCCCTTTTCCTAGCCAGGGGAACTGAGACACACAACACCTGGAAAATCGGGTAACTCCCACTCCAATACTGCACTTTAAGCAAACAGGCACACCAGGAGATCATATCCCAGAGCTGGCCGGGAGGGTCCCACGCCCACAGAGCCTCCCTCATTGCTAGCACAGCAGTCTGCCATATCGCGGCAAGGCAGCAACGAGGCTGGGGGAGGGGCTCCCGCCATTGCTGAGGCTTAAGTAGGTAAACAAAGCTGCTGGGAAGCTCGAACTGGGTGGAGCTCACAGCAGCTCAAGGAAACCTGCCTGTCTCTGTAGACTCCACCTCTGGGGACACGGCACAGTAAAAATAACAAAAACAGCAGAAACCTCTGCAGACGCAAACGACTCTGACAGCTTTGAAGAGAGCAGTGGATCTCCCAACACGGAGGTTGAGATCTGAGAAGGGACAGACTCCCTGCTCAAGTGGGTCCCTGAACCCTGAGTAGCCTAACTGGGAGACATCCCCCACTAGGGGCAGTCTGACACCCCACACCTCACAGGGTGGAGTACACCCCTGAGAGGAAGCTTCCAAAGCAACAATCAGACAGGTACACTCGCTGTTCAGAAATATTCTATCTTCTGCAGCCTCTGCTGCTGATACCCAGCAAACAGGGTCTGGAGTGGACCTCAAGCAATCTCCAACAGACCTACAGCTGAGGGTCCTGACTGTTAGAAGGAAAACTATCAAACAGGAAGGACAACTACACCAAAACTCCATCAGTACATCAACATCATCAAAGACCAGAGGCAGATAAAACCACAAAGATGGGGAAAAAGCAGGGCAGAAAAACTGGAAATTCCAAAAATAAGAGCGCATCTCCCCCGGCAAAGGAGCGCAGCTCATCGCCAGCAACGGATCAAAGCTGGACGGAGAATGACTTTGACGAGATGAGAGAAGAAGGCTTCAGTCCATCAAACTTCTCAGAGCTAAAGGAGGAATTACGTACCCAGCGCAAAGAAACTAAAAATCTTGAAAAAAAAAGTGGAAGAATTGATGGCTAGAGTAATTAATGCAGAGAAGGTCATAAACGAAATGAAAGAGATGAAAACCATGACACGAGAAATACGTGACAAATGCACAAGCTTCAGTAACCGACTCTATCAACTGGAAGAAAGAGTATCAGCGACTGAGGATCAAATGAATGAAATGAAGCCAGAAGAGAAACCAAAAGAAAAAAGAAGAAAAAGAAATGAACAAAGCCTGCAAGAAGTATGGGATTATGTAAAAAGACCAAATCTACGTCTGATTGGGGTGCCTGAAAGTGAGGGGGAAGATGGAACCAAGTTGGAAAACACTCTTCAGGATATCATCCAGGAGAACTTCCCCAACCTAGTAGGGCAGGCCAACATTCAAATCCAGGAAATACAGAGAACGCCACAAAGATACTCCTCGAGAAGAGCAACTCCAAGACACCTAATTGTCAGATTCACCAAAGTTGAAATGAAGGAAAAAACGTTAAGGGCAGCCACAGAGAAAGGTCGGGTTACCCACAAAGGGAAGCCCATCAGACTAACAGCAGATCTCTCAGCAGAAACTCTACAAGCCAGAAGAGAGTGGGGGCCAATATTCAACATTCTTAAAGAAAAGAATTTTCAACCCAGAATTTCATATCCAGCCAAACTAAGTTTCATAAGTGAAGGAGAAATAAAATCCTTTACAGATAAGCAAATGCTTAGAGATTTTGTCACCACTAGGCCTGCCTTACAAGAAACCCTGAAGGAAGCACTAAACATGGAAAGGAATAACTGGTA
The DNA here is from genome assembly GCF_024542745.1 of Macaca thibetana thibetana. Lineage (NCBI taxonomy): Eukaryota > Metazoa > Chordata > Mammalia > Primates > Cercopithecidae > Macaca > Macaca thibetana. The sequence goes on along the minus strand of NC_065598.1, from coordinate 51,624,467 downwards.
CCAGCCATTGCAAAAACATGCCAAAATGTAAAGACCATCGAGGCTAGGAAGAAACTGCATCAACTAACGAGCAAAATAACCAGTTAATATCATAATGGCAGGATCAAGTTCACACATAACAATATTAACCTTAAATGTAAATGAACCAAATGCTCCAATTAAAAGGCACAGACTAGCTAACTGGATAAAGAGTCAAGACCCATCAGTCTGCTGTATTCAGGAGACCCATCTCACACGCAGAGACACACATAGGCTCAAAATAAAGGGATGGAGGAAGATTTACCAAGCAAATGGAGAACAAAAAAAAGCAGGGGTTGCAATCCTAGTCTCTGATAAAACAGACTTTAAACCATCAAAGATCAAAAGAGACAAAGAAGGCCATTACATAATGGTAAAGGGATCAATTCAACAGGAAGAGCTAACTATCCTAAATATATATGCACCCAATACAGGAGCACCCAGATTCATAAAGCAAGTCCTTAGAGACTTACAAAGAGACTTAGGCTCCCATACAATAATAATGGGAGTCTTCAACACTCCACTGTCAACATTAGACAGATCAACGAGACAGAAAGTTAACAAGGATATCCAGGAATTGAACTCATCTCTGCAGCAAGCAGACCTAATAGACATCTATAGAACTCTCCACCCCAAATCAACAGAATATACATTCTTCTCAGCACCACATCGTACTTACTCCAAAATTGACCACATAATTGGAAGTAAAGCACTCCTCAGCAAATGTACAAGAACAGAAATTATAACAAACTGTCTCTCAGACCACAGTGCAATCAAACTAGAACTCAGGACTAAGAAACTCAATCAAAACCGCTCAACTACATGGAAACTGAACAACCTGCTCCTGAATGACTACTGGGTACATAACGAAATGAAGGCAGAAATAAAGATGTTCTTTGAAACCAGTGAGAACAAAGATACCACATACCAGAATCTCTGGGACACATTTAAAGCAGTGTGTAGAGGGAAATTTATAGCACTAAATGCCCACAAGAGAAAGCAGGAAAGATCAAAAATTGACACTCTAACATCACAATTAAAAGAACTAGAGAAGTAAGAGCAAACACATTCGAAAGCTAGCAGAGGGCAAGAAATAACTAAGATCAGAGCAGAACTGAAGGAGATAGAGACACAAAAAACCCTCCAAAAAATCAATGAATCCAGGAGTTGGTGTTTTGAAAAGATCAACAAAATTGACAGACCACTAGCAAGACTAACAAAGAAGAAAAGAGAGAAGAATCAAATCGACACAATTAAAAATGATAAAGGGGATATCACCACCGACCCCACAGAAATACAAACTACCATCAGAGAATACTATAAACACCTCTACGCAAATAAACTGGAAAATCTAGAAGAAATGGATAATTTCCTGGACACTTACACTCTTCCAAGACTAAACCAGGAAGAAGTTGAATCCCTGAATAGACCAATAGCAGGCTCTGAAATTGAGGCAATAATTAATAGCCTACCAACCAAAAAAAGTCCAGGACCAGATGGATTCACAGCTGAATTCTACCAGAGGTACAAGGAGGAGTTGGTACCATTCCTTCTGAAACTATTCCAATCAATAGAAAAAGACGGAATCCTCCCTAACTCATTTTATGAGGCCAACATCATCCTGATACCAAAGCCTGGCAGAGACACCACAAAAAAAGAGAATTTTAGACCAATATCCCTGATGAACATCGATGCAAAAATCCTCAATAAAATACTGGCAAACCGGATTCAGCAACACATCAAAAAGCTTATCCACCATGATCAAGTGGGCTTCATCCCTGGGATGCAAAGCTGGTTCAACATTCGCAAATCAATAAACATAATCCAGCATATAAACAGAACCAAAGACAAGAACCACATGATTATCTCAATAGATGCAGAAAAGGCTTTTGACAAAATTCAACAGCCCTTCATGCTAAAAACGCTCAATAAATTCGGTATTGATGGAACGTACCTCAAAATAATAAGAGCTATTTATGACAAACCCACAGCCAATATCATACTGAATGGGCAAAAACTGGAAAAATTCCCTTTGAAAACTGGCACAAGACAGGGATGCCCTCTCTCACCACTCCTATTCAACATAGTGTTGGAAGTTCTGGCTAGGGCAATTAGGCAAGAGAAAGAAATCAAGGGTATTCAGTTAGGAAAAGAAGAAGTCAAATTGTCCCTCTTTGCAGATGACATGATTGTATATTTAGAAAACCCCATCGTCTCAGCCCAAAATCTCCTTAAGCTGATAAGCAACTTCAGCAAAGTCTCAGGATACAAAATTAATGTGCAAAAATCACAAACATTCTTATACACCAGTAACAGACAAACAGAGAGCCAAATCATGAATGAACTTCCATTCACAATTGCTTCAAAGAGAATAAAATACCTAGGAATCCAACTTACAAGGGATGTAAAGGACCTCTTCAAGGAGAACTACAAACCACTGCTCAGTGAAATAAAAGAGGACACAAACAAATGGAAGAACATACCATGCTCATGGATAGGAAGAATCAATATCGTGAAAATGGCCATACTGCCTAAGGTAATTTATAGATTCAATGCCATCCCCATCAAGCTACCAATGAGTTTCTTCACAGAATTGGAAAAAACTGCTTTAAAGTTCATATGGAACCAAAAAAGAGCCCGCATCTCCAAGACAATCCTAAGTCAAAAGAACAAAGCTGGAGGCATCACGCTACCTGACTTCAAAGTATACTACAAGGCTACAGTCACCAAAACAGCATGGTACTGGTACCAAAACAGAGATATAGACCAATGGAACAGAACAGAGTCCTCAGAAATAATACCACACATCTACAGCCATCTGATCTTTGACAAACCTGAGAGAAACAAGAAATGGGGAAAGGATTCCCTATTGAATAAATGGTGCTGGGAAAATTGGCTAGCCATAAGTAGAAAGCTGAAACTGGATCCTTTCCTTACTCCTTATTCGAAAATTAATTCAAGATGGATTGGAGACTTAAATGTTAGACCTAATACCATAAAAATCCTAGCGGAAAACCTAGGTAGTACCATTCAGGACATAGGCATGGGCAAAGACTTCATGTCTAAAACACCAAAAGCAACAGCAGCAAAAGCCAAAATTGACAAATGGGATCTAATTAAACTAAAGAGCTTCTGCACAGCAAAAGAAACTACCATCAGAGTGAACAGGCAACCTACAGAATGGCAGAAAATTTTTGCAATCTACTCATCTGACAAAGGGCTAATATCCAGAACCTATGAAGAACTCAAACAAATTTACAAGAAAAAAACAAACAACCCCATCAAAAAGTGGGCAAAGGATATGAACAGACATTTCTCAAAAGAAGACATTCATACAGCCAACAGACACATGAAAAAATGCTCATCATCACTGGCCATCAGAGAAATGCAAATCAAAACCACAATGAGATACCATCTCACACCAGTTAGAATGGCGATCATTCAAAAGTCAGGAAACAACAGGTGCTAGAGAGGATGTGGAGAAATAGGAACACTTTTACACTGTTGGTGGGATTGTAAACTAGTTCAACCATTATGGAAAACAGTATGGCGATTCCTCAAGGATCTAGAACTAGATGTACCATATGACCCAGCCATCCCATTACTGGGTATATACCCAAAGGATTATAAATTATGCCGCTATAAAGACTTATGCACACGTATGTTTATTGCAGCACTATTCACAATAGCAAAGACTTGGAATCAACCCAAATGTCCATCAGTGACAGATTGGATTAAGAAAATGTGGCACATATACACCATGGAATACTATGCAGCCATAAATAAGGATGAGTTTGTGTCCTTTGTAGGGACATGGATGCAGCTGGAAACCATCATTCTTAGCAAACTATCACAAGAACAGAAAACCAAACACCGCATGTTCTCACTCATAGGTGGGAACTGAACAATGAGATCACTTGGACTCGGGAAGGGGAACATCACACACTGGGGCCTATTATGGAGGTGGGGAGGGATTGCATTGGGATTTATACCTGATGTAAATGACGAGTTGATGGGTGCTGATGAGTTGATGGGTGCAGCACACCAACATGGCACAAGTATACATATGTAACAAACTTGCACGTTATGCACATGTACCCTAGAACTTAAAGTATAATAATAATAAATAAATTTAAAAAAAATAAAAATAAAAAAAATAAAAATATTGACAAAAAAAAAAAACAATATTAACCTTAAATGTCAATGGGCTAAATGTCCCAATTAGAAGACATAGACTGGCAAATTGGATAAAGAGTCAAGACCCATCAGTGCGCTGTATTAAGGAGACCTATCTCACGTGCAAAGACACATATAGGCTCAAAATAAAGGGATGGGGAAATATTTATCAAGCAAATGGAAAGTAAAAAAAAAGCAGGAGTTGCAATCCTAATCTCTGATAAAACAGGCTTTATACCAATAAAGATCAGAAGAGACAAAGAAGGGCATTACATAATGGTAAAGGGATCAATGCAACAAGAAGGGCTAACTATCCTAAATACATATGCACCCAATACTGGAGCACCCAGATTCATAAAGCAAGTTCTTAGAGACCTACAAAGAGACTTAGACTCTCACACAGTAATAGTGGGAGACTTTAACACCCCACTGTCAATATTAGACCGATCAATGAAACAGAAAATTAACAAGGATATTCAGGATGTGAACTCAGCTCTAGACCAAGTGGTCCTAATAGATACGTACAGTACTCTCCACCCCAAATCAACAGAATATACATTCTTCTCAGCACCTCATTGCACTTATTCTAAAACTGACCACATAATTGGAAGTAAAACACTCCTCAGCAAATGCACAAGAACAGATATCATAACAAACAGTCTCTCAGAGCACAGTGCAATCAAATCAGAACTCAGGATTAAGGAACTCACTCAAAACTGCATAACTACATGGAAACTGAACAACCTGCTCCTGAATGACTACTGGGTAAATAACGAAATGAAAGCAGAAATAAAGATGTTCTTTGAAACCAATGAGAACAAAGACACAACGTACCAGAATCTCTGGAACACATTTGAAGCAGTGTGTAGAGGGACATTTATAGCACTAAATGTCCAGAAGAGAAGGCAGGAAAGATCTAAAATCAACACCCTAACATCAAAATTAAATAACTAGAGAAGCAAGAGCAAACAAATTCAAAAGTCAGCAGAAGACAAGAAATAACTAAGATCAAAGTATAATTGAAGGAGATAGAGACACAAAAAGCCTTACAAAACATCAATGAATCCCAGAGCTGGTTTTTTGAAAAGATAAACAAAATTGATAGACCGCTAGCAAGACTAATAAAGAAGAAAAGAGAGAAGAATCAAATAGATGCAATAAAAAATGATAAAGGGGATATCACCACCGATCCCATAGAAATACAAACTACCATCAGAGAATACTATAAACACCTCTATGCAAATAAACTAGAAAATCTAGAAGAAATGGATAAGTTCCTGGACACATACACCCTCCCAAGACTAAACTAGGAAGATGTCGAATCCCTGAATAGACCAATAACAAGTTCTGAAATTGAGGCAGTAATTAATAGCCTATGAACCAAAAAAATTACAGGATCAGATGCATTCACAGATGAATTCTACCAGAGGTACAAAGAGGAGCTGGTACCATTCCTTCTGAAACTATTCCAATCAATAGAAAAAGAGGGAATCCTCCCTAACTCATTTTATGAAGACAGCATCATCCTGATACCAAAACCTGGCAGAGACACAACAAAAAAAGAGAATTTCAGGCCAATATCCCTGAAGAACAATTATGCAAAAATCCTCGATAAAATACTGGCAAACTGAATCCAGCAGCACATCAAAAAGCTTACCCACCACAATCAAGTTGGTTTTATAGCTGGGATGCAAGACTGGTTCAACATACACAAATCAATAAATGTAATCCAGCATATAGACAGAACCAAAGACAAAAACCACATGTTTATCTCAACAGATGCAGAAAAGGCCTTTGACAAAATTCAACACCCTTCATGCTAAAAACTGTCAATAAACTAGGTATCGATGGAACGTATCTCAAAATAGTAAGAGCTATTTATGACAAACCCACAGCTAATATCATACTGAATGGGTAAAATCTGGAAGCATTCCCTTTGAAAACTGGCACAAGACTGGGATGCCCTCTCTCACCACTCCTGTTCAACATAGTATTGGAAGTTTTGGCCAGGGCAATCAGGCAAGAGAAAGAAATAAAGGGTATTCAAATAGGAAAAGAGGAAGTCAAATTGTCTCTGTTTGCAGATGACATGATTGTATATTTAGAAAACCCCATCATCTCAGCCCAAAATCTCCTTAAGCTGATAAGCAACTTCAGCAAAGTCTCAGGATTCAAAATCAATGTGCAAAAATCACAAGCATTCTTATACACCAGTAACAGACAAACAGAGAGCCAAATCATGAGTGAACTCCCATTCACAATTGCTACAAGTAGAATAAAATACCTAGGAATACAACTTACAAGGGATGTGAAGGACCTCTTCAAGGAGAACTACAAAACCCGGCTCAAGGAAATAAGAGAGGACACAAACAAATGGAAAAACATTCTTCTCATGGATCGGAAGAATCAATAGCATGAAAGTGGCCATAGATTTTCAAATCACAAAGTGTTTATAGATTCAATGCTATACCAATCAAGCTACCATTGACTTTCTTCACATAATTGGAAAAAAACTACTTTAAGCTTCATATGGAACCAAAAAAAGAGCCTGCATAGCCAAGACAATCCTAAGCCAAAAGAACAAAGCTGGAGGCATCACGTTACCTGACTTCAAACTATACTACAGGGCTACAGTAACCAAAACAGCATGGTACTGGTACCAAAACAGATATATAGTCCAATGGAACAGAACAGAGGCCTCAGAATTAACACCACACATCTACAATCATCTGATATTTGAAAAATCTGACACAAACAAGCAACGTGAAAAGGATTCCCTATTTAATAAATGCTGTTGGGAAAACTGGCTAGCCATATGCAGAAAACTGAAATTGGACCCCTTCCTTATGCCTTATACAAAAATTAACTTAAGATGGATTAAAGACTTAAGCGTAAGACCTAAAGCCATAAAAATCCTAGAAGAAAACCTAGGCAATATCAATCAGGACATAGGCATGGGCGAAGACTTCATGTCCAAAACACCAAAAGCAATGGCAACTGAAGTCAAAATTTTCTAATGGAATCTAATTTAACCAAAGAGATTTTGCACAGCAAAAGAAACTATCATCAAAGTGAACAGGCCACCTACAGAATGAGAGAAAATTTTTGCAATCTATCCATCTGAAAAAGGTCTAATATCCAGAATCTATGAGGAACTTAAATTTACAAGAAAAAAACGAACAACTCCATCAAAAAGTGGGCAAAGGATATGAACAGACACTTCTCAAAAGAAGACATTTATGCAGCCAACAGACATGAAAAAATGCTCATCATCACTGGAGAAATACAAATCAAAACTGCAATGAGATACCATCTCACGCCAGTTAGAATGGCAATCATTAAAATGTCAGGAAACTACAGATGCTGGAGAGGATGTGGAGAAATAGGAACGCTTTTACACTGTTGGTGGGAGTGTAAATTAGTTCAACCACTGTGGAAGACAGTGTGGTGATTCCTCAAGGATATAGAGCTAGAAATACCGTTTGACCCAGCAATCCCATTATGGGTATATACCCAAAGGATTATAAATCAGTCTACTATAAAGGCACATGCACACATATGTTTATTGTGGCATAATTCACAATAGCAAAGACTTGGAACCAACCCAAATGTCCATCAATGATAGACTGGATAAAGAAAATGTGGCACATGTATGCCATGAGTTACTATGCAGCCATAAAAAAGATGAGTTCATGTCCTTTGTGGGGACATGGATGAAGCTGGAAACCATCATTCTCAGCAAACTAACACAAGAACAGAAATCCAAACACCACATGTTCTCACTCATAAGTGGAAGTTGAACAATGAGAACACATGGACACAGGGAGGGGAACATCACACACTGGGGCCTATTAATGGGTGGAGGAATAAGAGAGGGATAGCATTAGGAGAAACACCTAGCGTAGGTAACGGGTTGACGGGTGCAGCAAACCCCATGGCGTATGTATACCTATGTAACAAAACTGCATGTTCCGTTCTGTACATGTACCCCAGGACTTAAAGTATAATAAAATACAAAAATAAAAATAAGTGACAAGAGTGGTCATCCTTACTTTGTATTGGATCTTAGAGTGAAAGCTTTTAATTTTTCCTCATTTATTATATTAGCTATGGGATTTTCATATATATCCTTTATTGTATTGAAGTAAGTTGCTTGGGTACCTATTTTGTTGACAGTTTTAATCGTGAATGGATGTTGAACTTTGTCAAATGGATTTTATGCATCTATTCAGATGATCACGTGGATTTTTTCTTTCATTTTCTTAATGCATTGTATCACAATGAATCACTTGCATATATTGAACTATTCTTACCTCTGAAGAATAAATTCCACTTGGAATTTATTCAACTGGGATATGTTCTTTTTAAAATGTTGTTGTATTCAGTTGTCTAGTATTTTATTTAAGAATTTTGCATACACGTTTATCAGGTATATTAGAGTGTAGTTTTCTTGTAGTGTCTTTGTCTGTTTTGGGTATCAGGCTGATGCTGGCCTTCTATGATGAGTTTGGAAATGTTCCCTCTTCTATCTTTGGGAAGACTTTTCGAACAATAGGTATTAATTCTTCTTCGAGAGTTTGGTAGAATTCAGCTGTGAATTATTTGGTCCTTGGTTTTGTTTGTTGGGATACTTCTGATTACTGATTAAATTTTCTTATTTGTTATTGGCATGGGCTTTCTATTTTTTTATAATGTTTCTAGGAATTTATCCATTTCTTCTAGGTTATCCCATTTGTTGGCATATAGTTGTTCATAATAATCCCTTATGATCCATCTGATTTCTGAGGTGTCTTAATCCATTTGTGCTGCCGTAACAAAATATGTGAGACTAGGTAATTTATATAGAACGGAAATTTATTTCTCATACTTCTGGAGTCTGAGAAGTCTAACATCAAGGCACTGGCAGGTTCAGTGTCTGGTGAGGGCTGCTCTCTGCTTCCAAGATGGTGCCTCGTTGCTGCATCCTCCCGGGAAATGAACAATACATTGTCACATGGCAGAAGGGACAGAAGGGCAAAGAGTCAAAAGCTGGGTGAAGCCTTCTATATAGCAGTTTTAATCCCATTTATGAGACAGGAACTTTCATGACCTGATCACCTCCTAAAGGCCCCTTCTTCATACTATCGAATTAAAGATTAATTTTCATGAATTTTGGAAGGGTATGATGGTTAATGTTAGGTGTCAACTTGATTGATTGGATTGAGAAATGCCTACATGGCTAGTGAAGCATTGCTGATGGGTGTATCTGTGAGGATGTTTCCCAAGGAAACTGACATATGAGTCAGTGAACTGAGAGAGAAAAGCCCGTCCTCAATGTAGGCAGGCATCATCTGATTGACTAGGGGCTTGTCTAAGACAAAGCAGGGAGAAATGGGGATATTCAGTTTGCTCTGGTTCCTTCTCTCTCTCCTTTCCAGAGCAGGAGGCCTTTGTTCTTCTCCTGCCCTTGGCCGTCAGACTCCTGGTTCTTCTGCTTTTAGATTCAGACTTGCACTAGTGGCCTCACGTGGGCTCTCAGGTCTTTGGTCTCAGACTGGTGATTGCACTGGTGGCTTCCCTGGTTTTCAGGCTTTCAGACTTGTACTGAACCAGGCTATTGGCTTCTCTGGGAGTCACATGACCAGCTTCTCTGGTACTCCAGCTTGCAGATGGCCTATTATGAGACTTTACCTTTCTGATTATGTGATCCAATTCCCCCTAATAAATTCTCTTTCACATATATACTATTGTTTCTGCCCCTCTGGAGAAACCTGACTATTACAAGGAGACACAAACATTCAAACCATAGCATAAAGCATCAGTTGCAATGTCTCCTCTTTCAGTTATGATTTTTTAAAATTTTAGTCTTCTCTCTTTTATTAATTAGTACAACTAAGGGTTTGTTGAGTTTGTTCATCTTTTTTTTTAATTTATTTATTATTATACTTTAAGTTGTAGGGTACATGTGCATAACGTGCAAGTTTGTTACATATGTATACCTGTGCCATGTTGGTGTGCTGCACCCATCAACTCATCATTTACATCAGGTATAACTCCCAATGCAATCCCTCCCCCCTCCCCCCTCCCCATGATAGGTCCCGGTGTGTGATGTTCCCCTTCCTGAGTCCAAGTGTTCTCATTGTTCAGTTCCCACCTATGAGTGAGAACATGCGGTGTTTGGTTTTCTGTTCTTGTGATAGTTTGCTAAGAATGATGGTTTCCAGCTGCATCCATGTCCCTACAAAGGACCCAAACTCATCCTTATTTATGGCTGCATAGTATTTCATGGTGTATATGTGCCACATTTTCTTAATCCAATCTGTCACTGATGGACATTTGGGTTGATTCCAAGTCTTTGCTATTGTGAATAGTGCTGCAATAAACATACGTCTGCATGTGTCTTTATAGCAGCATAATTTATAATCCTTTGGGTACATACCCAGTAATGGGATGGCTGGGTCATATGGTACATCTAGTTCTAGATCCTTGAGGAATCGCCATACTGTTTTCTACAATGGTTGAACTAGTTTACAATCCCACCAATAGTGTAAAAGTGTTCCTATTTCTCCACATTCTCTCCAGCACCTGTTGTTTCCTGACTTTTTAATGATCGCCATTCTAACTGGTGTGAGATGGTATCTCATTGTGGTTTTGATTTGCATTTCTCTGATGGCCAGTGATGATGAGCATTTTTTCATGTGTCTGTTGGCTGTATGAATGTCTTCTTTTGAGAAATGTCTGTTCATATCCTTTGCCCACTTTTTGATGGGGTTGTTTGTTTTTTTCTTGTAAATTTGTTTGAGTTCTTTGTAGGTTCTGGATATTAGCCCTTTGTCAGATGAGTAGATTGCAAAAATTTTCTGCCATTCTGTAGGTTGCCTGTTCACTCTGATGGTAGTTTCTTTTGCTGTGCAGAAGCTCTTTAGTTTAATTAGATCCCATTTGTCAATTTTGGCTTTTGTTGCCATTGCTTTTGGTGTTTTAGACATGAAGTCTTTGCCCATGCCTATGTCCTGAATGGTACTACCTAGGTTTTCCTCTAGGATTTTTATGGTATTAGGTCTAACATTTAAGTCTCCAATCCATCTTGAATTAATTTTCGTATAAGGAGTAAGGAAAGGATCCAGTTTCAGCTTTCTACTTATGGCTAGCCAATTTTCCCAGCACCATTTATTCAATAGGGAATCCTTTCCCCATTTCTTGTTTCTCTCAGGTTTGTCAAAGATCAGATGGCTGTAGATGTGTGGTATTATATCTGAGGACTCTGTTCTGTTCCATTGGTCTATATCTCTGTTTTGGTACCAGTACCATGCTGTTTTGGTGACTGTAGCCTTGTAGTATACTTTGAAGTCAGGTAGCGTGATGCCTCCAGCTTTGTTCTTTTGACTTAGGATTGTCTTGGAGATGCGGGCTCTTTTTTGGTTCCATATGAACTTTAAAGCAGTTTTTTCCAATTCTGTGAAGAAACTCATTGGTAGCTTGATGGGGATGGCATTGAATCTATAAATTACCTTAGGCAGTATGGCCATTTTCACGATATTGATTCTTCCTATCCATGAGCATGGTATGTTCTTCCATTTGTTTGTGTCCTCTTTTATTTCACTGAGCAGTGGTTTGTAGTTCTCCTTGAAGAGGTCCTTTACATCCCTTGTAAGTTGGATTCCTAGGTATTTTATTCTCCTTGAAGCGATTGTGAATGGAAGTTCATTCCTGATTTGGCTCTCTGTTTGTCTGTTACTGGTGTATAAGAATGCTTGTGATTTTTGCACATTAATTTTGTATCCTGAGACTTTGCTGAAGTTGCTTATCAGCTTAAGGAGATTTTGGGCTGAGATAATGGGGTTTTCTAAATATACAATCATGTCATCTGCAAACAGGGACAATTTGACTTCTTCTTTTCCTAACTGAATACCCTTGATTTCTTTCTCTTGCCTAATTGCCCTAGCCAGAACTTCCAACACTATGTTGAATAGGAGTGGTGAGAGAGGGCATCCCTGTCTTGTGACAGTTTTCAAAGGGAATTTTTCCAGTTTTTGTCCATTCAGTATGATATTGGCTGTGGGTTTGTCATAAATAGCTCTTATTATTTTGAGGTACGTTCCATCAATACCGAATTTATTGAGCGTTTTTAGCATGAAGGGCTGTTGAATTTTGTCAAAAGCCTTTTCTGCATCTATTGAGATAATCATGTGGTTCTTGTCTTTGGTTCTGTTTATATGCTGGATTATGTTTATTGATTTGCGAATGTTGAAACAGCCTTGCATCCCAGGGATGAAGCCCACTTGATCATGGTGGATAAGCTTTTTGATGTGTTGCTGAATCCGGTTTGTCAGTATTTTATTGAGGATTTTTGCATCGATGTTCATCAGGGATATTGGTCTAAAATTCTCTTTTTTTGTTGTGTCTCTGCCAGGCTTTGGTATCAGGATGATGTTGGCCTCATAAAATGAGTTAGGGAGGATTCCCTCTTTTTCTATTGATTGGAATAGTTTCAGAAGGAATGGTACCAACTCTTCCTTGTACCTCTGGTAGAATTCAGCTGTGAATCCATCTGGTCCTGGACATTTTTTGGTTGGTAGGCTATTAATTATTGCCTCAATTTCAGAGCCTGCTATTGGTCTATTCAGGGATTCAACTTCTTCCTGGTTTAGCCTTGGAAGAGTGTAAGTGTCCAGGAAATTATCCATTTCTTCTAGATTTTCCAGTTTATTTGCGTAGAGGTGTTTATAGTATTCTCTGATGGTAGTTTGTATTTCTGTGGGGTCGGTGGTGATATCCCCTTTATCATTTTTAATTGTGTCGATTTGATTCTTCTCTCTTTTCTTCTTTATTAGTCTTGCTAGTGGTCTGTCAATTTTGTTGATCTTTTCAAAAAACCAACTCCTGGATTCATTGATTTTTTGGAGGGTTTTTTGTGTCTCTATCTCCTTCAGTTCTGCTCTGATCTTAGTTATTTCTTGCCTTCTGCTACCTTTCGAATGAGTTTGCTCTTGCTTCTCTAGTTCTTTTAATTGCGATGTTAGAGTGTCAATTTTAGATCTTTCCTGCTTTCTCTTGTGGGCATTTAGTGCTATAAATTTCCCTCTACACACTGCTTTAAATGTGTCCCAGAGATTCTGGTATGTTGTATCTTTGTTCTCATTGGTTTCAAAGAACATCTTTATTTCTGCCTTCATTTCGTTATGTACCCAGTAGTCATTCAGGAGCAGGTTGTTCAGTTTCCATGTAGTTGAGCGGTTTTGATTGAGTTTCTTAGTCCTGAGTTCTAGTTTGATTGCACTGTGGTCTGAGAGACAGTTTGTTACAATTTCTGTTCTTGTACATTTGCTGAGGAGTGCTTTACTTCCAATTACGTGGTCGATTTTGGAGTAAGTATGATGTGGTGCTGAGAAGAATGTATATTCTGTTGATTTGGGGTGGAGAGTTCTATAGATATCTATTAGGTCTGCTTACTGCAGAGATGAGTTCAATTCCTGGATACCCTTGTTAACTTTCCGTCTCGTTGATCTGTCTAATGTTGACAGTGGAGTGTTGAAGACTCCCATTATTATTGTATGGGAGTGTAAGTCTCTTTGTAAGTCTCTAAGGACTTGCTTTATGAATCTGGATGCTCCTGTATTGGGTGCTTATATATTTAGGATAGTTAGCTCTTCCTGTTGAATTGATCCCTTTTCCATTATGTAATGGCCTTCTTTGTCTCTTTTGATCTTTGATGGTTTAAAGTCTGTTTTATCAGAGACTAGTATTGCAACCCCCGCTTTTTTTTGTTCTCCATTTGTTTGGTAAATCTTCCTCCATCCCTTTATTTTGAGCCTATGTGTGTCTCTGCGTGTGAGATGGGTCTCCTGAATACAGCAGACTGATGGGTCTTGACTCTTTATCCCGTTTGCCAGTCTGTGTCTTTTAATTGTAGCATTTAGTCCATTTACATTTAAGGTTAAGATTGTTATGTGTGAACTTGATCCTGCCATTATGATATTAACTGGTTATTTTGCTCGTTAGTTGATGCAGTTTCTTCCTAGCCTCGATGGTCTTTACATTTTGGCATGTTTTTGTAATGGCTGGTACCAGTTATTCCTTTCCATGTTTAGTGCTTCCTTCAGGGTCTCTTGTAAGGCAGGCCTAGTGGTGACAAAATCTCTAAGCATTTGCTTATCTGTAAAGGATTTTATTTCTCCTTCACTGATGAAACTTAGTTTGGCTGGATATGAAATTCTGGGTTTAAAATTCTTTTCTTTAAGAATGTTGAATATTGGCCCCCACTCTCTTCTGGCTTGTAGAGTTTCTGCCAAGAGATCTGCTGTTAGTCTGATGGGCTTCCCTTTGTGGGTAACCCAACCTTTCTCTCTGGCTGCCCTTAACATTTTTTCCTTCATTTCAACTTTGGTGAATCTGGCAATTATGTGTCTTGGAGTTGCTCTTCTCGAGGAGTATCTTTGTGGCGTTCTCTGTATTTCCTGGATTTGAATGTTGGCCTGCCCTACTAGGTTGGGGAAGTTCTCCTGGATGATATCCTGAAGAGTGTTTTCCAACTTGGTTCCATCTTCCCCCTCACTTTCAGGCACCCCAATCAGACGTAGATTTTGTCTTTTTACACAATCCCATACTTCTTGCAGGCTTTGTTCATTTCTTTTTCTTCTTTTTTCTTTTGGTTTCTCTTCTTGCTTCATTTCATTCATTTGATCCTCAATCGCTGATACTCTTTCTTCCAGTTGATCGAGTCGGTTACTGAAGCTTGTGCATTTGTCACGTATTTCTCGTGTCATGGTTTTCATCTCTTTCATTTCGTTTATGACCTTCTCTGCATTAATTACTCTAGCCATCAATTCTTCCACTTTTTTTTCAAGATTTTTAGTTTCTTTGTGCTGGGTACGTAATTCCTCCTTTAGCTCTGAGAAATTTGATGGACTGAAGCCTTCTTCTCTCATCTCGTCAAAGTCATTCTCCATCCAGCTTTGATCCGTTGCTAGCGATGAGCTGTGCTCCTTTGCCGGGGGAGATGCGCTCTTATTTTTTGAATTTCCAGCTTTTCTGCCCTGCTTTTTCCCCATCTTTGTGGTTTTATCTGCCTCTGGTCTTTGATGATGTTGATGTACTGATGGGGTTTTGGTGTAGGTGTCCTTCCTGTTTGATAGTTTTCCTTCTAACAGTCAGGACCCTCAGCTGTAGGTCTGTTGGAGATTGCTTGAGGTCCACTCCAGACCCTGTTTGCTGGGTATCAGCAGCAGAGGCTGCAGAAGATAGAATATTTCTGAACAGCGAGTGTACCTGTCTGATTGTTGCTTTGGAAGCTTCCTCTCAGGGGTGTACTCCACCCTGTGAGGTGTGGGGTGTCAGACTGCCCCTAGTGGGGGATGTCTCCCAGTTAGGCTACTCAGGGTTCAGGGACCCACTTGAGCAGGGAGTCTGTCCCTTCTCAGATCTCAACCTCCGTGTTGGGAGATCCACTGCTCTCTTCAAAGCTGTCAGACAGAGTCGTTTGCGTCTGCAGAGGTTTCTGTTCCGTTTGTTATTTTTACTGTGCCCTGTCCCCAGAGGTGGAGTCTACAGAGACAGGCAGGTTTCCTTGAGCTGCTGTGAGCTCCACCCAGTTCGAGCTTCCCAGCAGCTTTGTTTACCTACTTAAGCCTCAGCAATGGCGGGCGCCCCTCCCCCAGCCTGGCTGCTGCCTTGCCGGTAGATCACAGACTGCTGTGCTAGCAATGAGGGAGGCTCCGTGCGTGTGGGACCCTCCCGGCCAGGTGTGGGATATGATCTCCTGGTGTGCCTGTTTGCTTAAAGCGCAGTATTGGGGTGGGAGTTACCCGATTTTCCAGGTGTTGTGTGTCTCAGTTCCCCTGGCTAGGAAAAGGGATTCCCTTCCCCCTTGCGCTTCCCAGGTGAGGCGATGCCTCGCCCTGTTTCAGCTCTCACTGGTCGGGCTGCAGCAGCTGACCAGCACCGATTGTCAGGCACTCCCCAGTGAGATGAACCCAGTACCTCAGTTGAAAATGCAGAAATCACCGGTCTTCTGTGTAGCTCGAGCTGGGAGTTGGAGACTGGAGCTGTTCCTATTTGGCCATCTTGCTCCGCCCCCTCAACTACCTTGTTCATCTTTTCAAAACACAAACTCTTGGTTTTGTTGAGTGTTTTATTTTTAAAAATCTTCCACTTTATTTATTGTAGTTCTAATTTTATTATTTCCTCTTTCTGCTAACTTTAGACTTAGTTTGTTGTTCATTTTCTAGTTCCCTGATTTGGAAAGTTAGCTTGTATTTTGGGGAGCTTTATTCTTTCTTCATGTAGGCATTTATTTCTATAAACCACCCTTTCAGTACTGCTTTAGCTGCATCTCAAAGGTTTTGATATGTTCTGCTTTCATTTTAGTTTGTCTTGAGATACATTTTGATTTCCTCTTTGACACAATGATTGTTTAAGAGCATGTTGTTTAGGTTCCACACATGTAAATTTTCTGGTTTTCTTGCTGTTATTGATTTCTAGATTCCATTGTGACCAAAAAAGATACTTGAAATGATTTTTATTTTCTTGCATTTGTTAAGACTTGTTTTGCAACCAAAATGTGATCTATTCTGGAGAATGTTCCATGTGCACTTGAAAAGAACGTGCATGCTTCTGCTGTCGAATGGAAAGTTTGGCTTAACGTCTTTTGGCTTTGGTCTATAGTGTTGCTCAAGTCAGTTCTTTCTTTACTGATTTTTCTGACTGGATATCCATTCCGAAATGGAGTATAGAAGTCCCCTACTATTAATTTGTTCTTGTGAATTTCTGTCTTCAGATCTGTCCATATTTCCTTTTTATATTTAGGTGTTCTCATATTGGATGTTTATATATTTACAATAGATCTTTCGGCTGAATTGACCTTTTTATCATTCTACAATAACGTTTTTGTCTCTACAAAAAGTTTTAGACTTAAAATCTATTTTGTCTGATACAAATATGGCCATTACTGCCTATTTCAATTACTGTTTGCATGAAATGTCTTTTTCTTTCTCATCACTTTCAGCCCATGCATGTCTTTAATGTAAACCAAAAAGTGTCTGAGACAGATCTCAATCGATTTAGAGGTTTCTTTTGCCAAAGTTGAGGATGTGCCCAGGAAAAAGAAACACACCTATGCTTTCTCCAAAGAGGGTTTTGAGCACTTCAATATTTAAAGGGGAAAGAGTGGGCAGGAGGAAAAGGAAGGGAAACAAAGAAAGAAAAAGTGGGGTAGGTGGTGAAGCAAGTGTTGCATTCTTGTGAGGCTTTGATTGGTGCTCACTGAATTCACATTTTACATGTGCAAAGAGAGGAGTGGTGACAGTCAATTATGCATTCATCTTGTGCTGCATAGATTAAATTTTATGTAAGATAAAGTAACCAGGTGAAATTTACAGTTACATAGGAACAAAAAGGAAGGCAGTTTTTTGCATGACTCAGTTCCCAAGCTTAACTTTCTCTTTGGCATAGTGAGTTTGGGTCTTGAGATTTTATTTTCCTTTCATGTTTCCCCCGTCTTCTTCCAAATCTTTTGGAGAAAGCGTTGTAGAAGAAAATGGGTCTCTGGTAATGGGTTTGGTCTGATCCTTCATTGCTAAAATGGTTTATTCCTAGGATGGTAGGTCCCATGTTGTTAGGAAGCCTCATTCTAGAAGGTTGTGAATCCTCACATCCTATGGAGAGAAATAGCAGGAGGAAGAAAGGTGGAGAAAAAAAGGACCAAATCCAGATTATAGCAATAAAGGGGAAAGCAATCCTGGAGAACTGATTTAGGCTATATTGCAAAGTCCATACATCATTAGGCAGGCAAATAAGTGATTTATGTATATAAATAAGTTGCTGTTATTTCTCCCAAAGTTTAAGTTGTCTAACTTCAGCCTATAGAACTTTAAGAAAAGCATAGTTTTAATTTCCAGTGATTCCAAATCAGAAAAATGGGAAAGAAAAAAAACTGACAACAGTTTGGAGACTTGTAGCCTGTAGGGAATTCAGGATTCAATCTAGTTAAACCATAGACAAATACTAAAAGTGGAAAACAAAGGACAAGGCTAGAATATAATAAGAGGTGTACTACAGTTTCTTTTGAAACATGAGTTTTTCTCTCTTCAGTTCCTCATTTTTATTACAGACAAATCATAATAGAATCAATTTGTTTGCAAGATAAGTTGCAGTCTTATTATACTTGGCCTGATTATTTGCATAAAATGCAACAAGAATAAGTATTTTCCATATAGCCTTTCTTTAAATTGACTTTGCTGGAACTTTCTTAAAAATAAGGAATTTCAGATTTGACTTTTCAAAAGCCTCCTGAACCCAGCCAAGGATTCATCTGTGTCTGTAGATATTTGAATGAATTGAGTGAATTCTTCTCTTCTTGTGGTACCAAGATAACTTGGAGTTCCTGGGTCTGTCAGAAAGTGACATATTTTACTTTCCACCGGTCAGGAACCCTGTAAAGGAACCACATAGATAAGGTACAAGGCCAGGTTTTCCAAGTTGCTTTTATCAGCTCTATAAGTCAACTTCAATTTTTCAAAGCAGTCTGCTCCATATCTGAAAATATACCATTTCAGTCAAAGCCTTGGTAAAATAACCAGTATCTCCAATGGTGTTCTGTTATAAAAGGAAATAGATTCTTGTTGAATTTAGGCAAATAACTATATTACCAGAAATTAAGAAAATGCACAAATGGTTTCCAAATTCTGGAGAAATCAGGTAGAGAGAAAGAAATAGGAGTATGCTTCAAATTTTGCTCACAAGAGTACACTTTACTCAATTGTTAAAAGAAAAGCTATAGGTAGCTCAAAAGAAAGTTAGCTTTCTTGACTCTGAAAAACAATAGAAATATTTAACAATGTTTCAAACAAAATGGTTGTAAAAATTATTTCAGTCTTCTATTTGTTCAGTCCCATGTAATTAAGTCATTCCACTTGATATCGGGTTAGCAATACTCACCAACATATCAGACTTTTAATTAGAGTCTTGGAAGTTTTTGTTTCTGTTTTATTTGCTAGTATTATGGCACAATCTCCAAAGTTATCAGAAACCTGCATTCAAGAACACCTGTCAGAGTCCTTTTCATGAATTCCCCTAAAAAAGCATGTTTGGAGCTGCAGCTTTTTAATAAACAGCTTTTCTTTGAGAACAAAAGTACAATAATAATTGTGATAGCCAAAATCTTAGGACAGTCATGGTTAAAGACACAACTGACATGAAAATTTGTGTTTTTTTCCCCTGTGGCATACAACAATTTAACATAATAATTATAACTATTACTGGTAACATATACTAAGACATACCAGAATTACAGGAATCTCATACAATTTTGGAACATATATTAATTATGAGCTTACATAAATAGAACCCAAGGAAAGTTAAACATTTCATATTTGACAATGCTTCCTGCATGATTTTAACCTATCAAATAAGCCAAATATGTCTTTTTTGGAATTCAGGCAATCTAACATTTAAGAGTTAATGAGGTCAAAAAGACTGAATTTAGAACTTGATTTTGGAATGTTTATTAAATATCAAAGGTTTAAAACATTTGATATTGCAAAATAGGATCACAAGTCACTGCAAAATATTCCTTTAGCCAAAGTGATAATTTCAAGATTTCAAAAAAGCAAAAACTTTTATTATTTGATAGAGAGGAAACTCAATTTCTCAGATAATGAGACCTGAGACAGTAAAAGGGCAACTAAATCTGTCCCTCTCTCCCCTCTTTTTTGCAGTTTACTCAAAACACAAACAAAAATCTTCACTATCTCTTAATATTACATGAAAATCTTGTTCAGAAAAGAAAATCAAATTTTATTTTGCATAATGTATCAACAGTAAAGCTAATTTTAATAAAATCACATAAACAAATTCATCCTTAAAACCTCTAAACTAGACAAAATTACTTTCCCTTTAGCAAATAACATATTTCCATGACTTCTTATAACCCCTTTTTCCAAACACATCCTAATTTCCTTATGTACTCTCTATATAGGAATGTTTCTCTTATATTAGTCATTTTAATTATTTATAGCAAGTACTGTATTACTCTAACTCCTTTTTAGTGAAAAATCTAGGAGGTAAGCAATTTTAATTATGTATCAGATGCAGAACCCAGGATAAAAGACAGAAGACAGAGTTGCAGATAATGTCTAACCCTTCCCAACATAGTCAGGTAGCATAGTTGGGCCAGGGAGAACTTCACATTTCCCCGGGGCTTACTATAAGATAGACAAGTCAAACAATTATTTAAAATGTCACAGAAGCAATTTATGACCTTAAAATATCTAACAAAGACAGTATCTGACCTGCCTGACCAGTTCAGATCAAATTACTAAATTAAATTTTGAAGACATTTTAATTCTATTTTACCAATAACTTTAAATTACCTTTATTTACTAAAGATTATTACAGTCACAAGAATGAAAAGGTGTTCAAATTAAAATTTTTATTTTTCTGATGAAATATTTGAGCACTTACTTTTGTCTTTAAGCCTATTAATTAGAGCTTTTTATATATTTTGGCAGTGAAACACCACAAACACATGACATGTATAAACACATAGACTTGCATAAACACATAGACTTGCAGACATATAGACAGAAACAGATTTTATAGATTTATAAGATTTTTAATTTGCTAGTTTTTAAAGTTCCCCTCCCCTGCTTTAGATGCTCAATCTCTTTTAATTACCTGTTTCATTGTTCTAGGCAATTGTTAGCCAGGACACTTTAAATTTACATTTCTAAAGGGACAACTCCTAGATGAAATAAGATAGAGAATTTACAACTCAAAGTTCAGAACTAAGAAGTCATTCCTAAATATTGTATCATTATTTGCTCAAACCAAGGGCAAAAAACAGGGTAAGTAAACTTCAGATAAGATAGGAAAAGTGCTTCGACAAGCATATGACATGAATTTAAAGCAATGGTAAGAGGTTTTAATGTACACAGGCAGACACCCTTACAAACGGAAATTTTTCTTACAATGTACGTTTATTTTACAAAAGGGTTTTAAAAAAGACTTCAGTCAGCTGGAAAAAAAAAATTCCCAAATCAGGATCCATGAAAAGAAAAGGCATAAAGGCCTTTAAATATTTAATATATAGCTTGGATATCAGCTTTCAATTAAACTGACTTTTAACCATAGAGTTCTTTTCAAAACAACTCTTTTAAATCTCTTATTATCAGATTTTAGCCAGGATAAATAGCCAATATTTTTGGCTTTTGAACTTCTTTACCAAAGGTATCCTCCCAAGTGCCTTAACCAAGATTATGACTTAACCAGAGATGTGTGAGATGTCTCCTAAGAGGTGGCAAGTAGTTTTTTCAAGATCCAGAATTACCCAAAAGATATCTTAGAGAAGGTAAAATTCAAGACAGGAAATCATAAGTTGTCCATCAAAGGGAAAAGGATCAATAAATGGCAAAAGTCATGCAAATATCAAATGAAAAAAGACTCATTCCCTGGCTGGGAACTGAACGTAGGCTTCTACGGTGAAAGGGCAGAACCTTAGCTACTAGACTACAGCATGGGGCAGTCTCTACTGTTATTCCAAGAAGAAATCTAGAGTAGGCAGTTTTGAGCTTACAAAGGATTTTAACTTTCTTTTAAGTCAAAAATAATTTATTTTTTTCTTTGCTTTTCAATTTAGTGAAGTCTCATGACACTATTATGTGTCCTTTTTAAATTCAATTTTCTCATCAATTGTTTAGAATAAGATATCTCTAAAATCTTTGTCTCTATCTTTTGGCCATTGACAATCAGAATTTTCAATAATATACTTTATTCCAGTAGTGAATATTCATAGCACAAAGTGCTAAAAATACACCAGAGTCATTATACCAAGGCTAGTCACAAGATTTCTTTTTTAAAAATTAAAACTTTGCAGAGGAGACAATGATTTTTACCATCCATTCACCTGGAGTTCAGAGAGAGAGGCCAGCAGCCTAGCTGGTAAGAAAGTCTTCCTCGTTTGTTGGCAGATCAGGTTCCTGGGTTCCCTTCACCATGGCTTCCAGAAGAGAAGAGCAGCTATGGTCGCCTTACTTGCTCTACCAAACTGTGGGGGTCGTGACTACTGGTCCCCAAAGGTTCACTGAAAAATCACTGGAATGAAGCAATTGATTAATCGGAGAAAAGGCATACAAATTTATTTAATATGGTATTCATGGGGACCTTCAGAATGAAGACCCAATTTCCCAATAAACAACAGAAGCTCATATACTATATTGAAATGAAAGAAAGCATGCAGGTTCAAAGTATGTAAAAAAAACACACAAAACAAAAAAAAATAATAATTTTAGTGGCAAGACAGGTTATTGGAAGAAGAAAGGAAAAGACTTGGCTAGCAAAAGTTAGTAAAAGGTGGCCTTGTTATGTAGGCAAAACTTTTCAGGTAGTCAAATTTTTTCACTTTCTTAACTGGCCAGTTTTCTATTTAGAGATGGAATTTTTACTTTCTGCAGCTGCAGACATTTCAGTCAACAGTAGAGGGGGCCAGGAGTTGGTCAAATCTAGTGGAAGATGAACTGAAACAAGCAAACAAACAAACAAACAAAAAACGGAAAGAAAAGTGATCACGCAATTTACATACAGTTGAGATCTCTGAGCATAAAAGAACTTATAGCCAGCTGACGATAAACCTTGACCTTCAGCTATCAAATTCCCAAATGAAAACCCAAACCAGCTTCTTACGTGAAGACGGAGGCCAATGTGAAGACTGATCTTCACCTGCACAGAAGCAGAAAATTCCAAGGAAATAGTTCTACAACAGAATACAACTCAGATCTCAACCAAAAAAATTGGGAGACCAGGGATCTCTGGAGAGAGAAGCTCCCATACTTCAGCAAATAGTTCAATCAGTCAGAGCAATAAAGAGCTTCCAGCTGTTACCAGATCCTTGCTAGGAGAATTGCTGTAAGCCAAAGGATCAAATGCCATTCAGAATCACTTAGTGGTTGCCAACTGTAAACCAAAAAGTATTTGAGACAGATCTTAATCGATTTAGAGGTTTATTTTGCCAAGATTGATGACACACCTAGGAAAAAGAACACAAGTCACAGTAGAATCTGTAGCCTGTGCTTTGTCCAAAGAGTGTTTGAGGACTGCAATATTTAAAAGGGAAAGAGCAGGCAGGAGGGAAAGGAGGTGGGAAATGGGGGTGTAGGATGTGAGGGCAGTGTTACATTCTTGTGAGGCTTTGAAAAAGCACTCACTGAATCCACATTTTACCTGTGAAAAGAGAAGAGTGAGGAGGAAAGACCATGCATTCATCTTGTGCTGGGTAGATCCATATTCTATGTAAGATAAAGTAATCATGTGAAATTTACAGCTATCTGGAAACTAAAAGAGGAAGTTTTTTTGCATGTCTGAGTTGTCAAGCTTAACTTTCTCATTGGCATAGTGGGTTTGGGATCCAGAAATTTAATTTTCTTTCATATTAAATATAAAGTAAGTCTCTTGTACTAAGCATATCACTGGATTCTGTTTTTATAAAAATCCCTTCATCTGCCAGGCATGGTGGCTCACGCCTTTGGGAGGCTGAGGCAGGTAGATCACCTGAGGTCGGGAGTTCAAGACCAGCCTGACCAACATGGAGAAACCCCATCTCTACTAAAAATACAAAATTAGTTGGGCATGGTGGCACATGCCTGTAATCCCAGCTACTTGGGAGGCTGAGGCAGAGAATCTCTTGAACCCAGGTGAGCTAAGATCACTCCACTGCACTCCAACCTGGGCAACCAGAGCGAAACTCTGTCTCAAAAAAAAAGGTCCATTCATCAGAATGTACAGACCTTCTGATCAGTGAGTTTATTCCATGTCAAAAGATATAGAATGGCTGAATGAATGAAAAAACAAACAAACAAACAAACAAACAAGACAAAACACTGTGCTGTTTATAAGAGACTTACTTAAGCTTTAAAAACACACATAGACTGAAGTGAATAGATGGTAAAAACATTCCAGGCAAGTTGAAACCATAAGAGAGCAAGAGTAGCTATCTTATAACAGACAAAATAGACTTTCAGTAAAAATCTATCAGAAGAGAGAGAGAACACCACTATGTAATGTTAAAAGGGCCAATATATCAAGAGGATATAACAATTATAAATATATATGCACTCAATATTAGAGCACTTAAATATTTAGGCAAATGTTAACAGAACTGAGGGAGAAATGGGCGCAATACAATAATAGTAGAGGACTTCAATACAAAACTTGCAACATTGGATGGATCATCCAGACAGAAAATCAGTAAGAAAATCTTGAACTTGAACTGTATTTCAGATCAAAGGGATCTAACAAACACATGTAGAACATTATATCCAACAGCAGTAGAATACATATTTTTCTCAAAGTCATATGGGACGTTCTCCAGGATAATAGGTTGTGCCACAAAACATGTCTTAACAATTCAAGAAGATTGTAATCATATCAAGTATCTTTTCCAACTACAACAGGATGAAACCAGAAGTTAGTAACAGGAAGAAAACTGAAAATGTCACAAATAGGTGAAAACTAAACAACAGGCTCCAGAATAACCAATAATCAAAGAATAAATCAAACGAGAAATTAAACAATATCTTGAGACAAATGAAAATGAAACGCAGTATACCAAAACTTGTGGAATGCAGCAAAAGCAGTTTTATGAAGGATGTTTACAGTGATAAATATCTACATTTAAAAAGAAGAAAGAATTCAAATAAAAAATGTAATGTTATACCTCAAGGATCTAGAAAAAGGAAACAAAGTCCAAAGTTAGTAAAAGAAAGGAAACAGCACAGATCAGAACATAAATAAGTACAATAGAGACTAAAAAATACCATAAAAATAAAACTTTAGTTGTTGGTTTTCTGAAAAAAATAAATATTTGACAATCTTTAGCTAGACTAACAAAGAAAAAGAGAAGACACAAGTTAATAAAATTAAAAAATGAAAGAGGAACATTACAACTAATAGCACAGAAATATAACAGATTATAAGAGGCCACTATGAACAATTATATGCCAAAACATTGGATAATCTAGAAGAAATGGATAACGTTCTAAAAACATACAATCTATCAAGTTGAATCATGAAGAAATAAAAACCCACAGAGCAATAATAGTAACAGTAATAGTAAAGTAATAACAATAGTAATAGTAGTTAGTAATTGTAAAGAGATTGAATCAGTACTCAAAAATCTCCTATTATTAAAAAGCCAAGGACATGTCTTCTTAGGTGAATTCTACCAACCATTTAAAGAAAAAATAATACAAGTCCTTCTCGAACTCTTATACAAATGTTAAGAGGGGAGAACACTTCCAAACTTGTTATGAGGCAGCAGCACTGATATATCAAAGCCAGACAAGGACACTACAAGAAAAGGAAATTAGGGAAGTGACATCAGCAAGATGGAAGAATAAGGGGCTCCTGCTTTCCTTCCTGCCACAGATGCACCAAATAAGTGTCTACACACGGATCAATTTCCTCTGAGAGAAATCCAGAAATCCTGACTCCTGTACTCCAGGCAACTGAGAAAATATTCACTTCCAATTGGGTAGGAAAGGCTAAGATATATTCATGCACAAATCCCATCACAAGCACAACACCTAACAATCAGGAAGAAATCCCCAACTCCCAACTTCTCCCTGAAGAGTGAAAGCTTTGGACCACACATAGAGCATTTCAACTTTTACTGCTGTCCTCACAGTGTTTGGGTCCTAAATCACCCAGCTCTGGAAGCAGAAAAGACTTGGCATTACCAGATCTCCCTAGACCACAGAGAACAAAGAGGCAGTTTTAAATGGGTGTGTGAGCACTTCCAGTGGCTATCCTACCTCTTTCTTCACCTCTGTACTCAAGACAGAGAAAACTGACAAAAACTTCAAGCTCCCAGTTTCTTCTGGTATTTGTATACACACTTTTCCAGTTGCTGCTAGAGGGTTGGATGTCTGACTAACCTGCTTCCAGGAGCTGCTGGGGCAGATAAACAGTATGCCTTTGGGAGCCTGAATGAGAATGTGGGCACTTTCCATGCCATCTCCCTGGCTCACTCCAGTGATTAATTCAGGTCTGCAAATTCTCCCTAGAAGGAGTTTGTGGATGCATCAAGCAGTCTCACTTTTACAGCTCCTACCCAAGGGAATGAAAATTAAAATCAAATGAAATGTCACCTCACTTCTGTTAGCATGACTACTATCAAAATGTCAAGAGATAACAAGTGTTGGCAAGGGTGTTGAGAAAAAGCAACACTTGTACACTGTTACTGGAAATGTAATTTGGTACAGCCATTAGAGAAAACAGTACGGAGGTTCTTAAAATAATTGAAAATAGATCTACCATATAATCCAGCAACTACACTTCTGGGTACACATCTAAAGGAAATAAAACCACTGTCTCAAAGAGATATTGGCACTTTCATGTTCATTGCAGCAATATTCACAATAGTCAAAATATTAAAACAACCCAAGTTTCCATCAATGGGTAAAGAAAATGAGTTTTACACACACACACACACGCACACACATACACACACACACACAAAATTCAACCTTATCTCTACCATTTGTGACAGCACGGATGAACCTGCAGAACATTATCCTAGATGAAAAAAGCCAGACACAGAAAGCAAATACTGTATGATTTATCTTATATGCAAGAACTCTAAAAAAGTTGAACTCATAGGAAAAGAGTAGAAGGGTGGTCAGAGGTGGAAAAAATGGGGAGATGTTTGTCAAGAGAACAAACTTCCAGTTACGAGATGAATAAGTTCTGGAGACTCAATGTACATGGTGACTGTAATTAATAATACTATATTGTATACTTGAAATATGCTAAGAGACTAGATGTTAGCTATTCTCACCATACACACACCACACACACACACACACACACACATACACACACGGTAACTTTGTAAGGAGATGATGAATAAGCGTGATTGTGTTAATCATTTTACGATGTATATCAAAGCATCATATTGCATACCTTGAATATACACCATTTTCATTTGTCTATAATTTCTCAATGCATCTTTAAAAAATAATTTTAAAAAGGCACGACCCCTATGCCTGTTCACTCTAGATTTCTAGACTTGAGCTTTGCATGACTGTTCCAGGTGACTTGTAATACTCTGTTCCAAAGAAGGCTATGTAACATGGGTTCCATTTATAAATTAAACTTCGTCAAAAGAAAATTGTCAACAAAAAGACAAGACAAGGGCTGTACTTTGAAAGGACTGAATTAGAAGATGTGGAAGAGAGGAATCCAGAAAATGGGTTAACAATTCCATATCATTTCGTGATTTAGGGATATGAAGTTCTCATAATTCTCTTGGATCCACACTTTCATCTATTAGCATTTCATCTGGTAGATGAATAATTTTGGAAGAAGAAGACACCTATATATTTTTCTAACTTTTCACATCATCTTTCCACGTTTTTTTTTCGTATTTTTTGTTTGTTTGTTTGTTTTGTGTTTTTTTATTATACTTTAAGTTCTAGAGTACATGTGCACAACATGCAGGTTTGATACATATGTATACATGTGCCATGTTCGTGTGCTGCACCCATTAACTCGTCATTTATATTAGGTATATCTTCTAATGCTATCCCTCCCCTCTACCCCCTCCCAACAATAAGACCCGGTGTGTGATGATCCCCTTCCTGTGTCCAAGTGATCTCATTGTTCAATTCCCACCTACCAGTGAGAACATGAGGTATTTGGTTTTCTGTTCGTGCGATAGTTTGCTGAGAATGATGGTTTCCAGCTGCATCCATGTCCCTACAAAGGACACAAACTCATCCTTTTTTATGGCTGCATAGTATTCCATGGTGTATATGTGCCACATTTTCTTCACCCAGCCTTTAACTGATGGACATTTGGTTGATTCCAAGTCTTTGCTATTGTGAATAGTGCTGCAATAAACATATATGTGCGTGTGTCTTTATAGCAGCATGACTAATAATCCTTTGGGTACATCCCCAGTAATGGGATGGCTGGATCAAATGGTATTTCTAGTTCTAGATCCTTCAGGAATCGCCACACTGTTTTCCACAATGGTTGAACTAGTTTACAGTCCCACCAACAGTGTAAAAGTGTTCCTATTACTCCACATCCTCTCCAGCACCTGTTGTTTCCTGGTTTTTTTTATTATTATTCTTATACTTTAAGTTATAGGTTACATGTGTATAACGTGCAGGTTTGTTACATATGTATACTTGTGCCATGTTGGTGTGCTGCATCCATCAACTCGTCAGCACCCATCAACCAGTCATTTACATCAGGTATAACTCCCAATGCAATACCCCCCCTCACCCCTCCCCATGATAGGCCCCGGTGTGTGATGTTCCCCTTCCCGAGTCCAAGTGATCTCATTGTTCAGTTCCCACCTATGAGTGAGAAAATGCGGTGTTTGGTTTTCTGTTCTTGTGATAGTTTGCTAAGAATGATGGTTTCCAGCTGCATCCATGTCCCTACAAAGGACACAAACTCATCCTTTTTGAAGGCTGCATAGTATTCCATGGTGTATATGTGCCACATTTTCTTAATCCAATCTGTCACTGATGGACATTTGGGTTGATTCCAAGTCTTTGCTATTGTGAATAGTGCCGCAATAAACATACATGTGCATGTGTCTTTATAGCAGCATGATTTATAATCCTTTGAGTATATACCCAGTAAGGGGATGGCTGGGTCATATGGTACTTCTAGTTCTAGATCCTTGAGGAATCGCCATACTGTTTTCCACAATGATTGAACTCGTTTACAATCCCACCAACAGTGTAAAAGTGTTCCTATTTCTCCACATCCTCTCCAACACCTGTTGTTTCCTGACTTTTGAATGATCGCCATTCTAACTGGTGTGAGATGGTATCTCATTGTGGTTTTGATTTGCATTTCTCTGATGGCCAGTGATGATGAGCATTTTTTCATCTGTCTGTTGGCTGTATGAATGTCTTCTTTTGTGAAATGTCTGTTCATATCCTTTGCCCACTTTTTGATGGGGTTGTTTGTTTTTTTCTTGTAAATTTGTTTGAGTTCTTTGTAGGTTCTGGATATTAGCCCTTTGTCAGATGAGTAGATTGAAAAAATTTTCTGCCATTCTGTAGGTTGCCTGTTCACTCTGATGGTAGTTTCTTTTGCTGTGCAGAAGCTCTTTAGTTTAATGAGATCCCATTTGTCAATTTTGGCTTTTGCTGCCTTTGCTTTTGGTGTTTTAGACATGAAGTCTTTGCCCATGCCTATATCCTGAACGGTACTACCTAAGTTTTCCTCTAGGGTTTTTATGGTATTAGGTCTAACATTTAAGTCTCTAATCCATCTTGAATTAATTTTATTAAATAGGGAATCCTTTCCTCATTTCTTGTTTCTCTCAGGTTTGTCAAAGATCAGATGGCTATAGATGTGTGGTATTATTTCTGAGGACTCTGTTCTGTTCCATTGGTCTATATCTCTGTTTTGGTACCAGTACCATGCTGTTTTGGTTACTGTAGCCTTGTAGTATAGTTTGAAGTCAGGTAGCGTGATGCCTCCAGCTTTGTTCTTTTGACTTAGGATTGTCTTGGAGATGCGGACTCTTTTTTGGTTCCATATGAACTTTAAAGCAGTTTTTTCCAATTCTGTGAAGAAACTCATTGGTAGCTTGATGGGGATGGCATTGAATCTATAAATTACCTTAGGCAGTATGGCCATTTTCACGATATTGATTCTTCCTATCCATGAGCATGGTATGTTCTTCCATTTGTTTGTGTCCTCTTTCATTTTACTGAGCAGTGGTTTTTAGTTCTCCTTGAAGAGGTCCTTGACATCCCTTGTCAGTTGGATTCCTAGGTATTTTATTCTCTTTGAAGCAATTGTGAATGGAAATTCATTCATGATTTGGCTCTCTGTTTGTCTGTTACTGGTGTATAAGAATGCTTGTGATTTTTGCACATTAATTTTGTATCCTGAGACTTGGCTGAAGTTGCTTATCAGCTTAAAGAGATTTTGGGCTGAGACAATGGGGTTTTCTAAATATACAATCATGTCATCTGCAAACAGGGACAATTTGACTTCTTCTTTTCCTTACTGAATACCCTTGATTTCTTTCCCTTGCCTGATTGCCCTAGCCAGAACTTCCAACACTATGTTGAATAGGAGTGGTGAGAGAGGGCATCCCTGTCTTGTGCCAGTTTTCAAAGGGAATTTTTCCAGTTTTTGCCCATTCAGGATGATATTGGCTGTGGGTTTGTCATAAATAGCTCTTATTATTTTGAGGTACGTTCCATCAATACCGAATTTATTGAGCGTTTTTAGCATGAAGGGCTGTTGAATTTTGTCAAAAGCCTTTTCTGCATCTATTGAGATAATCATGTGGTTCTTGTCTTTGGTTCTGTTTATATGTTGGATTATGTTTATTCATTTGCGAATGTTGAACCAGCTTTGCATCCCAGGGATGAAGCCCACTTGATCATGGTGGATAAGCTTTTTGATGTGTTGCTGAATCCGGTTTGCCAGTATTTTATTGAGGATTTTTGCATCGATGTTCATCAGGGATATTGGTCTAAAATTCTCTTTTTTTGTGGTGTCTCTGCCAGGCTTTGGTATCAGGATGATGTTGGCCTCATAAAATGAGTTAGGGAGGATTCCCTCTTTTTCTATTGATTGGAATAGTTTCAGAAGGAATGGTACCAGCTCCTCCTTCTACCTCTGGTAGAATTCAGCTGTGAATCCATCTGGTTCTGGACATTTTTTGGTTGGTAGGCTATTAATTGTTGACTCAATTTCAGAGCCTGCTATTGGTCTATTCAGGGATTCAACTTCTTCCTGGTTTAGCCTTGGAAGAGTGTAAGTGTCCAGGAAATTATCCATTTCTTCTAGATTTTCCAGTTTATTTGCGTAGAGGTGTTTATAGTATTCTCTGATGGTAGTTTGTATTTCTGTGGGGTCGGTGGTGATATCCCCTTTATCATTTTTTATTGTGTCTATTTGATTCCTCTCTCTTTTCTTCTTTATTAGTCTTGCTAGTGGTCTGTCAATTTTGTTGATCTTTTCAAAAAACCAACTCCTGGATTCATTGACTTTTTGGAGGGTTTTTTGTGTCTCTATCTCCTTTAGTTCTGCTCTGATCTTAGTTATTTCTTGTCTTCTGCTAGCTTTCGAATGTGTTTCCTCTAGCTTCTCTAGTTCTTTTAATTGTGATGTTAGGGTGTCAATTTGAGATCTTTCCTGCTCTCTCGTGGGCATTTAGTGCTATAAATTTCCCTCTACACACTGCTTTAAATGTGTCCCAGAGATTCTGGTATGTAGTATCTTTGTTCTCATTGGTTTCAAAGAACATCTTTATTTCTGCCTTCATTTCGTTATGTACCCAGTAGTCATTCAGGAGCAGGTTGTTCAGTTTCCATGTAGTTGAGCGGTTTTGATTGAGTTTCTTAGTCCTGAGTTCTAGTTTGATTGCACTGTGGTCTGAGAGACAGTTTGTTATAATTTCTGTTCTTGTACATTTGCTGAGGAGTGCTTTATTTCCAATTATGTGGTCAATTTTGGAGTAAGTGCGATGTGGTGCTAAGAAGAATGTATATTCTGTTGATTTGGAGTGGAGAGTTCTATAGATGTCTATTAGGTCTGCTTGCTGCAGAGATGAGTTCAATTCCTGGATATCCCTGTTAACTTTCTGTCTCGTTGATCTGTCTAATGTTGACAGTGGAGTGTTGAAGACTCCCATTATTATTGTATGGGAGCCTAAGTCTCTTTGTAAGTCTCTAAGGACTTGCTTTATGAATCTGGGTGCTCCTGTATTGGGTGCATATATATTTAGGATAGTTAGCTCTTCCTGTTGAATTGATCCCTTTACCATTATGTAATGGCCTTCTTTGTCTCTTTTGATCTTTGATGGTTTAAAGTCTGTTTTATCAGAGACTAGGATTGCAACCCCTGCTTTTTTTTGTTCTCCATTTGCTTGGTAAATCTTCCTCCATCCCTTTATTTTGAGCCTATGTGTGTCTCTGCGTGTGAGATGGGTCTCCTGAATACAGCAGACTGATGGGTCTTGACTCTTTATCCAGTTAGCTAGTCTGTGCCTTTTAATTGGAGCATTTGGTCCATTTACATTTAAGGTTAATATTGTTATGTGTGAACTTGATCCTGCCATTATGATATTAACTGGTTATTTTGCTCGTTAGTTGATGCAGTTTCTTCCTAGCCTCGATGGTCTTTACATTTTGGCATGTTTTTGCAATGGCTGGTACCAGTTGTTCCTTTCCATGTTTAGTGCTTCCTTCAGGGTCTCTTGTAAGGCAGGCCTAGTGGTGACAAAATCTCTAAGCATTTGCTTATCTGTAAAGGATTTTATTTCTCCTTCACTGATGAAACTTAGTTTGGCTGGATATGAAATTCTGGGTTGAAAATTCTTTTCTTTAAGAATGTTGAATATTGGCCCCCACTCTCTTCTGGCTTGTAGAGTTTCTGCCGAGAGATCTGCTGTTAGTCTGATGGGCTTCCCTTTGTGGGTAACCCGACCTTTCTCTCTGGCTACCCTTAAGATTTTTGCCTTCGTTTCAACTTTGGTGAATCTGGCAATTATGTGTCTTGGAGTTGCTCTTCTCGAGGAGTATCTTTGTGGTGTTCTCTGTATTTCCTGGATTTGAATGTTGGCCTACCCTACTGGGTTGGGGAAGTTCTCCTGGATGATATCCTGAAGAGTGTTTTCCAACTTGGTTCCATCTTCCCCCTCACTTTCAGGCACCCCAATCAGACGTAGATTTGATCTTTTTACATAATCCCATACTTCTTGCAGGCTTTGTTCATTTCTTTTTCTTCTTTTTTCTTTTGGATTCTCTTCTCACTTCATTTCATTCATTTCATCCTCAATCGCTGACACTCTTTCTTCCAGTTGATCGAGTCGGTTACTGAAGCTTGTGCATTTGTCACGTATTTCTCGTGTCATGGTTTTCATCTCTTTCATTTCGTTTATGACCTTCTCTGCATTAATTACTCTAGCTATCAATTCTTCCACTTTTTTTTCAAGATTTTTAGTTTCTTTGCGCTGGGTACATAATTCCTCCTTTAGCTCGGAGAAGTTTGATGGACTGAAGCCTTCTTCTCTCATCTCGTCAAAGTCATTCTCTGTCCAGCTTTGATCCGTTGCTGGCGATGAGCTGCGCTCCTTTGCCGGGGGAGATGCGCTCTTATTTTTTGAATTTCCAGCCTTTCTGCCCTGCTTTTTCCCCATCTTTGTGGTTTTATCTGCCTCTGGTCTTTGATGATGATGGTGACGTACTGATGGGGTTTTGGTGTAGGTGTCCTTCCTGTTTGATAGTTTTCCTTCTATCAGTCAGGACCCTCAGCTGTAGATCTGTTGGAGATTGCTTGAGGTCCACTCCAGACCTTGTTCGCCTGGGTATCAGCAGCAGAGGCTGCAGAAGATAGAATATTGCTGAACAGCGAGTGTACCTGTCTGATTCTTGCTTTGGAAGCTTCCTCTCAGGGGTGTACTCCACCCTGTGAGGTGTGGGCTGTCAGACTGCCGCTAGTGGGGGATATCTCCCAGTTAGGCTACTCAGGGGTCAGGGACCCACTTGAGCAGGCACTCTGTCCCTTCTCAGATCTCAACCTCCATGTTTGGAGATCCACTGCTCTCTTCAAAGCTGTCAGACAGAGCGTTTGCATCTGCAGAGGTTTTTGCTGCTTTAATTGTTGTTTACTGTGCCCTGTCCCCAGAGGTGGAGTCTACAGAGACAGGCAGGTTTCCTTGAGCTGCTGTGAGCTCCACCCAGTTCGAGCTTCCCAGCAGCTTTGTTTACCTACTTAAGCCTCAGCAATGGTGGGCGCCCCTCCCCCAGCCTCGCTGCTGCCTTGCCGGTAGATCGCAGACTGCTGTGCCAGCAATGAGGGAGGCTCTGTGGGCGTGGGACCCTCCCGGCCAGGTGTGGGATATAATCTCCTGGTGTGCCTGTTTGCTTAAAGCGCAGTATTGGGGTGGGAGTTACCCGATTTTCCAGGTGTTGTGTGTCTCAGTTCCCCTTGCTAGGAAAAGGGATTCCCTTCCCCCTTGCACTTCCCAGGTGAGGCGATGCCTTGCCCTGCTTCAGCTCTCGCTGGTCGGGCTGCAGCAGCTGACCAGCACCGATTGTCTGGCACTCCCTAGTGAGATGAACCCAGTACCTCAGTTGAAAATGCAGAAATCACCAGTCTTCTGTATCGCTCGCACTGGGAGTTGGAGACTGGAGCTGTTCGTATTTGGCCATCTTGCTCCACCCCACCCCGTTTCCTGTTTTTTTTTAATGATTTTGTCAAAGGCCTTTTCTGCATCAATTGAGATAATCATGTGGTTTTTGTCTTTTATTCTATTTATATGCTAGATTAAGTTTATTGATTTGCATATGTTGAACCAGCCTTGCATCCCAGGAATGAAACCCACTTGATCATGGTGGATAAGCTTTTTGATATGTTGCTGGATTCGGTTTGCCAGTATTTTATTGAGGATTTTTGCATCAATATTCATCAGGGATATTAGTCTAAAATTTTCCTTTTTTGCTGTTTCTCCGTCAGGTTTTGGTATCAGAATGATGTTGGCCACGTTAAATGAGTTAGGGAGGATTCCCTCTTTTTCTATTGATTGGAATAGTTTCAGAAGGAAGAGTACCAACTCCTTCTTCTACCTCTGGTAGAATTTGGCTGTGAATCCATTTGGTCCTGGACTTTTTTTCGTTGGTAGGTTATTAATTATTGCCTCAATTTCAGAGCCTGCTATTGGTCTATTCAGAGATTCAACTTCTTCCTGGTTTAGTCTTGGTAGAGTGTAAGTGTCCAGGAAATTATCCATTTTTTGTAGGTTTCTAGTTTATTTGCGCAGAAGTGTTCATAGTATTCTCTGATGGTAGTTTGTATTTCTGTGCGGTTGGTGGTGATATCCCCTTTTTCATTTTTTATTGCATCTATTTGATTCTTCTCTCTTTTCTTCTTTATTAGTCTTGCTAGCAGTCTATCAATTTTGTTGATCTTTTCAAAAACCCAGCTCCTGGATTCATTGATTTTTTGGAGGGTTTTTGTGTCTCTATCTCCTTCAGTTCTGCTCTGATCTTAGTTATTTCTTTCCTTCCACTAGCTTTTGAATGTGTTTGCTCTTGCTTCTCTAGTTCTTTGTGATATTAGGGTGTCAATTTTAAATCTTTCTTGCTTTCTCTTGTGGGCACTTAGTGCTATAAATTTCCCTCTACACACTGGTTTAAATGTGTCCCAGAGATTCTGGTGTGTTGTAACTTTTTTCTCATTGGTTTCAAAGAACATCTTTATTTCTGCCTTCATTTCGTTATGTACCCAGTAGTCATTCAGGATCACGTTGTTCAGTTTCCATGTAGTTGAGTGGTTTTGATTGAGTTTCTTAGTCCTGAGTTCTAGTTTAATTGCACTGTGGTCTGAGAGACAGTTTGTTTTAATTTCTGTTCTTGTACATCTGCTGAGGAGTGCTTTACTTCCAGCTATGTGGTCAATTTTGGAATAAGTGCGATGTGGTGCTGAGAAGAATGTATATTCTGTTGATTTGGGGTGGAGAGTTCTGTAGATGGTTATTAGGTTCGCTTGATGCAGAGTCGAGTTCAATTCCTGGATATCCTTGTTAACTTTCTGTCTCGTTGATCTGTCTAATGTTGACAGTGGGGTATTAAAGTCTCCCATTATTATTGCATGGAAGTCTAAGTCTCTTTGTAAGTCTCTAAGGACTTGCTTTATGAATCTGGGTGATCCTGTATTGGGTGCATATATATTTAGGATAGTTAGCTCTTCCTGATGAATTGATCCCTTTACCATTATGTAATGGCCTTCTTTGTCTCTTTTGATCTTTGATGGTTTAAAGTCTGTTTTATCAGAGACTAGGATTGCAACTCCTGCTTTGTTTTCGTTTTCCATTTGCTTGGTAGATCTTCCTCCATCCCTTTATTTTGAGCCTATGTATGTCTCTGCATGTGAGATGGGTCTCCTGAATACAGCAAACTGATGGGTCTTGACTCTTTATCCATTTCGCCAGTCTGTGTCTTTTAATTGGACCATTTAGTCCATTTTCATTTAAGGTTCCTATTGTTATGTGTGAACTTGATCCTGCCATTACGATATTAGCTGGTTATTTTGCTCACTAGTTGATGCAGTTTCTTCCTAGCATCTATGGACTTTACATTTTGGCATATTTTTGCAATGGCTGGTACCTGTTGTTCCTTTCCATGTTTAGTGTTTCCTTCAGGATCTCTTGAAGGGTAGGCCTGGTGGTGACAAAATCTCTAAGCATTTGCTTGTCTGTAAAGGATTTTATTTCTCCTTCACTGATGAAACTTAGTTTGGCTGGATATGAAATTCTGGGTTGAAAATTCTTTTCTTTAAGAATGTTGAATATTGGCCCCCACTCTCTTCTGGCTTGGAGAGTTTCTGCTGTGAGATCTGCTGTTAGTCTGATGGGCTTCCCTTTATGTGTAACCTGACCTTTCTCTCTGGCTGCCCTTAACATTTTTTCTTTCATTTCAACTTTGGTGAATCTGAAAATGATGTGTCTTGGTGTTACTCTTCTTGAGGAGTATCTTTGTGGTGTTCTCTGTATTTCCTGAATTTGAATGTTGGCCTGCCTTACTAGATTGGGAAGTTCTACTGGATGATATCCTGCAGAGTGTTTTCCAACTTGGTTCCATTTTCCCTGTCACTTTCAGGCACTACCATGGCACGTGTATACCTATGTAGCAAAACTGCATGTTCTGCACATATACCTCAGAACTTAAAGTATAATAAAAAAATATATATATATGAAAATGTCACCATTGTTGTCATCTGAGGGGATACATATAATGTGTTTAAAGATTATTCAATTCAGTAGGAGAGTCCGTCAGTGAATGTGGCCAATAAAATAATCCAACTACAAAAAATAAATAATTGTCCAAATTGGAAAGGAAGGAGTAAAATTATCTCTGTTCATATGACATAATCTTTATAAAATATTTTTTATTTCAATAGCTTTTGGAGTACAAGTGGTTTTTGATTAGATGGGTGAATTGTATATTGGTGAAGTCTGAGATTTTAGTGCACTTATTACCCAAGTTGTGTACATTGTACCCAACATGTAGTTGTTTTTACCCCTCACCCCCTCCCATGCTCCCACTTCTGAGTCTCCAAAGTCCATTATACCACTCTGTATGCCTTTACATATGCATAGCTTAGCTCCCAGTTATAAGTGAGAACATATGGCATTTGGTTTTCCATTCCTGAGTTACTTCACTTAGAATAATGTTATATTTAGAAAACCCTAAGCATTCTTTTTAAAACCTGCTATTATTAATAAATAAATTTAGCAAAGTTGCAAGGTTCAAAATCATCACAACAAAGCAGGGTCTTTTTCCTATATACTACTAACAGTGAACAGTACAAAAAGATAATTAAGAAAACAATACAATTTACAATAGCTTCAAAAATAATAAAACACTTAGGTACAAATTTAACCAAGGTAAAGAACTTACACACTGAAAACTAAAAAACATTGCTCTAAAAAATCAAAGAAAACACGTAAATGGAAAAAAGAATCCTGTGTTTTTGGATTAGAAGACTTAATATTGCTTCAACTTCATACTACCCAAAGCAATCTATAGATGTAGTGCAATCCCTGTCAAAATCCTAGTGACATTTTTTACAGAAATAGGAAAAACCATTCTAAAATTCATATGGAATCTCAAGGATCCTGAATAGCCAAAACAATCTTGTAAAAGAAGAGCAAAGTTGAAGGTCTCACTTTTCCTGATTTTAAAATACACAAAAATGCTACAGTAATCAAAACATTGTGGTACTGGTTTAAAGATAAACATATAGGCCAGTGGAACAGAATACAGAGCCCATGAATAAACTCTTGTGTATATGGCCAAATGATTTTCAACAAGGGTGCCAAGACCACACAGTGAAAAAAGAGCAGTCTTTTCAACAAACACTGTTGATAAAACTGAGAACCTCCATGCAAAAGAATAAAATGGGCCAGGTGTGGTGGCTTCCACCTGTAATCCCAGCTACTTGAGAGGTTGAGGTGGGAGGATTGCTTAAGGAAAAGAGTTCAAGGCTGCAACGAGCTTTGATTAGGCCACTGTACTCCAGTGTGGGTGACAAAGTGAAACCGCTTCTCTTAAGCAGAAAAAGAATAAAGTGGAATTCTTACCTTAAGCCATATACAAAAATTAACTAAAAATGGATTAAAGATCTAAACATAGGACCTAAAACTATAAACTCTCAGAAGAAAATTGTATTAGTCTCTTCTTACAAAAAGACATACTTGAAACTGGGTAATTTAAAAAGGAAAGAGGTTTAATTGACTCACAGTTCAGCATGGCTGGGAAGGCCTCAGCAAGCTTACAATCAGAAAGTTTCTCAAAAAGGAGAAATGCCAAGCAAAAGGGGTAAAAACCTCTTATAAAACCATCAGGTCTCATGCAAACTGACTCACTATCATGAGAACAGCATGAGGTTAACCAACCCCATGATTCAATTACCTCCCACCGAGTCCCTCCCATGACACAGGGATTATGAGAACTACAATTCAGGATGAGATTTGAGTGGGGACACAGCCAAACCTTATCAAAAACATAAGGAAAAAATCTTCATGTCACTGGATTTGGTAATGATTTCTTACATATGACAGCAAAAGCAACAAAAGCAAAAATAAATAAATGAGACTACTTACGACTTCAAAACTTCTGCAAATCAAAGGATACAATCAATAGAATGGAAAGACAATGTATAGAAGGGGAGAAAATATTTTCAAATCATAATCTGATACAGGGTTAATATCCAGAATATATAAAGAACTTTTTCAGCTCAACAATAAAAGCAACCCCATTTAAAAACAGGCAAAGCAAAGCAATCTACAGATTCAATGCTATTCCTACCAAATTATCAATGTGATTTTTCACAGGATTAGAAAAAAACTATTCTAAAATTCATATGGAACCACAAAAGAGCCTGAATAGCCAAGGCAATACTAAGCAAAAAGAACAAAGCTGGAGGCATCACATTACCGAACTTCAAACTATACTATAGGCAACACTAACCAAAACAGTAAAGTACTGGTACAAAAATAGGCACATAGACCAATGGAATAGAATAGAGACCTCTGAGATAAAGCCACACACCTAAAACCAACTGATCTTTGCCAAAATCAACAAAAATAAACAGTGAGGAAAGAACACGTCATTCAAAAAATGGAGCTGGAAAAACTGGCTAACCATATACAGAACAATGAACCAGGACCACTATCTCTCACCATATGCAAAAATAACTTAAGATGGATTAAAGACTTAAATGCCAGACCTTAAACTATAAAAATCCTAGAAGAAACTCTGGGAAATACCCTTCTAGACATCGGCCTAGGCAAAGAATTTATGACTAAGTTCTCAAAAGCAAATGCAAATAAAACAGAAATTGACAAATGAGATCTAATTAAACTAAATAGCTTCTGCACAGCAAAAGAAATTATCAACAGAGTAGACAGGCAACCTACAGAATGGAATGAAGAAAATATTTGCAAACTGCATCTGACAAAGGACTAACATCCAGAATCTATAAGGAACTTGAACAAATCAAAAAGAATAAAATAACATCATTAAGAAGCGAGCAAAGTAAATGAACAAAAACTTCTCAAAAGAAGACAAAAAAGCAGCCAACATACATATGAAAAAATGCTCAGCAGTAATAATCAGAGAGCTACAAATCAATACCACAATGAGATATCATCTCACACCAGTCAAAATGGCTATTATTAAAAAGTTGGAAAATAACAGATGCTGGTGAGGTTGTGGAGAAAAGGGAAAACTTGTATACTATTGGTGGGCATGTAAATCCTTTCAGCCACTGTGGAAAGTAGTCTGAAGATTTTTCAAAGAACTTAAAACAGAGCCACATATCCACAGGAAAATAGATAATTATATTAAAAAGACACATGAACTCATATGTTCATCACCACACTATTCACAACAGCAAAGACATGGAACCAACCTAGGTGTCCATCAGTGGTGGATTAGATAAAGGAAATGTGGTACATATGCACCATGGAATACTACACAGTCATAAAAAAAAGAATGAAATCATGTTCTTTGCAGGAACATAGATGCAACTGGAGACCATTACCCTAAGTGAATAAACACAGAAACAGAAAACTAAATACCACATATTCTCACTTATAAGTGGGAGCTAAACACTGAGTATACATGGGCACAAAGACGGGAACACTAAACAATGGGGATTTCAAAAGGGGGAAGAAAGTAGGGGAAAAAGGGTTGAAAAACCATCTATTGAATACTGGGTTTACTACTTGGATGACAGGAAGAGTAGAAGCCCAACCTCAGCATCATACAATATACCCATTTAACAAACCTGCACATGTACCCCTGAATCTAAAACAAAATTTTAAAAACTGGCAAAGGACTTGAATAGACATTTTTCCAAAGCTAATCAAATGGCCAAAAAGTCTATGAAAAGATGCTGAACATTACTAATCATTAAGGAAATGCAAATTAAATCTACATATCACCTCACATTCATTAGGATGGCAAATATCAAAAACAAAAATAACAAGTGTTGACAAGGATGTGGAGAAATTGGAACTTTGTGCACAGTTGGTGGAAATGTTAAATGTTCAACCAATATGAAACAGAGTATAGTTGTTCCTCAAGAAACTGAAAACTGATTTACCACATGATCCAGCAATCTCACTTTTAGCAATATACCAAAAGAATTTTAAGGAGAATCTCAAAGAAATATGTGTACTCCCATGTTCACTGCAGCACTATTCACCATAGTGAAGAGGTGGAAGAAATCCAAATGTTCATTGAATGGACTAGTGGATAAAGAAAATGTGGTATATACACTCTTATTCAACATAGTATTGGAAGTTCTGACCAGGTCAATCAGGCAAGAGACAGAAATAAAGGATATTCAAATAGGGAAAGAGGAATTCAAATTATCTTTCTTTGCAGATGACATGATCCTATATCTAGAAAACAGCATCGTCTCAGCCCAAAAGCTCCTTAAGCTGATAATCTACTGCAGAAAAGTCTCAGGATACAAAATCAATGTGCAAAAACCACTACCATTCCTATACACCAATAACAGGCAAGCAGAGAGCCAAATTATGAATGAAATCCCATTCACAATTACTCCAAAAAAATAAAATACCAGAAATACGGCTAACAAGGGAAGTGAGGGACCTCTTCAAGGAGAACTACAAACCACTGCTCAAGGAAATAGGAGAGGACACAAACAAATGGAAAAACACTCCATGTTCATGGATTGAAAGAATCAATATCCTGAAAATGGACATACTGCCCAAAGTAATTTATAAATTTAATGCTATTCCCATTAAATTACCATTGACATTCTTCAAAGAATTAGAAGAAACTATTTTAAAGTTCATATGGAACCAAAAAGAGCCCAAGTAACCAAGACAATCTTAAGCAAAAAGAACAAATGTGGAGGAACCATGTTACCCAACTTCAAACTACACTGCAGGGCTACAGTATAAAACAGCATGGTACTGCTGCAAAAACAAACACATAGACCAATGGAACAGAATAGAAAACTCAGAAATTACACTGTACACCTACAACCATCTGACCTTCAACAAACCTGATGAAAACAAGCAATGGGGAAAGGCTTCCTATTTAATAAATGATGTTGGGAAAACTGGCTAGCCATATGCAGAAAATTTAAACTGGACCCCTTCCTTACGCCTTACACAAAAATTAACTCAATATGGATTAAGGGCTTAAATGTAAAGTCCAAAACTATAAAAATCCTAGAGGAAGATCTAGGTAATACCATTCAGGACATAGACACGGGCAAATATTTTATGACAAAAACACCAAAAGCAGTGGTGACAAAAGCAAAAATTGACAAATGGGATCTAATTAAACTAAAGAGTTTCTGCACATCAAAAGAAGCTATCATCGGAGTAAACAGACAACCTACAGAATGTGAGAACATTTTTGCAATCTATCTACCTGTCAAAGTCTAATATCCAGAATCTACAAGGAACTTAAAATAATTTACAAGAAAAAAAAACAAACAACCCCATTAAAAAGAGGGCAAAGGACATGAACAGACAATTCTCAAAAGAAGACATTTTTGTGGGCAAAAAACACATGAAAAAAAGCTCAACATCACTTATCATTGCAGAAATGCAAATCAAAACCACATCAAGATACCATCTCACACCAGTCAGAATGGTGTTATTTAAAAGTCAAAAAACAACAGATGCTGGTGTGCTGGTGAGGTTGCAGAGAAAAAGGAGTGCTTTTACACTGTTGGTGGGAGTGTAAATTAGTTCAATCATTGTGCAAGACAGTGTGATCATTCCTCAAAGATCTAGAACCAGAAATACCATTTCACCCAGCAAGCCTCACTACTGGGTAAATACCCAAAGGAACATAAATAATTATATTGTAAAGATACATACACATGTTTGTTCACTGCAGCACTATTCACAATAGCAAAGACATGGAATCAACCTAAATGCCCATCAATGATAGGCTGGATAAAGAAAATATGGTACATATACACCATGGAATACTATGCAGCCATAAAAAGGAACAAGATCATGTCCTTTGCAGGGACATGGATGGAGCTGGAAGTCATTATCCTTAGCAAACTAATGCAGGAACATGAAACTAAATACCACATGTTCTCACTTATAAGTGGAGGCTGAATGATTAGGACACATGGACATATGGTGAGGGGGAACAACACACACAGGGGCCTGTTGGGGGGTGGGTAAAGGGAGGGAGAGCATCAAGAAGAATAGATAGTGTATGCTGAGCTTAATATCTATGTGATGAGTTGATCTGTGCAGCAAACTACAAACTACCATGGCACATGTTTACCTATGTAACAAACCCGCACATCCTGAATATGTACCCTGTAACATAAAATAAAAGTAAAAAAAAAAAAGAAAGAAAGATCCACAGGATAAAAGGCGTGCTTCAGTAGAAAATAGAGGATGATATCTAACACTCATGCCTTTCCATTGCCATCACTCAAATGACAAGTGCTGGGGGAATTCTTGGGCTACAACCTTTTTTTTCCCAGAGCACTATAGAGGTTACTCCATTACTTTCTCTATCAGATACCTTTTGTGCCCACCTTTGACACCAGTTGTTTTCTTGTCTTGGCATGCCTGACCTCACAGTGTTTTACATCAGCTGTGATTCTCCTCCTTTCTGTCCTTGGGCTTCCCTAACGCTGAGCAGTAAGAGGCTCAAAAAATAACATATGTTGAAGTGGATGTAGTGAAAAGGAAACATTTTTCCACTGTTGGTGGGAATGTCAACTAGTACAACCACTATGGAAAACAGTGTGGAGATTCCTTAAGGAACTAAAAGTAGTTCTCCTGTTTGATCCATCAATCCCACTACTAGGTATGAACTCAGAGGAAAAGAAGCCATTGTACCAAAAAGATACTTGCACACACATGTTTATAGTAGCACAATTTGCAATTGTAAAAATATGGAACCAGCCCAAATGCCCATCAATTGATGAGTGGATAAAGAAAACATGGTAGATATATACCATGGAATACTACTCAGCCAGAAAAAGGAAAGACATAACGGCATTCGCAGCAACCTGGATGGAATTGGAGACTATTATTCTAAGTGAAATAACTCAGGAATGGAAAACCAAACATCGTTTGTTCTCACTCATATGTGAGAGCTAAGCTATGAGTACACAAAGGCCTAAGAATGATATATTGGACTTTGGGGACTTAAGGGAAAAGGTGGGGGTTGGTGAGGGATAAAAGACTATACATTGGGTATAGTGTACACTGCTCGGGTGATGGGTGCACCAAAATCTCAGAAATCACCACTGAAGAAATTATTCATGAAACCAAGCACCACCTGTTCCCCAAAAACCTATTGAAATTAAAAAAACAAAAACAAACAAACAAAAAAAACAGATGCTGGCGAGGTTGCAGAGAAAAAGGAACACTTTTATACTGTTGGTAGGAGGGTAAATTATTTCAACCATTGTGGAAGATAGTGTGGCAATTCCTGAAAGACCTGGAGGCAGAAATACCATTTGGCCCAGCAATTCCATTACTAGGTATATACCCAAAGGAATGTAAATCATTCTATTA
Source organism: Macaca thibetana thibetana (assembly GCF_024542745.1). Lineage (NCBI taxonomy): Eukaryota > Metazoa > Chordata > Mammalia > Primates > Cercopithecidae > Macaca > Macaca thibetana. Next base: position 51,580,210 of record NC_065598.1, on the reverse strand, counting down.
TAAAGATACATGCATGTGTATGTTCACTGCAGCACTATACACAATAGCAAAGAAATGAAATCAACCTAAATGCCCATCAGTGATAGACTAGGTAAAGAAAATATGGTACACATACACCATGGAATACTATGCAGACATAAAAAGGAATGAGATAATGTCCTTTGCAGGGATATGAATGGAATTGGAAGCCATTAACCTCAGCAAACTAATGCAGGAACAGAAAACCAAACACTACATGTTCTCACTTTTAAGTGGGATCTGAATAATTAGAACACATGGACACGTGGTAGGGAACAATACACACTGGGGCTTGTTGGGTGAGGTCAGGGAAGGGAAAGCATCAGGAAGAATAGTTAATGGATCCTGGGCTTAATACCTAGGTGATGGGATGATCTGTGCAGCAAACGAACATGGCACATGTTTGCCTGTGTTAAAAACCTGCACATTCCATACATGTACCCCTGAGCTTAAAATAAAAGTTGAAGAAAACAATAAAATGAAATAAAATCTAACCACTAACATAAGTCAAAAAGGAAAAGAAAAGAAAAATATATTCTACTGAGTACAGTGGCAGGCTCCTGTAGTCCTAGGTACTCAGGAGGCTGAGGCGGAAGGATTGCTTGAGCCAGGAGTTTATGTCCACCCTGGGCAATATAGCAAGGCCATGTCTCAAAAAAAGAAAAGATCCTATGCAAATAGTCATCAAAGAAGAAAAGGATAACTATGCTAATATCAGACCAAATAGATTTCAACTTTAAATTTGCTATAAGAGAAAATGATGGGCATTACATATTGATAAAAATATTAATATATTAAGAAGATATTATCATTAGAAATATATATACACAAAACAAAGGAGCCCCCAAATATGTGAACCAAATATTGACAGATCAAATCTATGGGTGAAATAGACCATTCTACAATAATAGCTGGAGATTTCAAGACTCCACTTTCAATACTTCATAGAACATCTAGACAGGAGATAAGTAAGAAAACAGAGCACTTGAACACCACTATAAATCAACTAGACCTAACATGTTCAAAATGGAATAAAGCTAAAAATCATTACAGTAGAAAAAAAAGGAAATTCACAAATATAAAGAAGTTAAGCCACACAGTCTTAACAACCAGATCAGAACACAAATCACGAAGGAAATTAGAAAATACCTAGATATGAATGAACATGAAAGATGACATTCCAAAATTTATGGGATGCAGTAGAAGCAGTGCTCAGGAGGAAATCTAATGCTGTAAAAGTCTACAATAAAAAGATAGAGACAATTCAACTTCTTCCTTTCCAGTAGATGTCTTTTTATTTCTTTTTCTTGCCCAATTTATCTGGCTAGGACTTCCAGTACTATGTTGAATGGAATTTGTGAGAGTGGGCATCCTCATCTTGTTTCTGATCTTAGAGGAAATGCTTCCAGCTTTCCACTATTGAGTATGATGTCAGTTGTGGGATTGTCATATATGGCCCTTATTATGTTGAGATACATTCCTTCTACACCAATTTGTTATCAGAAAAAGATATTGAATTTTGTCAAATGCTTTTTCTCTATTGTCATGATTATATGATTTTTATCTTTTATTCTGTTAATGTTGTGTTTCACATTTATTGATTCCCACGTGTTGATCCATCATGTATCTCAGAGATAAATCTAACTTGATCACAGTGTATGATCCTTTTAATGTGCTGTCAAATTCAGTTTCCTAGTATTTTGGTCAGGATCTTTCCATCTATCTTCACTAGGGATATTGGCCTGTAATTTTCTCTTCTTGTTTTGTTATTATCTTGCTTTGTTGTCAGGGTAATGCAGGCCTTATAAAATGAGTTTGGAAGTTTTCCCTCCTTACGATTTTTTGAAGGAGTTTGAAGGAGTTTGAGAAGGCTTGGTATTAATTATCCTTTAAATTATTATTATTATTATTATTATTATTATTATTATTATTATTTGAGACCGAGTCTTTCTCTGTCACCCAGGTTGGAGTGCAGTGGCATGATCTCGGCTCACTGCAAGCTCCACCTCCCGAGTTCACGCCATTCTCCTGCCTCAGCCTCCCAAGTAGCTGGGACTACAGGCACCTGCCACCACGCCTGGCTAATTTTTTGCATTTAGTAGAGATGGGGCTTCACCGTGTTAGCCAGGATGGTCTCGATCTCCTGACCTCATGATCCGCCCATCTCCCAAAGTGCTGGGATTACAGGCGTGAGCCACCGTGCCCGGCCCTCCTTTAAATTATTGGTAGAATGTACCAGTGAAGCTATGTGGTCCTATGCTTTTATTTGTTTGGAGAGTTTGGTTAGTGAATCAATCACTTTATTATTATTGCTCTGCTCAGATGTTCTAATTTTTCATGATTCAGTTTTGGTAGGTTGTAAGTATCTAGGAATTTATTCATTTCTTCTGAGCTATTCAATATGTTGGTGTATAATTGTTTATAGCAGTCTCTTATGATCCTTTGTATTTCTCTGGTATCAATTGTAAAGTCTGTTCTTTCACTTATAATATTAGTAATTTGATTGAGATCTTTCTTTCTTCTTGGTTAGTCTAGCTAAGCATTTCTTTTGGGCATATATCCAAAGGAAATGAAATCACTGTTTCAAAGAGGTATCTGCACCTCCATGTTCATTGCTGTATTATTCACAATAGTCACAATATTAAAGCAACCTCAATGTCCATCAATGGACAAATGGATAAATGGATAAAGAAAACATGATATACATGATTATCTCAATAGATGCAAAAAAGGTTTTTGATAAAATTCAACACCACTTCATGATAAAAACTCTCAATAAATTAGATATTAAAGGAACATACCTCAAAATAATAAGAGCCATCTATTGGAAACCCACAGTGAACATTATATTGAATGGGCAAAAGCTGGGAGCATTCCTGTTGAAAACCGATACAAGACAAGGATGCCATCTCTTACCACTCCTATTCAAGGTAGTATTAGAAGTCCTAGCCAGAGCAATCAGGCAAGAGAAAGAAATAAAGGGCACCCAAATAGAAAGACAAGAAGTCAAGCTATCTATGCAGACGACATGATTCTATATCTAGAAAATCCCATAATCTCGGCCCAAAAGCTCCTTCAGCTGATAAACAACTTCAGCAAAGTTGCAGGATACAAAATCACTGTACAAAAATTACTACCATTCCTACACACCAGCAAAAGCAAAGTTAACAGCCAAATCATAAAGGCAATCCCATTCACAGTTGCCACAAAAAGAATAAAATACCTAGGAATACAGCTAACCATGGAGGTGAAAGAACTCTACAATGAGAATTATAAAACCCTGCTCAAACAAATTAGAGAAGACAGAAACAAATGGAAAAACATCCCGTGCTCATAGACAGGAAGAATCAGTATCATTAAAATGGCCATACTAAGATGGCCGAACAAGAACAACTACAGCCTCCAGCTCCCAGTGTGAGCAACACAGAAGATGGGTGATTTCTGCATTTTCAACTGAGGTACCGGGTTCATCTCACTAGGGCATGTCAGACAGTCAGTGCTGGTCAGCAAGTGCAGCCCGACCAGCGAGAGCTGAAGCAGAGCGAGGCATCACCTGACCTGGGAAGCTCAAGGGGGAAGGGAACTCCTTTTCCTAGCCAAGGGAAACTGAGACACACAACACCTGGAAAATTGGGTAACTCCTACCTTAATACTGTGCTTTACTAAGTGTCTTAGCAAACGGCACACTAGCAGATTATATCCCACACCTGGCACAGAGGGTCCTGTGCCCACAGAGCCTCCCTCATTGCTAGCACAGCAGTCAGAGATCTAACTGCAAGGCAGCAGCAAGGCTGGGGAAGGGACACCCACCATTGCTGAGGCTTAAGTGGGTAAACAAAGCCCCCGGGAAGCTCAAATAGGGTGGAGCCAACCACAGCTCAAGAAGGCCTGCCTGCCTCCGTAGACTCCACCTCTGGGGACAGGGCACAGCTAAACAAAAAGCAGCAGAAACCTCTGCAGATGTAAATGTCCCTGTCTGACAGCTTTGAAGAGAGTAGTGGTTCTACTTTGAAGAGAGCAGGTTGAGATCTGAGAACAGACAGACTGCCTGCTCAAGTGGGTCAGGGACCCACTTGTATACGAGTAGCCTAACTGGGAGACATGCCCCACTAGGTGCAGACTGATGCCTCAGACCTCACACGGCTGGGTACACCTCTGAGACGAAGCTTCCAGAGCAAGAGTCAGACAGCAACATTCGCTGTTCAGCAATATTCTATCTTCTGCAGCCTCTGCTGCTGATACCCAGGAAAACAGGGTCTGGAGTGGACCTCAAGCAACCTCCAACAGACCTACAGCTGAGGGTCCTGACTGTTAGAAGGAAAACAAACAAAAAGGACACCCACACCAAAACCCCATCAGTACATCACCATCATCAAAGACCGAAGGCAGATGAAACCACAAAGATAGGGAAAAAGCAGGGCAGAAAAGCTGGAAATTCAAAAAATCAGAGTGCATATGCCCCTCCAAAGGAACGCAGCTCATCGCCAGCAATGGAACAAAGCTGGATGGAGAATGACTTTGACAAGTTGAGAGAGGAAGTCTTCAGTCGATCAAACTTCTCAGAGCTAAAGGAGGAACTACTTAACCAGCACAAAGAAACTAAACACTTTGAAGAAAGAATGGATGAATGAATAACTAGAATAATCAATGCAGAGAAGACCATAAAAGAACTGATAGAGATGAAAACCATGACACAAGAACTACGTGACAAAGGCACAAGCTTCAGTAACCAACTCGATCAACTGGAAGAAAGAGTATCAGTGATTGAAGATCAAATGAATGAAATGAAGTGACAAGAGAAGTGTAGAGAAAAAAGAGTAAAAAGTAATGAACAAAGCCTCCAAGAAATATGGGATTATGTGAAAAGACCAAATCTACGCTGATTGGTGTGCCTGAAAGTGATGGGGAAAATGGAACCAAGTTGGAAAACACTCTGCAGGATATCATCCAGGAGAACTTCCCCAACCTAGTAAGGCAGGCCAACATTCAAATTCAGGAAATACAGAGAACACCACAAAGATACTCCTCGAGAAGAGCAACTCCAAGACACATCATTTTCAGATTCACCAAAGTTGAAATGAAGGAAAAAATGTTAAGGGCAGCCAGAAGGAGAGGTTGAGTGACCCACAAAGGGAAGCCCATCAGACTAACAGCAGATCTCTAGGCAGAAACTCTACAAGCCAGAAGAGAGGGGGGCCAATATTCAATATTCTTAAAGAAAAGAATTTTCAATCCAAAATTAGTTTCATAAGTGAAGGAGAAATAAAATCCTTTACAGACAAGCAAATGCTTAGAGATTTTGTCACCACCAGGCCTATCCTTCAAGAGATACTGAAGGAAACACTAAACATGGAAAGGAAACAACCGGTACCAGCCATTGCAAAAACGTGTCAAAATGTAAAGCCCATCGATGCTAGGAAGAAACTGCATCAACTAGTGAGCAAAATAACCAGCTAATATCGTAATGACAGGATCAAGTTCACACATAACAATATGAACCTTAAATGAAAATGGACTAATTGGTCCAATTAAAAGACACAGACTGGCGAAATGGATAAAGAGTCAAGACCCATCAGTTTGCTGTATTCAGGAGACCCATCTCACATGCAGAGACACACATAGGCTCAAAATAAAGGGATGGAGGAAGATCTACCAAGCAAATGGAAAACGAAAACAAAGCAGGAGTTGCAATCCTAGTCTCTGATAAAACAGACTTTAAACCATCAAAGATCAAAAGAGACAAAGAAGGCCATTACATAATGGTAAAGGGATCAATTCATCAGGAAGAGCTAACTATCCTAAATATATATGCACCCAATACAGGATCACCCAGATTCATAAAGCAAGTCCTTAGAGACTTACAAAGAGACTTAGACTTCCATGCAATAATAATGGGAGACTTTAATACCCCACTGTCAACATTAGACAGATCAACGAGACAGAAAGTTAACAAGGATATGCAGGAATTGAACTCAACTCTGCACCAAGTGAACCTAATAACCATCTACAGAACTCTCCACCCCAAATCAACAGAATATACATTCTTCTCAGCACCACATTGCACTTATTCCAAAATTGACCACATAGCTGGAAGTAAAGCACTCCTCAGCAGATGTACAAGAACAGAAATTAAAACAAACTGTCTCTCAGACCACAGTGCAATCAAACTAGGACTCAGGACTAAGAAACTCAATCAAAACTGCTCAACTACTTGAAAACTGAACAACCTGCTTCTGAATGACTACTGGGTACATAACGAAATGAAGGCAGAAATAAAGATGTTCTTTGAAACCAATGAGAACAAAGATACAACATACCAGAATCTCTGGGGCACATTTAAAACAGTGTGTAGGAGGAAATTTATAGCACTAAATGCCCACAAGAGAAAGCAGGAAAGATCTAAAATTGAAACCCTAGCATCACAATTAAAAGAACTAGAGAAGCAAGAGCAGACACATTCAAAAGCTAGCAGAAGGCAAGAAATAACTGAGATCAGAGCAGAACTGAAGGAGATAGAGACACAAAAAACCCTCCAAAAAATCAATGAATCCAGGAGCTGGGTTTTTGAAAAGATCAACAAAATTGATAGACTGCTAGCAAGACTATTAAAGAAGAAAAGAGAGAAAAATCAAATAGACACAATAAAAAATGATAAACCTGACAAAAACAAGAAATGGGGAAAGGATTCCCTATTTAATAAATGGTGCTGGGAAAATTGGCTAGCCATAAGTAGAAAGCCGAAACTGGATCCTTTCCTTACTCTTTATACAAAAAATTAATTCAAGATGGATTAGAGACTTAAATGGTAGACCTAAAACCATAAAAACCGTTGAAGAAACCTAGGTAATACCATTCAGGACATAGGCATGGGCAAGGACTTCATGTCTAAAACACCAAAAGTAACGGCAACAAAAGCCAAAATTGACAAATGGGATCTAATCAAACTAAAGAACTTCTGCACAGCAAAAGAAACTACCATCAGAGTGAACAGGCAATCTACAGAATGGGAGAAATTTTTTGCAATCTACTCATCTGACAAAGGGCTAATATCCAGAGCTTATAAAGAACTCAATCAAATTTACAAGAAAAAAACAAATAACCCCATCAAAAATTGGACAAAGGATATGAACAGACAGTTCTCACAAGAAGACATTCATACAGCCAACAGACACATGAAAAAATGCTCATCATCACTGGCCATCAGAGAAATGCAAATCAAAACCACAATGAGATACCATCTCACACCAGTTAGAATGGCGATCATTAAAAAATCAGGAAACAACAGGTGCTGGAGAGGATGTGGAGAAATAGGAACATTTTTACACTGTTGGTGGGACTGTAAACTGATTCAACCATTGTGGAAAACATGTGGCGATTCCTCAAGGATCTAGAACTAGAAATACCACATGACCCAGCCATCCCATTACTGGGGATATACCCAAAGGATTATAAATCATGCTGCTATAAAGACACATGCACACGTATGGTTATTGCGGCTGTATTCACAATAGCAAAGACTTGGAATCAACCCAAATGTCCATCAGTGACAGACTGGATAAGAAAATGTGGCACATATACACCATGGAATACTATGCAGTCATAAAAAACGATGAGTTCCTGTCCTTTGTAGGGACATGGATGCAACTGGAAACCATAATTCTCAGCAAACTATCGCAGGAACAGAAAACCAAATGCTGCATGTTCTCACTCATAGGTGGGAATTGAACAAGATCACTTGGACACAGGAAGGGGAACATCATACACCGGGTCTTATTGTGGGGAGGGGGTAGGGGGGAGGGATAGCATTAGGAGATATACCTAATGTAAATGACGAGTTAATGGATGCAGCAGACCAACATGGCACATATATACATATGTAACAAACTTGCACGTTGTGCACATGTACCCTAGAACTTAAAGTATAATAATAATAAAAAAATAAAAAATAAATAAAGAATTGACTGTCAGAATATTAAAAAAAAAAAAAAATGGCCATACTGCCCAAAGTAATTTAAAGATTCAATGCTATTCCTACCAAACTACCAATGACATTCTTCACAGAACTAGAAAAAAAATTGTTTTAAAACTCACAGGGAACCAAAAGGGAGTCCAAATAGCCAAGGCAATTCTAGGCAAAAAGAACAAAGCTGGAGGCATCATGTAACTCAACTGCAAGCTATACTGCAGGGCTACAGTATAAAACAGCACGGTACTGTTACAAAAACAGGCATATAGACCAATGGAACAGAATAGATAGCCCAGAATTAAGGCCATACACCTACAATCATTCGATCTTCAATAAAGCTGACAAAAACAAGCAATGGGGTAAAGACTCCCTATTCAATAAATGCTGCTGGGATATATGGCTAACCATATACACAAGATTGAAGCTGGATCCCTTCCTTAAATCACAGATAAAAATAATCTGAAGATGCATTAAATACTTAAATATAAAATGCAAAACTGTAAAAACTCTGGAGGGCAACCTAGGCAATACCATCCTGGACACAGGAAAGGGCAAAGATTTCGTGATGAAGATACCAAAAGCAATTGCAGTAAAAGCAAAAATTGACAAATGGGATCTACTTAAACTGAAGAGCTTCTGCACAGCAAAACAAACTGTCAAAAGAGTAAACCGACAACCTACAGAATGGGGAAAAATTTTGCAAACTATGCACCTGACAAGGGTCTAATATCCAGCATCTATAAGGAACTTAAACAAATTTACAAGAGAAAAACAAATACCCCATTTAAAGTGGGCAAAGAACATGAACAGACACTTATGAAGAGAAGGCATACATGCGGCCAAAAAGCATTTGAGAAAAAGCTCAATATTGTGATCATTAGAGAAATGCAAGCCAAAACCAAAACGAGATACCATCTCACACCAGTCAGAATGACCATTATTAAAAATTAAAAAACAAACAAACAAACAAACAAACAAAAAAACAGATGCTGTTGAGGGTGCAGAGAAAAGGGAACACTTATACACTGTTAGTGGTAGTGTAAATTAGTTCAACCACTGTGAAAAGCAGTATGGTAATTCCTTGAAGGGTTAAAAGCAGAATTACCATTCAACCCCGCAATCCCATTACTGGGTATATACCCAAAAAAGTACAAATCATTCTACCATAAAAGTATATGCATGCAAATGTTCATTGCAGTGCTATTCCCAATAGCAAAGACATGGAATCAATACAAATGCCCATCAGTGGCAGAGTGGATAAAGAATATGTCATTTGCATATGCCATGGAATACTATGCAGCCATTAAAAAGACCAAGATAATGCCTTTTGTGGGAGCATGGACGGAGCTGGAGGCGATCATCCTTAGAGAACTAACCCAGGAACAGAAAACCAAATACCACATGTTCTTACTTATAAGTGGGAGCTAAATAAATGATGAGAACTGATGAACACCAAGAAGAAAACAACAGACACTGAGGTGTACTTGAGGGTGGAGGGTGGGTGGAGGGAGAGAAGCAGAAAAGATAGTTATTGGGTACTGGGCTTAATACCTGGGTGGTGAAATAATCTGTAAAATAAGCCCCCATGACACGAGTTTACCTATGTAACAAACCTTCACATGTACCCTGGAACTTAAAATAAAAGTTAAAAAAAGGAAAATGTGATATATATACAATGAAATATTACTCAGCCATAAAAAATATACTATTTTCAATAACATAGATTAGTCTGGAGGATATTATGCTAAGTGGAAAAAAAATGAGACACAGAAAGACAAATACTATATGATCTCTCTTACGCAGAGAATCTAAAAAAGTCAAACTCACAGCATTGGAGAGTAGAACGGTGGTTCCCAGAGGCTAGGAGAGGGGTGTGGAGGAAACGGAAAGATATTGGTCAAAGGACACAAACTTTAAGTTATAAGATGAACAAGTCTGTAGACCTAAAGTACAGCATAAGTGGTGATAGGTCTTAATTTATTTGATGGTGGTAATCATTATATAACATATAAACCAGATCATCCCATTGTACACCTAGAATATTTACAATCTTTGTCAATTAAATATTTTTTTAAAAAAACCACAAATCTCTAATCAGTAAACTAACTTTAAACCTTTAGAAACTGGAGAAACAAGAGCAAACAAAAACCAAATCTAGTAGAAGGAAGGAAATAATAGATTAGAGTGGCAATCTGTGAAATAGGAAACCAGTAGGGAGAAGCAACAAAACTCAATTTATTTCCTTGCAAATACCAACTAAACTGACAAAACTTTAGCTAACCTAAATTTAAAAAGAGAGAACATGTAAACAACTAAATTATAAGTGAAAGCAGGGCTATTACTACTGATCTTACTGAAATAAGAAATAGAATTCTATTAAGAACTGTATTCCAAGGAATGAGATAAACTATATATAATGACCAACTTCCTACAAAACACAAATTACCACAACTGTCTTAAAAATAAACAGAAAATCTGAAAGTTTATATCAAGTAAAGAGATAGAATCAGTAATTTTAAAGATCTCTCCACAAAGAGGAGACCAGGAACAGATGGCTTCACTGTGAATTTTGCCAAATATTTAAATAAGAATAAATGAGACTTCTACTCAAGCTCTTCCAAAAAAATAGTAAAAGGACACTTCCTAATTCATTTTATGAGGTCAGCATTATTCTGATACAAAAACCAGATAAAGTCTTCAACAAGAAAACTACACACCAATATCCCCTATGAATACAAGTGCAAAAATACTTAATACATACAAACTGAATCCAACAGCATATTGAAAGGATTATAAACCGTGAACAAGTAAATTTATTCAAAGAATGTAAGGGTGTTTTAACATATTACTATTAATCAGTGTGATACACCACGTTAATAGAATGAAGAAAGGAAAAATTACAACCATCCAAATTGATGTTTAAAAGACATGTGACAAGATCCAACACCCTTTCATGACAAAATCAGAAAAAAAAAAATTGTAAGTGTAAAAGGTAGCTTCTTCAACATGTTAAAAGGCATTTATTTAAAAAACTATAGCTATCGCCATGCTCAGTTTCAAAACACTAAAACCTTTCCCCCAGATCAGGAACAAGACAAGCTTTTATCACTGATATTCAACATTGTACTGAAAGTTCTAACTGGGGCAATTAGGCAAAAAATGAAATAAAACGCATTCAAAGTAGAGAGGAAGAAGTAAAACTATCTCTATTTGCAGGTGCCATAATCCTATATGTAGACAATCACATATAATCCACAAAAAAAGCTACTAGAGCTAATAAATGAATTCAGCAAAATTATATACTAGTCTAAAATTCAGTTGTTTCTATATACCAGCAATGAACAAAACAAAAAGTAAAGAAACCTATGACATTTGCAGTGACATACAAAGAATACCTGGGAATAAATTTACCCAAGGTTGTGAAAGACTTGCACACTGAAAACTATAGAACATTGCTGAAAGACATTAAAGAAAGCCTTTAAAAATTGAAAAAAATATGTTTTCATGTATTGAAAGACATTATTCACAAAATATCAATGCTATCTAAAGTGATGTACAGATTTAGTTTAATCCTTATCAAATTCCAGTGGCCTTTTGTGTAGAAATGGAGTAGTAGAACTATAAAATGTACATAAAATTTCAAGGGATTCTAAATCACCAATATAATCTTGAAAAGGAAGAACAAAGTTGGAGGAATCAAAATTCTCAATTTCAAAAGTTACTACAAAGCTACAGTAATCAATAATGTTGGTACTGGCATGAAGGCAGACACACAGACCAATGGAATAGAATAGACAGTCCAGAAATAATCCCCTGCATACATAGTCAAACAATTTTTTTGAAATTTTGTTTTTAATTGACATGTAATAATCATACATATTTATGGAGCATGAAGTGTTATTTCAATAAATGTACACAATGTGTAATGACCAAATTGGGGTAATTAGAATGTATATCACCTCAAACATTTACAATTTCTTTGTGTTGGGAACATCTAAAATCTTTGTTTCTATTTAAAAATATACAATAAATTATTGTTGGAAAGTGTGTTAGTTTGTTCTCACACTGCTATGAAGAAATACCCCAGACTGGGTAATTTATAAAGAAAAGAGGTTTAATTGACTTACAGTTCTGCATGGCTGGGGAGGCCTCAGGAAACTTACAATCATGGTGGAAACACATCCTTCTTCACAGGGTGGCAGGAGAGAGAAGTGCTGAGCAAAGGGTGAAAAGTCCCTTATAAAACCATCAGATCTTGTGAAAACTCATTCACTATCACAAGAACAGGATGGGGTTAACCGCCCCCATGATTCAATTACCTCCCACTGAGTCTCTCTCACCACACATGAGGATTATGGGAACTAAAATTCGAGATGAGATTTGGATGGAGACATAGCCTAAACATATCAGAGAGCTTCCTGGTAGCTGAACATTTGGAGGTTCCTGGAGCATGGCATGCCTACCTCACTCTACATATCTCTTCATCTTTATCCTTTGCAGCATCCTTTATAATAAACCCATAAAGGCATTGAAGATATATGATTGTGAGACAAGTGTCTACAAAACTATGGATGGTACAAGAACTTCACTTGATATTGAATAGTACCCAGATACTGAGGTGCAAAATAAACAAGTACTAACTCTATAAGAATGGCAAGACAAGTGGGTGAACTGAAATATTGGTTTTCATCAAAAACAAGGACATCAACTATTAAAGCAGCATTTGGATACTTTTCTTAAAGGCAAGTGAGGGTATTTTTTCCTCTGTGTGGAAAAGCAGTTGAGATGAAATATTTTGCAGACTGGGGACACAGTGTACTTGGTGTGGAAATCATTGAACTTGGGATATGAGATTTTTTTTTTTTTGAGGTTTTTTTAAAGAGCAGAATCCTTCTTATTCAGAAGAGCCAATCACCAAAATTCCTGGAGCCAAAGTGTTTAAGAGTTCTTTGGGGCAACATTTCATTGTACTGTTGCTGTATTTTTTATCCTCCTAGAGCAAATATTGGCAAATTTGACAGGATTTAGGATAGAAGAGCATTAGTTGCTATTAATCCAGGTGATCACAAATGCTACGCAGTTATAATGTCGTCCAACCTGGGTAAAGGGTTTCAGAACCTCATGTATGTTCTTTCTTATGATCCAACTAAACATGTAGGCCCACCATTTTGTGTTCTACTTGCTGAAATTGAAAGGCTGTTCAGTACGGTATGTAATATTCATTGTCTTGAGAGGGTTGATGCTTTTGAGGAATGACATAAAAGTTTGGGAATTGACTACATTTTTAAAAGGTTATATCTAAGAGATAAGTAAATGAGATGTAAATAAAATAAAGTAACATCAAAATGTTTTTGAGTTTTTGAGTTTCTGAGCAATTGAAAATTATGCTGAGGCTTCAAAATGTAATGGATGAATTTTTTATTGCTTATAAATAATATAGTAGATTCTTGCTCAAAAATGCATGAACTTTATGGAAGAACTTACATAGTAAAATGGCAAAGTAGCTCCTTTGAAGAGGAGAGTATGATGGCGAAAGATTATACCTGTGTGTCATATAGACTGAAAGATCTTTTAAAAATCTATTAGCTTGTATTATTTGTATAATTAAAAAATAAAAGAAAAATGCAATGCGTATTACATAAATATAACAGACCTAGAAAAACCGACATTATTTTTTTTGAGATGGGGTCTCACTCTGTTACCCAGGCTGAAGTGCAGTGGCACAAACATTGCCCACTGCAGTCTCAACCTCTGGTGTTCAAGCCACCCTCTCACCTTAGCCTCCCAAGTAGCTTGGACCACAGGCACATGCCACCATACCCAGCTAATTTTTTCTTTAATTTTTTGTAGAGATGAGGTCTTGTCATATTGCCCAGGCTGGTCTAAAACCCTGGGTTCAAGCAATGCTCCCACTTCAGCCTCCCAAAGTGCTGGGATTACAGGCTGAGCCACCACACCTGGCAGAAAAACTGACAATCTTTATGAAATTTAGAATGATTGAAGGACATAACACTTCAATAGAGTTCAAGATGGTCCCAAAAGTTATATAAAAGATTAGCTTTTACTATAAGTCCTTGTGTTTTTACTAAAATTCTAGCATCCCTTTTCATACATACATAATTTTAGGTGTAATAGAATCAATAAACAAATAAATTTTAATTAAATAATCTAGTCTATGTGAAGCAAAATATTCCCCAGATGTACTAATTTTTTAACTTAAAAAATTATTCTTAACTACAGTCACTCTATAGTGCTATAGAATACTAGAATGTATTCCTCCTATCTAGCTGAAATTTTGTATCCATCGATCAACCTCTCCCTATCCTTTCCTCCTGCCTACCCTTCCTAACCTCTAAGAACCGCAATTCTACTCTTCTAATACTTTTATGAGCTCAACTTTTTTTGGTCCCACATGAGTAAAAACATTCAATATTTATCTTTCTGTGCTTGATATTTTGTTTTCTTTATCTTTTATTTATTTATTTATTTATTTCCTGAGACAGGTTCTTGCTTTGTTGCCTAGGCTGTAGTGCAGTGGCATGATCATGGCTCACTGCAGCCTTTACCTCCCAGGCTCAAGCAATCCTTCCACCCTCAGCCCTCTAAGTAGCTGGGACTACAGACATGCACCACTACACCCAGCTAATTTCTTAATTTTTTGTAGAGACGGAGTCTCATTATGTTGCCCAGGCTAGTCTTGAACTCCTGGGCTCAAGCAATCCACCCACCTTGGCCTTCCAAAGTGCTGAGATTACAGGTGTGAGCCACTGTGCCCAGCTATGCCTGATATTTCACTTAACATAATGTCCTCTAGGCTTAACCATATTGCAATGAATGATAGGATTTACTTTTTTACGACTGAATAGTATTCCATTGTGTATATATACCACGTTCTCGTAATCCATTCACGTGTTGACAGACAGTTAGATTGATTCCATATCTTGACTATTGTGAATAGTACTGCAATAAACATGGGGATTCAGATATCTCTTTCCTTTCCTCTGGATAAATGTCCAGTAGTAGAATTGCTGGATCATATGGTAGTTATATTTTTAACTTTTTGAGGAATTGCCATACTGTTTTCTACAATAGTTACAGTAATTTACATTCCCATCAACAGTATAAGAGTTCCTTTTTCCTCACATCCTCACCAGCATTTGTTATTTTTTTTCCTTTTGATATTAGCCATTTTAACTGGGGTGGGGTAATATCTCATTATGGTTTTGATTTGCATTTCCCTGATGATTAGTGACGTTGAGAATTTTTTCTTGCACTTATTGGCCATTTGCATGTCTTTTTTAAAAGAAATTTCTGTTTATATCATTTGCCCATTTTTATTAGATTATCTGTTTTTTCCTGTTGAGGTTTTTGAGTTCCTTGTATAGTCTGGATATTAATCTCTTGTCAGATGAATAGTTTGCAAATACATTTGCCCACTCTTCACTCTGTTCATTGTTTTCTTTACTGTAAAGAAGCTTTTTAGTTTGATATAACCAAGTTGTCTATTTTTGCTTTTTTGCCTGTGCTTTTGAAGTCTTACCCATAAAATCTTTCCCAGCAAATATATCCTTCAGAAATAAAACATTTCACAAATAAGCAAAAAATAAGGGAATTCATTGCTACTAAACCAGACTTACAGGAAATGCTCAAAGGAGTTTTACATCTGGAAGTGAAAAGATGAGGATGAAAACATGTGAAACTATAAAACTCACTGGTGGAGCCAACACACAAAGGAGAAAAAGAAAAAAGTCAAACCTTATCACTACAGAAAACCACCCGACTGCAAAAATAAAGTTAAGAGAAGAAGTAAGGAACAAAGTACATACAAAGCAACTGGAAAATCAATAAAATGAAAGGAGTAAGTCCTCACCTAATCAATAACAACTTTGAATGTAAATTGATTACATTTCCTGTTTAAAAGATATAGATTGGCTGAACGGTTTTTTTAAAGACCCAATTATATACTGCCTACAAGAAACTCACCTCATCTGTGAAAACACACATGTATACTAAAAGTGAAGGGATGGAAAAAGATATTCCATGCAAATGGAAACCAAAAGTGAGCAGGAGTAACTATGCTTATGTCAGACAAAACAGACTTCAAATCAAAAGCTATAAAAAGAGATGAAGAAGGACATTATACAGTAACAAAAATTCAACAAAAGAATGTAACAATTGTAAATATATGTGTGCACCCAACGCCTGAGCACCCAGATATATAAAGCAAATGTTATTAAAGCTAAAGGGATAACTAGACCCCAATAAATAATAGTTGAGGACTTCAACACTCCACTGTGCAGCACTGTAGGTGGTTGTGGTGAGATATTGACAGGGCTCCAAGGATGTGGAGATGCAGGGGCTATTGAACATCAAGGGCAATACATACTCCGGTGACTCTGCTCTCAAAATGGCACCATGATGCAGCAGCCTGAGCCCCAGTGAGTCCTGGGGTCACGGGAAAACGTAGTGTGAATTCCCTCTCTAAAAGAATGCAGTCACATGAACTCTAGGCAGCTCCCTATACTGGACTCAGGACCAGTGAGGGCTGTCAGGCTCTCCTGTAGCTAGGATTGCAGGCATCCAAGGTGAGAATGCGCATTGCTAGGGATTTTCTGCTTACCTTTTTCCCACAATGGGGAGGGCCTCTTGACTCCAAAGCCTATTTAGGCCAGGGGCTTCACTTCACTCTCTATGTTGCTATCTCGAGTTTCTGTGCCTCAGAAGGTCTTCATCACCCCCTTGCTGAATTCTGGTGTATACTGGAATTTGTATACTTGCTAAAATTTATTTGTAACCCCCAAATCAATACTGACAGCACGTTTGTGGTCATTTGTAGACATGCACAGAGCAGCAAAACATTGAGTCACCTGACACACATGTTTCCAGCTGAGACTGACCAAGGTAATATTTTACTGTCTTTTTTCAGCTCTCATATGTAAACACATACCCATTTCAAGTTCTGTTTGATCTTCTCTGTGGGCTGAAAAACGGAGAGGCAGAGGTGGAGAAAAGCCTCTCTCTCTCTCTCTCTCTCTCTTCCCCAACTCCACCCCGCTGTCTCTTCCAACAATACCAAGTAAGTTCCTTCTGAGACCGTCACCTGGCTGACTACAGGAACTCTCCCTTAATATATATTAAATTCCCTGGGCAGTGCTTACGTGTTCCAGAAATCCATGGGGGTTGTTACTTGTCACCTCCGGCTTAGTTGGCAGTTCCAGCCTTCTCTAGTGGGGAACTGTCAGGGTCTCCATCCAATTCTGCAGCTACTGCTCTTTCCTTTCCCAGACCTACCTGTTCCTTCATTCCTAAAACACTGCTAACTGCAGACTATAAGGTTTAACAGACATGTTACCCATTTTAGGAAAATAGAGGATATTACAATGCACAAAATGGTGACACTATGGTTTTGCATATCATGGAATGTCCACTACTTATGCCCTGACCTAAAACAATATTGCAGGAATCTAATTACTTCATCAGACTGTGATCCCACTTGATTCTGTCCCACATTCTCTAAGACTAGAAAACTAACTCCCATTCTCTCTGGCCCAGCCAAAAAAGAGGTAACATCTTGATCTCTGCCAAGATATACCTTATATTATCAATACAGCTTTTTATATTATTCAGCTTAGTATTTACTACCTTAATTTGAAGAATCTGCATATAAATTATGCCCCAGTGTGTGGAGTTTCTCAGAATAATACATAGATATGTCTATTTTGATGGCTGCATAATGAAAATGGCTTGTAAAAGTGGATTCCCTCAGAATAGAGTGTCTCTTTCAAGCTCAAATTTCAGCTGACACAAGAGTAAGAAATGGATTCCACCTGAAGCATCCGGAAAAAAAGTTGCTGGCACTCTAACAAAGTAGGCCTTTTTATGGCTCTTAGTAACTCAATAAACAGGGTCTATTATTATTAGTAGCTTTTCTATAATATAGTTCAAGCTAGATTGAGAAAACCGAAGTTATCACCCCATTGCACATTCAAGCTTTGCCTCTTGAAACAGAGGATGTTTTAAAATAATCGATACACATTATTTCTCTTCAAATGCCATAATTCCTCGGGGTCCCAGACTGGCAACCCTAAGCAACATGGATGTTGATTTGTGAGGCTGTCAGTTTTTTGTTGAACCAGAACCATTCATTGTATGCCTACTGTGCCTCTTATATTGTTCAAGATATTATATCTCAATCAGTGATGTTAATGTCTCCCTAGGAGGCTTCTGGTAATGGGTGAAGCTTGTCACAGTGATTGGGAGAAATAATAAAAATCTTGCAATGTGTGGGACAGTCATACAAAATGAATTTCTCTATCAAAAGTGCCAATAGTGTTCTAGAGAGAAACTGCTGGATACTAGGTGTACAGCAGTGAACCTATACAAGGTTGTGATCATCTCTCACAGAGACTAAGACTAGCTTTACATCATCTCAAACTCTGATAAGATAATCTGTTCCTATCTTAATTGCCTTCCAGAAACAGAGGAAGATAACATTTTTATAAGCCTAAAATTTTCTTTACAATTCTTCATACATAGTGTTTGGTTGTTGATAAACAGTTACCAGGCCTAAGAGGGGACAACACCAAGTGAACCAAAACCAAAAGGCAAAAAAACAAGATAATGCAAAAGTAAAGCTAGATAAGACATCTCTGAGAATGTTACACTTGACCTACTATCAAAAGATGATGAGAAACCAGCCATGTGAACAGACCAGAAATAGCATTTTGGACCTTTGGAAAGCAATTGGTAGAATCAGGTGGTAAAGGGTTTGCTTAATTCTAGGAATCAAAGGAATGCCTGAGTGACTGGAGCATAATTAAAGTAGTGAGTAATAGTAGGATAAATTGGAGGGATGAAAAAATCACGAGATGCGGTCAGAGACTAGGTAGCAGCCATATCATATAAGGTCTTATTTATACCAAGAAGTCTAGAATTTATTCTAACTAAAATGGGAAGCCAACGGAGGGACACAGACAACTGAGTTATCATGTCACTCGATTTAAATGATCACTTTATAGTGTGAAAAACAGTGGAAAAAGAATAGAGCAAAGGAGTCCAGTTAGGAGGTCAATTACCTCCTAATTTAGGTTGTCTGAGTAAATGATCAGTGGTAGCCTAAACTAGGGGACTACCAGTAGAAATGGAGAAAAGTGGAGATGAAATCTGGATATATTACAAGGCAGAGTAGGCAGGATATGCTGAATCATTCAACATAAGATATAAAGGTAAAAGAAGTAAAACCAAGGATGATGCCTAGGTTTTTGATCTGAGAAGATGGATGGTAGCTTTACTCGTATAAGAAAGACTGCAAGAGCGTTAACATATTTTGTTTTGTTTAGGCGAGGATCATAAGTTTAATTTTAGTCATGCTAACTTCCAGATGCTGAGTCTGGACCCCAAAGGAGTGATCAAAGCTAGATACGCAGATTTTTCTATTCGTTCTTTATTTTCAGTCTTCTCAGTATCTGAAGCTCCATCCTTCAGAGAGTTTCAACCACTGTTTAAATGATGATGAGAGGCAGTGCCCCCACCTCCCACAACAGAAACCAAGCTAGACCTTACACTCCCAACCTCAGCCTTTGAAAGCTGGTGTAGATTGTGACCATCAAATGCTCCCACTCAGGATTTTGAATACCCAGAAAAAAATTAACAAATTATTTTTGTTTTGAGCACAAGACATTCAGCAACATAAGCATTACAAGTCAAGTGTCAGCAGCACCAGATAGCCAGAGTAGCAGTGTTGCAAGTAAGAATGCCCAAACTAGACTTTCTCAGGCATGACTTTCACAATTGTTTCTACTTCCCAGGCTAGCATGGATTCTGCTTGCTGTTTAATCATGGTTCTACAGCCTTCCTGTTGATTCCCTGTACAGCTCAATGCCCTTACATCAGATTCCATTTTAGTAATGTAGAGTATTTTTCTGTTGTTTGCAACAAATCAACCTGATTGATACAGGAGTTGGAAGATGTAGATATTAAGTACAGTAATAAAGTGAAAAGGAAATTTCCTAGAGAGAAAATGTAGAAAAGGAGAAGAGAATTAAAGGCTACAACTTGGAGCACATCAATATGTAGAGGAAGTTTAGCAGCAAATGAGCTAACAAATAAGTCAAGGAAAAGAGTTCACATGGGAAGAAAGAAAACCAGAAGAGGGTATTTTCATGGAATACAGGAGAAGAAAGAGTGAAGTTTTAAGGAAGGGCAGTGTTTAGTGCTGCTAAGAGGTTAAACAAGAACAAAGAAATTGTCATTTGATTTGACAGCATACAAATTATTAAAGACCGTTAAAAAAAAAAAAAACTTGTTTAAAGGACAAGAGGGAATATAAGAGTGATTGGAAGGGGGTGGAAGACAACCGATTAGACAACTTATCAGAAAAGTTGTGCTGTGAAGGACAGCAAGTATATAGAACAACAAGCTGATAGAGAAGTGTCATCAAGGGAAGGTATTTGTTTAAAATGGAGGACAGTAGAGCATAAATTGTATATTGATGGGAGTAACCGCTAGAGTAGGAGAATTTGAAGATGCAAGAGAAACGGTGGCTATCTGTAGGAGTTAAAATTTTTAGAGTGGGAGATAAAGATTAGATCAACTGGAGATATTGGCTTTTTAAAAATTGTGATCCATCAGCCCCAAGTTTCATACCCATAAATGCTGATAACCTACATCCCAGTGGATGACAAAATTGAGAATGAGGGATTGGCAAGGCAGAGATGTCCAGAGGGTGAAGAAATGAAGTTTGAGGTCCGTGAGATCCAGACTGAGTAACAGAGGTTGATCTAGACTGACAAGTACAGATTTTGAGTAATGTGGTTTGTCCATTCAGCAATTGATGGACATTTGGGTTGCTTTCACTTTTTAACCACTGCAAGTATTTCTGCTATAAACATTCATGTAAAAGTCTTTGCATGAATGAATATTTCTGTTTCTATTTGGAAGATACTCAGGAGAAAAATTTCTGGGTTATATTTTTGTCTTTTAGAATTGTGTCTTCAAGGACCAGAATTATTTCACTTATTAAGGGTTGTTATTCTGTTCCATTGTTCAGTATGTCTGTGTTTATACAAATAACACACCTTCTTGATTACTGGCTTTATGGTAAGATTTTACACACACACACACATACACACACACTTGCACATATTTAATGCAAGCAATTTGGTAAGTCTGGACATAGGCATACACCATAAATCCATCACTACAATTAAAGTAATTGATATATATCCATCATCTCTAAAAGTTTCCTCAGGACTCTCCTTTTATTGTAGTAAGAACACTCACTATGAGGTCTACCCTCTTAGCAATTTTTTAAAGTGCACAATACAGTACTGCTGACTATAAGCACCAACTTGTATAGCAGATCTCTAGAAGTTACTCATCCAGCATAATGGAAACTTTATACACATTTAACATATTCCCCATTTCGTCCTTGCCCCAGCCCCTACAACCACTATTTTATTCTCTGCTTCTATGAGTTTGATTATTTTAAATACCTTCTGTTAGTGGAATCATTGAGTATTTGTCTTTTGTGACTAGCTTATTTTACTTAGTATAATGTTCTCTAGGTTAATTCACATAGTCACATATGGCAGTATTTCCTTCTTT
The DNA here is from genome assembly GCF_024542745.1 of Macaca thibetana thibetana. NCBI lineage: Eukaryota > Metazoa > Chordata > Mammalia > Primates > Cercopithecidae > Macaca > Macaca thibetana. Next base: position 51,558,621 of record NC_065598.1, on the reverse strand, counting down.
GTAAAGACTGAATAATATTTCATTGTTTGTATATGCCACAGTTGTTTTTCTTTTTTTCTTTTTTTTTATTCTACTTTATGTTCTAGGGTACATGTGCACAACGTGCAGGTTTGTCACATATGTATACATGTGCCATGTTGGTGTGCTGCACCCATTAACTCATCAATTACCTTAGGTATATCTCCTAATGCTATCCCTCCCCCCTCCCCCCACACCACAACAGGCCCCAGTGTGTGAAGTTCCCTTCCTGTGTCCAAGTGTTCTCACCATTCAATTCCCACCTCTGAATGAGAACATGTGTTTGGTTTACTGTTCTTGCGATAGTTTGCTGAGGATGATGGTTTCCAGCTGCAACCAGTCCCTACAAAGGACACGAACTCATCCTTTTATATGGCTGCGTAGTATTCCATGGTGTATATGTGCCACATTTTCTTAATCCAGTGTGTTACTGATGAACATTTGGGTTGGTTCCAAGTCTTTGCTATTGTGAATAGTGCCACAATAAACATACGTGTGAATGTGTGTTTATAGCAGCATGATTTATAATCCTTTGGGTATATACCCAGTAATAGGATGGCTAGGTCAAATGGTATTTCTAGTTCTAGATCCTTGAGGAGTTGCCACACTGTCTTCCACAATGGTTGAACTAGTTTACAGTCCCACCAACAGTGTAAAAGTGTTCCTATTTCTCCACATCCTCTCCAACACCTGTTGTTTCCTGACTTTTTAATGATCGCCATTCTAACTGGTGTGAGATGGTATGTCAATGTGGTTTTGATTTGCATTTCTCTGATGGCCAGTGATGATGAGCATTTTTTCATGTGTCTATTGGCTGCATAAATGTCTTCTTTTGAGAAATGTCTGTTCATATCCTTTGCCCACTTTTTGATGGGGTTGTTTGTTTTTTTCTTGTAAATTTGTTGAGTTCTTTGTAGGTTCTGGATATTAGTCCTTTGTCAGATGACTAGATTGCAAAAATTTTCTGCCATTCTGTAGGTTGCCTGTTCACTCTGATGGTAGTTTCTTTTGCTGTACAGAAGCTCTTTAGTTTTAGATACCATTTGTCAATTTTGGCTTTTGTTGCCATTGCTTTTGGTGTTTTAGACATGAAGTCCTTGCCCATGCCTATGTCCTGAATGGTATTACCTAGGTTTTCTTCTAGGGTTTTTATGGTTTTAGGTCTAACATTTAAGTCTCTAATTCATCTTGAATTAATTTGTGTATAAGGTGTAAGGAAGGGATCCAGTTTCAACTTTCTACTTATGGCTAGCCAGTTTTCCCAGCACCATTTATTAAATAGGGAATCCATTCCCCATATCTTGTTTTTGTCAGGTTTGTCTAAAGTCAGATGGTTGTAGATGTGTGGTATTATTTCTGAGGGCTCTGTTCTGTTACATTGGTCTATATCTCTGTTTTGGTACCAGTACCATGCTGCTTTAGTTACTGTAGCTTTGTAGTTTGAAGTCAGGTAGTGTGGTGCCTCCAGCTTCATTCTTTTGGCTTGGGATTGTCTTGGCAATGTGAGCTCTTTTTTTGTTCCATATGAACTTTAAAGCAGTTTTTTCCAATTCTGTGAAGAAACTCATTGGTAGCTTGATGGGGATGGCATTGAATCTATAAATTACCTTGGGCAGTATGGCCATTTTCACGATATTAATTCTTCCTGTCCATGAGCATGGTATGTTCTTCCATTTGTTTGTATCCTCTTTTATTTCATTGAGCATTGGTTTGTAGTTCTCCTTGAAGAGGTCCTTGACATCCCTTGTAAGTTGGATTCCTAGGTATTTTATTCTCTTTGAAGCCATTGTGAATAGAAGTTCATTCATGATTTGCCTCTGTTTGTCTGTTATTGGTGTATAAGAATGCTTGTGATTTTTGCACGTTAATTTTGTATCTTGAGACTTTGCTAAAGTTATTTATCAGCTTAGGAAAATTTTGGGCTGAGATGATGGGGTTTTCAAAATATACAATCATGTCATCTGCAAACAAGGACAATTTGACTTCTTCTTTTCCTAACTGAATACCCTTTATTTCTTTCTCTTGCCTGATTGCCCTAGGCAGAACTTCCAACACTATGTTGAATAGGAGTGGTGAGAGAGGGCATCCCTGTCTTGTGCCATTTTTTGAGGGAAATGGTTCCTTGTTTTGCCCTTTCAGTATGATATTGGCTGTGAGTTTGTCATAAATAGCTCTTATTATTTTGAGATACGTTCCATCAATACCTAATTTATTGAGAGTGTTTAGCATGAAGGGCTGTTGACTTTTGTCAAAGGCCTTTTCTGCATCTATGGAGGTAATCATGTGGTTTTCGTCTTTGGTTCTGTTTACATGCTGGATTACTTTTATTGATTTGTGTATCTTGAACCAGCCTTTCATCCCAGGGATGAAGCCCACTTGATCGTGGTGGATAAGCTTTTTGTTGTGCTGCTGGATTCGGTTTGCCAGTATTTTATTGAGGATTTTTGCATCAATGTTCATGAGGGATATTGGTCTAAAATTCTCTTTTTTTTGTTGTGTCTCTGCCGGGCTTTGGTATCAGGATGATGTTGACCTCATAAAATGAGTTAGGGAGGATTCCCTCTTTTTCTATTGATTGGAATAGTTTCAGAAGGAATGGTACCAGCTCCTCCTTGTACCTCTGGTAGAATTAGCCTGTGAATCCGTCTGGTCCTGGACTTTCTTTGGTTGGTAGGCTATTAATTATTGCCTCAATTTCAGAGCCTGTTATTGGTCTATTCAGGGATTCAACTGCTTCCTGGTTTAGTCTTGGGAGAGTGTAAGTGTCCAGGAAATTATCCATTTCTTGGAGGTTTTCTAGTTTATTTGCGTAGAGGTGTTTATAGTGTTTTCTCATGGTAGTTTGTATTTCTGTGGGATCAGTGGTAATATCCCTTTATCATATTTTATTGTGTCTATGTGATTCTTCTCTCTTTTCTTCTTTATTAGTCTTGCTAGTGGTCTATCTTTTTTGTTGAGCTTTTCAAAAAACCATCTCCTGGATTCACTGATTTTTTTGAAGTGTTTTTTTGTGTCTCTATCTCCTTCAGTTCTGCTCTGATCTTGGTTATTTCTTGCCTTCTGCTAACTTTTGAATGTGTTTGCTCTTGCTTCTCTAGTTCTTTTAATTGTGATGTTAGGGTGTCAATTTGAGATCTTTCCTGCTTTCTCTTGTGGGCATTCAGTGCTATAAATTTCCCTCTACACACTGCTTTAAATGTGTCCCAGAGGTTCTGGTGTGTTGTAGCTTTGTTCTCATTGGTTTCAAAGAACATCTTTATTTCTGCCTTCATTTCGTTATGTACCCAGTAGTCATTCAGGAGCAGGTTGTTCAGTTTCCATGTAGTTGAGCGGTTTAAAGTGAGTTTCTTAATCCTGAGTTCTAGTTTGATTGCACTGCAGTCTGAGAGACAGTTTGTTATAATATCTGTTCTTTTACATTTGCTAAGGAGTGCTTTACTTCCAACTATGTGGTCAATTTTGGAATAAGTGCGATGTAGTGCTGAGAAAAATGCATATTCTGTTGGTATGGGGTGGAGAGTTCTGTAGATGTCTATTAGGTCCGCTTGGTGCAGAGTTGAGTTCAATTCCTGGTTATCCCTGTTAACTTTCTGTGTTGTTGACCTGTCTAGTTCCGACAGTGGGGTGTTGAAGTCTCCCCTTATTATTGTGTGAGAGTCTAAGTCTCTTTGTAAGTCTCTAAGGACTTGCTTTATGAATCTGGGTGCTCCTGTATTGGGTGCATATATATTTAGGATAGTTAGCTCTTCTTTTTGAATTGATCCCTTTACGATTATGTAATGGCCTTCATTGTTTCTTTAGATATTTGTTGGTTGAAAGTCTGTTTTATCAGAGACTAGGATTGCAATCCCTGCCTTTTTTTGTTTTCCATTTGCTTGGTAGGTCTTCCTGCATCCCTTTATTTTGAGGCTGTGTGTGTCTCTGCACGTGAGATGGGTCTCCTGAATACAGCAAACTGATGGGTCTTGATTCTTTATCCAGTTTGCCAGTCTGTGTCTTTTAATTGGAGCATTTAGTCCATTTACATTTAAGGTTAATATTGTTATGTGTGAACTTGATCCTGTCATTATGATGTTAGCTGGTTATTTTGCTCATTAGTTGATGCAGTTTCTTCCTAGCATTGATGGTCTTTACATTTTGCCATGTTTTTGCAATGGCTGGTACCGGTTGTTCCTTTCCATGTTTAGTGCTTCCTTCAGGATCTCTTGTAGGGCAGGCCTGGTGGTGACAAAATCTCTAAGCATTTGCTTGTCTGTAAAGGATTTTATTTCTCCTTCACTTGTGAAACTTAGTTTGGCTGGATATGAAATTCTGGGTTGAAAATTCTTTTCTTTAAGAATGTTGAATATTGGCCCCCACTCTCTTCTGGCTTGTAGAGTTTCTGCCGAGAGATCTGCTGTTAGTCTGATGGGCTTCCCTTTATGTGTAACCTGACCTTTCTCTCTGGCTGCCCTTAACATTTTTTCTTTCATTTCAACTTTGGTGAATCTGACAATTATGTGTCTTGGAGTTGCTCTTCTTGAGGAGTATCTTTGAGGCATTCTCTGCATTTCCTGAATTTGAATGTTGGCCTGCCTTCCTAGGATGGGGAAGTTCTCCTGGATAATATCCTGCAGAGTGTTTTCAAACTTGGTTCCATTCTCCCTGTCACTTTCACGTACACCAATCAGATGTAGATTTGGTTTTCTCATAGTCCCATATTTCTTAGAGGCTTTGTTCATTTCTTTTTACTCTTTTTTCTCTAAACTTCTCTTCTTGCTTCATTTCTTTCATTTAATCTTCAATCACTGATACCCTTTCTTCCTGTTGATCTAGTTGGTTGTTGAAGCTTGTGCATTTGTCACGTAGTTCTCATGTCATGGTTTTCATCTCTATCAGGTTGTTGAAGGACTTCTCTGCATTGGTTATTCTAGTTAGCCATTCATCAAATCTTTTTTCAAGGTTTTTAGTTTCTTTGCACGGGATTCGTACTTCCTCCTTTAGGTGAGAGAAGTTTGATCATCTGAAGTCATCTTCTCTCAATTCATCAAAGTCATTCTCCATCCAGCTTTGTTCCATTGCTGGTGAGGAGTTGCATTCCTTTGGAAGGGGAGAGGCCCTCTGATTTTTAGAATTTTCAGCTTTTCTGCCCGGTTTTATCCCCATCTTTGTGGTTTTATCTACCTTTGGTCTTTGATGACAGTGACATACAGATGGGGTTTTGGTGTGGATGTCCTTTCTGTTTGTTAGTTTTCCTTCTAACAGTCAGGACCCTCGGCTGCAGGTCTGTTGGAGTTTGCTTGAGGTTCACTCCAGACTCTGTTTGCCTGGGTATCAGCAGTGGAGGCTGCAGAGCAGTGAATATTGCTGAACAGCAAATGTTGCTGTCTGATCATTCCTCTGGAAGCTTCATCACAGAGGTGTACCCGGCCATGTGAGGTGTGAGGCATCAGTCTGCCCCTAGTGGGGGATGTCTCCCAGTTAGGCTACTCAGGGGTCAGGGACCCACTTGAGGAGGCAGACTGTCCGGTCTCAGATCTCAAACTCCATGCTGGGAGAACCACTACTCTCTTCAAAGCTGTCAGACAGGGACGTTTACATTTGCAGAGGTTTCTGCTGCCTCTTGTTTGGTTATGCCCTGTCCCCAGAGGTGGAGTCTACAGGGGCAGGCAGGGCTCCTTCAGCTGTGTTGGGCTCCTCCCAATTCGAGCTTCCTGGCGGCTTTGTTTACCTACTTAAGCTTCAGCAATGGTGGGCGTCCCTCCCCCAGCCTCGCTGCCACCTAGCAGTTAGATCTCAGACTGCTGTGCTAGCAATGAGGGAGAGTCTGTGGGCATGGGACCCTCCAAGCCACGCATGGGATATAATCTCCCGGTTGAGCCGTTTGCTAAGATCCTTGGCAAAGCGCCATATTAGGGTGGGAGTTACCCGATTTTCCAGGTGTTGTGTGTCACGGTTTCCCTTGGCTAGGAAAGGGGATTTTCTACCCCCTTGTGCTTCCTGGGTGAAGTGATGCCTTGCCCTGCTTTGGCTCTTGCTCACTGGGCTGCACCCACTGTCCTGCACCCACTGTCCAACACGCCCCAGTGAGATGAACCCGGTACCTCAGTTGGAAATGCAGAAATCACCCACCTTCTGTGTCGCTCACGCTGGGAGCTGGAGGCTGGAGCTGTTCTTATTCAGCCATCTTGGCACCACCTCACCACAGTTTTTTTCTTATCCATT